>NC_085050.1:59390053-59704553 GCF_963662255.1 Cinclus cinclus | reverse complement strand
TGAATCAAAATTTTGCCAGTATTTAAGGTTTAATCATAGTCTTATCTAGGATCTCAAACTGGGGTAGGATAAGTCATAGTGTGTAAAATGTCTGTCTCTCTGAATCTACTAGAAATGGAGCTTTGCTTGTACCTTTAGACCAGATGAAGATATTAGAATTAGGTGAGATGAATGCCATTCATAACACAATGACACATTTGTAATGGCTATCAAAGTCTTGTTGTTATCACTTACTGGATGACAGTAGACCAGATCTCACACCTTAGAGGAGGGATTTTTTGTGTTTTGATATATGCTGTGTACTGAAGGTATACGTGGTATTTGGTAAATACTGTCTGAGTCTGATATCTCAGGAAACTGCTACCATGTTATTAATGCCTTCAGGGTTTTAGTGCAAGCAAATTTGGATTGGAAGAAACACATGCTTTATTTGCTCTTTCTACAGCATTTCCTAGGGCAAATTACTGTAAACATATTAAACTCAGTATTTAATTAGTAATGCCATTATTTTAAGAGTCTTGCTTAATGTGCTTTTTCACATCCCAGCAGCATCAAAGTTAATGATGTTAATGTTTGCATTCAGTGCTCTCAAGCAACATGCAATAGGTTCTTTAGAAACAACAGATGTGTAGAGGTAAATCTTTTCACTCCCTTACAAGTACAACAGGGTCCTCTAAATGCTTTGGCAATGAACATGAAAGAAAAAAAATCTGATCCTGAAAATACCATTACCATTATTTATTTTGAAATTGACACTGCACAGTTTTCAGGCTAACACCCAGATTTAGCTGTGTATCTGAGATAATCCAACACATACACAAATCAGCCTAAAATGTCTTTTCCTTCATCTCTGTTATATCCATTTAATTTCTTGAAAAGGTGAAGAAAACATAGATCGAGAAAAAGAAATTGACCAAGGAATTTTGTTTATTATGATTGGACAGCTGCAGTTGGTCCACTAAGGATAACTTTATGTTTTATTTTGATTAAGGGGATACCAGTCTGCCAACCATAATTTGTACAATGCTGCTATTGCAGTTGAAAATAGATGACCTTTTGGAGATGACAGTGGTACTAATTAAGGTGTCATTTTGCTGCGAAAAATTTTCCATCTGTGACATAATCAGTAATGGGATTTTTGGTTTTATTTCTGCATATTGGTATGTTGCCTATTTATTCAGTTACTCTTTGCTGAGAGTTGTAGTCCCCCATTAATATGTGTGAGGTTTAATTCTTGTCATATATTCAGTTAATCATATATTTAGTAAATGTTGATTAATAATTTGTACATGCGTTCAACAATTTTGCTGAATCAGGGTTAAAATTCACCACCTGACTTAGTTGGAGAATATTTGCCCAAACAGTATTTGTTTCTATTAAATATTTGTTTCTAGAGTAAGGGTTCTCTTTTTCTTTTTTCAAATTTTCATCTTCATATTCTTGGATCTGCAGTCTTTGCCCATGTGGCCATGTACCATTCCTAGCCTTTGAACTGTCTTTTCATCCTATAGGAAGTCATGGACACCATACTAGTCTTCAGTTTGTTTCTAATTGTATGCCTGTTTTTCCATCTCAGAAGAGAGATATAGAACAAAATTATTCTATTCTATTTACTTCTGCTAAAATCGTGGCTACTGGATACAGTGATTGCCTTTTTCCCCCCCTGTGCTTCTACCACTGAGTTTAAGTATAAAAGAGAAAAGCAGAATGCCGTTTTATAGCCATCATGTAGATTATGTAATGTCTCTGGATTATGCAAATTTATCTTGTACTGAGGAATACTTTCACATGAATGCCCATACATCTATTGAATTAAAGAAAAAAACATGCAATATACTACTGGAAGTCAAAAAACAAAGTAATATACTGGGCTTAATTTACAAAGGCCATGTTTACTGGTCCAGCACCTCTTAACCTTTGCTGACTTTATCCAAATAACAGGAGCATGTGAGACAGAAGTATTTCAATGCCCATTTTTTATTTATTAAACAAATCTGAGCAGAAAAAAGAGCAGCACCTAGCCTCTCATGAAGGATAAACAGGCAGCAGCTTGAAGGATTCTGGTTCTCAAGTTTGCCCAGATGGAGTTCAGGTTTATTAATTTTTGGGCCAAGCTCCAAAAAGCCATTTAAACGTACACTGAGCATCTGAAAAGTAATTGTTTTGGGGGAAAAAAGGACAGTAGGATATGACAGGCATGGTGTGAGACACTCTGATGAGCTTTACTAATTGTCAGCTCTAAGGTAATACTCTGTTGCTATGAAACAATTGTTTGACAAGAAAGGCTCTAAAGTGTTTACAGAGCAGAAGTGTATCAATGATGTAATTCTATATCCAGGCCAATTGAGAAATAAAGCAAAAATACTCTCAGAAATCAAAAGCTTCTGGATTTTTGCACTACCCTACAGTATTTCTCTAGAAAAAAATCTTTAAATACTGGTTTTTAAGGTGTAAGTAAAGCCCGATCATTTGATTTTTACACCACTACTGAATTTAATGGAAGTTTTGCCTTTTTTTATAAGATTTAGACTTTACTGTTTCATCAATAATGATTTCTTTTTAACTAAGTTTTGAAATTCTTCTCAGTTTGTTTATTTTTAAAACTCCTGAGTTTAGCAAAATTCACACTAAGAACTGTGAGTTTTGTATCACTGAACACTTAGAAAACCAATAAAATTTCAAATTATCATTGAAAAGAATAATAGCATGGGCTTCTGCTTCTATGTATAGGATGCTATTTTTTTTTTCAAACTCCTAAACATATTCTTTACCTGAGATATTTCCAATCAAATATAAAACAGGGATGCATATATTGGTGAATGAAATAGGAAAGAAACACATGACCTGCAAATCCTGTAATACTTTCTAGAATTTCATGCATCAGGCACTGGACTACATGGAGTGGATTTCAACCAAAGGGATCAAAGTTCAGAATTACTACTGAACTACTACTTACTTACTTACTACTTACTCCTGCTTTAATATTTCCTGTAGAACTACCCAAGGTTCTCTCTTCAGTCCTGTCCAAGGCCATTTAGTGAGACACCAACTTAGGGGTGTGAGTAGCTCCATTGGTGTCACTAAAGTCAAGCCTATGTTTGCTTCCTTAAGAGAACATGCTTCTAAGGCAATGCTGATGAACTTGACTTGGAATTTGAGCAGTTTAGATGTAGTCTGGTTTTGTGGTATTTGTACCATGAAACAGCCTGTTTCAATACAACTGTTTAAAGTGTACAGCTTATACACATGGCTTACCCTTATATCCCAGTTGTAGGAATAACTGAAATGGAGCCACTGTCACTGTTGTCTCTGCAGAACTGCAGTGTAATGTAAATAATTTTGCAAAGAAAAATACTGACATGACAAAGTCTATTTTTATTTGCCATGTGCTTACAATTATTCAGTTTCTGGGACAACATATCTCGCATCTCACTTGTACTTATTTTGTGAGACTATTTGCTGTGAAGCAAAAAAACCCAGAGCTGACACTGAAATTTAAAATCAGTAATGTGACAGCAGTTTTACAACAATGTGGGTCTAGGTTGCCAAAAAAGCACAAAACCAAGAGATACCATGTGGTGGAGAGATTTTCAGCAGAGAGAAAAAGGCAGCTGTAGCTGGAAGCCTGCCAGGATGCTCTCTTCAAAGTACTGCATCTGTCCTTGCACAGACAGCTGTCCTTGGTTGCAGCAGTTGCAGGGACCATGACAGACTAAGTGATCTATTTGCAGTTTATGGTCACATTTGTGCAACCCGTCAGTTTTCAGAAGTGGCTGTGATTAAATAGACCAGGCCCTGCCTTTCCTTAGACATTTGTGGAGTTCATTGCAACTAATTTCAGTAAGGTTGTGAGGCAAGACCTATGACATAGCACAGAAAATATTGACATTACAGTCTCCCTTGATTTTTCTTAGGAATATCCTCCAGTCTTCTGCTTTAAGTCTTATTTGTGTAACTGAATTTTTGTGTTTATTGATTTTTGATGAAAGTATTTTGCGGCCTTCATCTCTGTATCAAACTACTAGGGAAAAAAAGAGATATCTGGATGTATGCTTCAGCAATATGAAACAATTATTTCATGCCATCACTGAATACAATCTTTTGAAAACAAGGATTGCACTCAATCTGCAATACTGACTGCTTTGGACAAGAGCTCTTTTTTTCACATAATTTTGAAGGGGGATCTGGTCAAAAACAGTATTTAAGAAGGAAGGTATGCTAGCTGTGATTAAAAGGGCAATGGAATTTAAATAGCATGTCAGTATTACACTGTTTACCCGAAGTACTGTGTCACATATTGCACTCTTACTGTGTGGGAAAAAAAAGACAAACTGTAAGATTGACCACAGTAATGTTTCATAAGTTTAGTTGGAAGCAAGGGGTTAAATTATCCATTGTGGAGAGATTTATTGTGTTTTTTGTTTTTCAGACAACACTATGGTGATCTCTTCCTTTTCCTCTCCAGTTATACCAATATGAAATGTTGATTCTGTGCTGTCTGGATGCTGTTCCAGGTCATGTAGTTGAAAAGTGGTGTTGTATCATGACAGGAGTTGTGAAAACTAAGTTAGATCCAATGAAATAACTCAAAGGGAGTACAAAAGAGGTAAAAGATACCTAGAGGGACTGAAATTCAGGTACTGGATTTGAGCACTGTGCACTTCCCCTTTTGGTACCACATCTCTCAGCCAGCAAAACACTGAGAACAACAGTGGTTGGTGGTCATCAGAAAAAACCCAAAAGCTTGTTAATGGACCCTTACCAAGAACCATGCAATGTACATGCTGAAAATATCTACACTTCTAAAACCTCAAATATGAGGAAAACCCAGGAATGAAGAGACTGTTCCAGCTAGTTCCCGATTGCCATTAGATCTATTATCACTCATTATTGCCCACCCAGTCTTCACTGTGCACTTGACAATTTCTTTCTAGCATTCATAGAACCACATGCAAGAGTCAAAACCACAGATCACTAGGATATTTATTAGGAAATTAGACTCTTGAATAAGAAATGTGATTCAAACAATCTTCTAGCAATATATTATCTTGACCTCTGCATATACTTTTGCCAATTTTATGACAGAGCAACATTAAATTGAGTGGGTGGTGTAAGCTAGGAAGGATTATATGGGCCAGAGGGAACAGATCCCATTACTGTTGCGTTCCAGATATTTCTAATTTAAGGGTTTTCATAGGACAATAGTTTTGAAATAGTACACACAGTACTTGTTTACAGGAGTTATTGGACTTCACTGAAACATATGTTCAACTTTCCCTGTTTTTTAATATTTTTATTTCTTCATCCCAGATTCTGTAAAGAGGCCCTAGATATGTGAAGTGAGTTATGCATAGGATATGTTGGAAGAGCCACATAGGGTGTGTGGGAAGTCCTCCATCTGAGGCCTTTCAAAGCAGGTTCTTTCACAGGAGAAGTGTGGTGGGCTGTGGGAACAGAGGATGGTGAAAGGGAGCTGGCAGACATATATTCACATGGAATATATTAAGTACATTCCAGTCACTCCTTTGGGTTTCCCCAATAACTTGAACCTCTGCATCTGACTCACTTGGTTTTATGACCTCTTATTGCTCCTTCTTTTGTGCTTTTGATGTTCCTTCTCCTTCATCATGTCTTTGTCTGCCCACACAATTTGTTTCTTTAATGTGCTTCATCTTTCTACTAGCTGAAAGCAATGTGCTTTCCATCCACTGTTCATATACCCTTCTCCTTTCCCCTTGCTCTCTGCTGTTCCCTCTGCAGAATCTTAGTATATTTGTGTGGTAATGGGTAGCTGTGCAGTGCTTTAGTATTAAATGCCTTACCACATGGGTGCCAGCTGGTTCTTGGCTTATCTTAGTGTTATTATAAGTATTACAAACTGTAATGGGCTTCCCTTTGACATTCTGAGTTGAAGATATTCCCAGATTCCTTCCCTGCATTTCTGTCACTGTGCTTTTCTCAGAGTATTGAACAAAAGGGTAATCCTGCTCCACATTGGAACTGTGAGATGCATTTCAGAACACCATGTGTAATTATGTTTGTCATTCCACAACATTTGGCATGCTGCTGCTGGTGGCCCACTTGTTGACAAGTAACAGATTTTGTGACAGGCCACACAATATACCATAAAATACTGAGTATCAACACTGGGCAATCAATCAAACAGGCTTAATAATACAAAGAGATTATTATTTGAGGAATACTAAGTGTTCTTTGGAGCCTACACAGAGATGAAAGTGGTTTTGCAAGCTCCACTAGACCAATGAGGACTACTGTTTTAATAGAAGGGGTAAAAGAACTTCTGTGTTAATATCTTGTCAAGGTAGGTAGAGGAAACCCTAAATGAGGGGAGGAGGATAAAAGTGGCTTGTCTAGCAATGAGCACATTGAGCAGCCAAACTCAAAAGAGAACTTAAACTTTGATTTATGCTTTGTAGCCACTGCTGTGTGTTTGCTAAAAAAGACAGGGCCCAGGGAGGGAAATGTTTGGACTATATTCACTGTAGAAACAGTGTGGGAACTAAGCACTTCTTTTGTTAAACCTTTATTAAAGCAGGCTAGAAATTAGTTGCAGTCTCTTAGCTAAGCTTCCATACAACTCATGTCGCCCCCTAAGATACCATTTTTCAGGCAGCTAGCTGACTTGAGAGCCAGCAAGACATTTATTTTGATCAAAACTGTACTTTCAAAGATTGTGTATTTTATAATAATTATGTGCTAAGATCAGCTTCTTACACAATGAAAGTTCACATGGCTCTTCTGAATGGAACATTTTACAAACTTGACAGTGGTGCTATATTTGGAGTTCTGTCTAAATTATGCAATGGGTCCTCAACTGCCATTTTTAGAGTGCTGTCTGTTCTCACACTTGTTTTAAGGTACGCTTATGATATTCACAGTACAGTCAATAACCTTTTTGTAAGATACCATGTGATTTTTGCCTTTGCAGGCGGTAAGTATTCAAAAGAAATTTTTAACCTAAATGTTCAGAAAAAAGACCCACAATACATCAAACCACAAGAAACAGTGGAAGGCATGTGAATATTAAGTTTGTGGATAAGGAGGCTGAATGATTGATTTTGCAGCAGTCTCTGTGGAGGGAAGAGAGGTGTTAGTATGGAAGAAGATCATCATTTAAAAATGATGTCTGTCACTTAGTCTGAACTACAAACATCCACAATGATTTCACACTGGATCATGCTCTGACTCACTTTTACATGGTGAGAAATGTAAAAACTGACGAGGTAGTAGCCCAAACTCTGGTCTTAACAGCAGAATGGAAACAACCAACACCTGATTTTCATCATTCACTACCTTGCTTTATTTTCCAAAGATTATTAGACAAGACAGCTCTGTAGAAACAAGTTGGTCTGGCAGTTGCATTCTTCAATTTTGGTCAAAGCGACAGTCTTTTTCAGGGGAAACTAGAGGAAAAAAGACAACTGCTTATGGTAGCTGGAAGAAAAGGAAAGAATGCTAAAGGTGAATGAATGAGGGGGAGAGAGAGGGAAATGACTGAAAGCAGGCAGAAAGAGGTTTTGGTTTATTCTAAAACCCGTTTTGGAGAAATGTAAACTGTTTTCCATTTTTCGTGTAACTATCCAAAGGCCGTATGACAACTTTGTAGGAAGAGCTTCTGATAGTTCCTGTTGTTTAGCCAGGGAAGTGTGACAGTTTCCAAAGGGAGGATGTGCATGTTGGGTCCAAATGTGCAAGTTGCTGCCCACTAATATTGCTGTGTGTAGCATTCTGGCTAAGTATGAAGAGGCCCAAATTCTCATTACAAGGTAATCTTAATATGCCCCATTGTGTAGTCTGTATGAGGCCCCAGAGGTCTACTAGAGCCATGATTATGGTGTAGTGGAGTCCCTTTCATTAATATCTTTAAATTCCTTTGGGAAATAGTAGACATTCACAGGCACAAAGGTGTTAGAAATAGGTAAATCCAAATGACACCCAGGTGGATGCAGCTGATAGTATGGACAAATAAAGCTTAGTGGTAATGGAAACTGTTGGCTCAATCTTGTAAAAATGAGGCTAAATGCTGATGCAACTTCTAAAAGAAAACTGTAGCTAAAAAAGACCTGTTATTGACTCCATTTAGACTCAGGGGTGGACTTCAGATGCACAAAAAAACTCCATTTAGGCTCAGGGGTGGACTTCAGATGCACAAAAAAAACTCCTATTTTTTAAAACTCATAGTTCTCTTTAATATTATTCAAGTAGTCAACATTCAAATATTTTGCAGAATTTGTACCTTATGTTGGTATCTGTCTTGCTTAAAACTTATGGTTCAAACCATGCCCTGATAAGTAATTGCCAGTGGTAATTTCAGCCTGGTAGTGTTTTAATTTAAGGTTCATTTAGAGGTGACCAAGAAAGAGGAGATTATACCAGAGAAAATCTGAATTTTTCAGCATCTTTTTTCCAAATTTGATGGAAATAATGAAGCACCAGTTATTTTATAACATTTTCAATTCTGTGCTTTACTACGATGGATTAGAGTTCTCAGTGAGAAGACCTTTTTCAAATTTCAGGTTTTATAAAAACACTACGTGATAAATTATTTGAAAACTCAGCTCCTTAATTTAAAATGCCACTTTTTTAATATTAAAATTGAGAAAAATGACATAACCTCATAGCATTTCTGCTATGGTTTTCAATTAAGTTAAAGTAATATCTCCTAAGGGAACAAACAGGGTCTGACTCATTTGTGTGCCTTTGTATGTTAGCCAAAATGTTGGGGTGTTACAAATTTTTCAAGGAATATTATTTATTTATTATTTTACAGTATTTTTTATGCCAGCTTGAACCTACCTTAATAAATCTCGGTCAGTTGGCATGGAAAAAAAGGTTTGTACTAACAATTACAGTCACTCAGTATTATTAATGCATGCTAGCTTTGAATAACAGAACTCTTTGGGACTTTTTTAACCAGGTTCCAAAAGTATTTATTGGGATGCTGGCACTGTGAGGCAGGTGTGTGCTTGCTCTGACCTTGATGACACATACATTTTAGAAAGCCTGAAATCGGACTATTAAAATATTGCAACTTGACCATCTGTCTTTTAGTGTTTGTCTTAGGTTCTCATCTCATTTACAAATTAGCACTGGATGCCCGTTATGGTGGTGTAATGGTGTTTACCTTTTCCTTATCTGCTGTGAAATGCGGAGCTGGATTTGTCCTTGCCATTTCCCTGGGCAGTCATCTGTTAAAAGAGAAAACAGAGTCCAGCCATGAGATGGAACATAATGAAGACCTGTAACACAGACAAATTTGCTGGGTGGTAGTGCTGAAAGATAGTTCTTTTAACCCCAAATTTGCATTGAAGCTTTGTAAAATGGAGCAGGTAATGCAGGTTTCTTCCTATTATTCAAACTCAAACTATAGGATTACTTTGTTTCTTATAAGGTCAAATTTTAGAACTTTTACTTCAGCAGCCAGTTATGGGATTCACTTGTAAATATCCAGAAAACAGTCTGTCAAAGAAGAAGTGCTATAATTTTATAAATAATTTAATAAACAGAAAAATGTTGGTTTAAGAACAGTAATCAAGTCAGCACTACTGTAAACTCAGTAATAAAGGTTTCATCTTTTTAGCTTGATTATTGAAGGTTTGCATTGAGTCCTTTAAATGGCACAAATTAAACCAATACATGCCTGGCAACAAAAAATACAACTGTGCCTAAGTCACAGTAGGAGATGTAAATTTTTTGTTTGCAAATCATGTCATACAAAGCCATCTTTCTAGCTTTCTCAAAGTCATTGTCTCTAGAGATTACTGGAGGTACATCAGTAAAGATTAGCAAGTATATATGAGAGAAGAGACTATCAGAGCCAAATTCAATTTCCAGAAAGATCACCCATGAGAAACAAGTTGGCAATTGGTTGGTGTTTTGTGTCAGTATTTCCCCACTGTTTTTTTTTTCTGTTTCCTTTATTGTGAACTTGCAGTAAAGATTGTTTTCTTTAGTAGGCATAGGATTCACTACTGCTGGTAAACAGATTCAGCAACCTAACATTAAAATTATCCAAAAACATTGTTATTGGTAATTTCAAGTATTTCTGCTTTCCACAGTAAATAATATAACAGAAACTTTCAGGGTATACTTTCAAATGAAAACAGGAGAGTGATCCATACCCAACTAATTGTTGAGCAGGCCTCTGACATGAAGTTTGAGTATTTTATCAATGAAAACATGAGTATAACTTTGGTGTACTTTCCACCAAAGACAGCTCCATGCTAATAGACCATCGTTTGTTTGGGTTTTTTCCTGTGTCCTAATAAGCTGGAGTTTTGTCCCAGAATATAATATTTTTGTTGGGAAGGACTGATTTGTTGTCCAAATAGTTAGGATGCTCTTCTGAGAAGTATAAGTTATCAAGAATCATAGAGTATTCTGAGTTGGAAGGGACCCACAAGAATCATCCAGTCCAACTCCCAGCCCTTCACAGGACACCCCATGTGCCTGAGAGCATTTTCCAGACACTTCTTGCACCCTGTCAGGCTGGTGCTGTGACCACTTCCACAGGGAGCTGTTCCAGTGCCCACCCACCCCTTTCTACTATCTGACCTCAACCTCCCCTGACACAACTCCAGACCATTCTTTTTAGGTCTTGTCACTGGTCACCACAGAGAAGAGATCAGTGCCTGACCCTCCTCTTCCCCTCAAGAGAAATTTGTATGTTCTTGCTTCAAATTAAATCAGCGGTTTGAATCTGTGTGTCTCCTTTCTTGTCTTAGTGCAAATTTGAAGTTTCTGACCTTAGATTTGGCTGGAAAATTCTGCCTGGCCAGGATTTAACTTCCTGGTGAAAACTCTGTATGTTTCCATGAGAAACTGTTGTTTAAGTGCATGAGCATTCTCAATTCGAAAACCAGAATTTATGTAAGGAGAGGAGAAAGGAGAGGAGTTTAAAAATAAATTTGACTGATCCTACGTAATGTTTATCTCTCTGTGTGATTCTTTAGGGCATTTGCCCTAGTAAGTCGTGCTGAGTTCTTCCCCATGGCAACTCACTAGTCCTCTTAGGAGATTGCATCCCACCTTGTGTGCTGATTCCAGGTGTGATGAGTCACAGAACATAACTTGGACTGACTACACACACAGGAGTGGAGGAAAGAGCTTTAAATTTTGTAGATCTCTAGTTTTGTTTAAAAATCTGAACCTCTCTGGCATGATTAAATGATTCCCATAAAATACTGGTGATGATAGTGGGGAAAAAGGTAGCAGTTTAGGTTTTCAGGGCAACCTGGATTTATACCTTGAAAGAGCTACCAACACTTGGCAGTAACATTTGACTTTTCAGTTAAATTGCTACTAACTTCTCATCTTAGTGCCAAAAATTCTAGAGTGCTTTCCCAAATGGAGATGAGGAAATTTGCAAACTATATTCTCGAGGCTTTATTTCTCTTTTAAGATTGTAGGACAGGATCTTTTCACTTGTGTCCTCTTGATTAAAAGCAATTGGACTTCAGCCATTTTGCTTTTCCTCTTCCTAGGACTGGCAGTGTTTTGCACACTGGCCTGGGTTGTTGCTGGAGGTTTGCACAGTAGGTTGTTTTTTTGCCTGATGCCTGTACACCAGGGTGGCCAAGGTTTTTTGACGTGTTGGCTGTGCAGGGATTTACAGATTAAGGCTCTGGCCAGTAGCAGTGCCAGCAAGGCTGCTGTTCTCTCTCGCTGACACATCGCCCCACTTTCAGATGCAAACTCTTTGCTTACCCATTTGGACTTGTTATACTCCTGATCCCACATTTCCCTTTGGTGCAAAACACTCCATTTGGCACAAAACATTTATGCTCTGTGCCGTGCTCCGCTCCTATCTCTGTCTCAAGTCACCCATGAAAATGAGAGAGCAAACAGAAGCAGCTGTCTGTGGCTTACCTGTCTCGGAGAGGGGGCACAGAAGGGACCACATCTGCTGCAGCATGAAATTCAAACCTGGGCCAGATGTTGAGGATTGTTCTAAAAATGTTTGCCTTGCAGCATTGTTCTTTGCAAGTCTCTACAGAGATCACTGTTAAAATATACAACATACAAAGTAGGTTGGCATAGGATTTCTTAGACAAGTGTGTGTTCATAGATCGTAGTCAGATCTGAATTCTGAGTCCTGAGTAACTGTCATTTAAATGCAATATGGTAAGCTAAAGGTCACTCAGTAACACTTCCATCAGAAGCTTCATCAGAACTGGCAGTTGCATGTAAAGGAAGGGAATCCATTGTCATAACTGAGGGTTCCCTGACATCACCCTCAGAGTGTGCAGCTGCAGCCAAAACCAGCCAATAAATTGCTGGCATTATCAGGAAGGGTACTGAGAACAAGACAGAACCTAACTGTGTAAAAACTCTGATGTGGCCACATGCTGAATACTGGGTGTACTTCTGACTTCTGTGTTTCAGGACGAGATAGTGGAGGTGAAAAAGGTTCAGAGAAGGGCAACTTAAAAGGTAGTGAAGATGAAACATCTGTCTCATGAAGAGCGACTGAAATACTACATTAGAAACAGATAGCTGGAAAGAGTAATGATCAAAGTTTACAAAGACAATAAGGTGATAGGTAAAATGAATGCAAAATGCTAATTAGCTCCTAATGTGGTACTTACACAATTGGAAGTCAGTTGTTGAAACTAACAGCAGATCAATTCAAAATGGATAATTCATTTCTATAAGACAGATAGCTAATTTTTATGTGCACTTTGACAGAAGACTCTGGAGACAGTATTAATGGGTTCAAAAGGGTTTAAAAGAATCCATGAACATCCAGTCTATAAACAGATACTAAATAAAATAGACAGATGGGTACTCTTTAACATGCCTAATCTGGAAATCTTGATTGCTGGAGAACAGGGAAGACTCTGAAGAAAGATCAGGCTTGTGTATTCTCCCCAGTCAGTATCTCCTGTTGCCATTTTTCAGGATCCCAGGCTAAGATGGACCATAGCACTGACCCAATACAACATTCACCAGAGTCTTTTATTTTTGAATGTAAATGGTAGTAGCCAATGATGGGAAACTTGCAGCAATGCATTACAAGTTGTAGGCACTAATTGTGGTTAAATTGCATATTTCCTAAATTGATTTAACAAAAGCTAAATTTCTAACCAGAATGCTCCTTATATATCATATACCTGTCAATTATTTATATTGTATTTATATTTCCTATAGAACATCTGGGATTTGTAGCCAATAAGTCACCCCCATTGCATCCGTGTGCCACTTTAAACTCCTGTTTTTAATATTGATTATTATATTGCTCTTATGTACAGAGAAAAATGCTCACAGAATAACGGAATAGTTTTGGCTGTTCTAGTAATTCCAAAGTTGGAAGAGAAAAAAAAGTTTGCTCATTTGAACTCCTGACCTTTTACTCTGTAATTCTTGCATCAGAGTGTTTAATGAGTATTCTGCCTTCAGACATGTCAGAAATGTCACTGAGATAGTCTCTTTTGCAGATATTTGATACTTCCACTTCCAACCGAGATCAGAAAGTGTGGAGAAGTGTGATTTTTTGCTTGTTGGTTTCAGCTAACCAGACTCTTTGAAAGTTTGGAAACAAAACCTGGTTTTCATTCAGCTTTGAGGTGAAAGAGTAATTGGCATTACACATATTTTGAAGTACCAGTCCAGGCAATGCTAGGATTTTAGCATTTTTCTTTTATCCAAACAAACTTGTTAGTTTCCAGTAATGGGGAGCTGCAATAACCTTACATGATATACTAAACAACAGCCAAACACACCTGATGGCTTCTATATTTGTAAATTGTTTGTGGAATTTAATTTGAAAGATGTTTTTTACAATTTAGCCTTTAATTGCCAGCGTGGAATCTTTATCTTAGATTGGTTAAAGTCCAGCTTACTTCACCTGTAAGCATTCCATAGAGAGCTTATGAGATAAAATATCACAGTGAGAGTTTTGGGATTATTGAGCATGGACATTAAGATATTATTTGATCATTATTGCCTGATATCTTCTGAATATTGTTCTAAAAAGTATGCACTGTGGTGTGAATATCTTTTCAAAAAGAATGTGTCATGGAATTAGTGCAATTGAATATTGCCACTGGTCATCCTGCACATTCCTTGCAGCACTGCTTGCCTAATACTTCTGCTGCTGCTCTCTGAAAATGATGTGCAAATGCCTGAAAACTTCATTGCTAGAAAGCTTTTTTTTTTAAGTTGAGCTTCATCATCCTATCTTCTAATTTATTGAGGCATTCATTCATGAGAGGCAAAAGGGACAAGATGAACACTAGGCAGTGAAGAGCTGTTTCAGTCTAGTTGCTGGCGCTGCAGATTTTATAAATTACTACAGGATCTCTCCACTATATACAATAAATAAGTTTCTAATTTAATGCCCTCTGTATCTAAATTTTCAGTTTGAGGTTTCTGCTAGAGAAGTAGTTCCCAACAAGAAGTGAGTTAATTTTGCTACTGTACTAATTTTAAAAAAAAAGAGTCGAGGCTTTTGTGGGAAGAAATAATTTGAAAGTATTCAAAGAATATTAGTTATTTAGCAGCATTAAAATAATGAAAAGCTGTATGATTGTTTTATTTCCTGCTAAAAGAAGCTTTTTCCCTTTTTCCCCCAATTATAAGAAACTGTGATTTCCATCTTCAGATGGAGCATCCCATTCAAATGTGGGGTAATTCTTGATTGCAGCCTTTCCATTCTTCGGTGCAGAAAGTGGACATTTGTTTTACATAGGACAAGCCACTGCTTAAAATATTTTCATTTGATTTGTATACTAAGATCATTTTCAAAGAGAGTTGGTGAGTTTTATCTCTCTGCTGGACCTTCCACAGATTTTCTCCCCTTTTCCCAGTATCCCAGCAGAGTGCCGATCTTGCTGGAGGTTATCCACGACATGCTTGAAAGAGATTAAGGTGGTCTGCAGGGCTGGGAGATATTTCATGAGGATTTATTACTGTTCAAAGCCACCATAAGGGTCTCCATTGAAGTCTTTAGTGTTAAAACCCATGAAAATTGCTGATACCATGGCAAGTTAAAAAAGCTATAGGTGTTTTCCACACAGCATTCCAAGAGAGACCACAGAGAACCAGCATCTGAAAACTCAACTAACTTGCGTTTAGTCTTCTGCCATGTTAAGCCAGGTTATAATTTGTGTTGTGCAGCACAGAGATAAAATTTGGGTCTATGTACCTTCTGCTACTGTTAGTGAGTGACTGGATTAGTTTTTATCTTGTTTCAATAAAAGATAACAAAGAGCTCAAGAAAATATCCCAATTGTAAAATTTTGAGCAACGAAGGCTTAAAAAAATACTAAAGAATTAGAAAGCAAAGGGGTATGGTTTCTTAGCAAACATGCCACACATAGCTGTTATGTCAATCTCATCACTAAGTAGCTTTACTTTGCCTTTATGAGTCTGGTCCATCTTCTTATGTTATGTCCTGAGCAGAGTAACCAGATGTAAAAAGGGTTGAAACTTTTGCTAAACTACACAGTGAAATACTCTGGAAAGGCCACAGTAGTGCTGAATTCCTTTTGATGCGAGTGCCTTAGTTCCTTTCACTTCCAAAGGGAACAGTCCAAGGTAACCATTTAAAGTATACTTAGGAAGTTGCAGATAAAGTATGAGAGATCCTATGGATTTAAAGAAATATGCCATTTCTCTTTTTGCCATTGTTTTTAAAGGATTCTGTAATGCCAGATTGCACGTTGCTGTGTGAGTGTGGGGTTGTTCAGTTAAAAGGGAATATATTGATAATTCCTATAGTTTGCAAATAACTACACATGCACACCCCCTTAATGGAGCTTTGTGGATGTTTTTTAGCTAACAAGTTAATATTGATTCAAGAGGTTTCACAGGAAAGGAAAAAGATTCACAGCAGCAGGAGTCACCACTGCCATGTCATGTATCACAGTAGGTATCACTCTCTGCATCTCTACATGTAATTGTCTCTGTATCTGTGTTTTGTTCTTCCTGGTTAATTCAAACACTGCTGAAGACAGTGGGACTTTCCACTGTCACAAAGCAAAGAGTGCCTCTTTTTAGACTTCAGGGTCCATTCTGTTGTTGCTGTGCAAAACAGGATTAAGATTCTGGCCTCAGGAATATGAGCAAGATACTACCCCTGACTGCCACTGGGGAAAGGTAGCATGTTATACCAGAGAGTCATCAGCAAGGCTGACTGCTGATTCTAATTTAGATGGGTTTGTCACCTCCTAGGCTGAATCTCCACCAGCCATTTTGAAGAGGCTGGCTGTTTTCTGTGTGTCAGCTGGGAACCAAAGGAAATGCTGGCATGTACTTGTTTGATTCAAACCAGTGAGACAGCACAAACATTTGATATACATTCCATCTTTTTGATAGTGGGTTAATGATCTTCTAATCCATTTTTATGGGATTTTGCTGCTCTTTAATTTCAGAGAAAGTATTTTCTGTATAAATTATGAGTGTAATTTATAGTGATATAGAAACCAATCTAGGGCTATTTCCTCATGTCTCATCTTTCAGGAACAGAGAATTGGATCTTTTTCAATCCTGCCTGTTGTTGGCAGATTCAAAAGTATGAACTCATTGAAATGAACTCATTAGGAACAGGTGCAGAAACCTGCCACTTTCAAGACATTTTCAATTATGTTCTAATCAAGGATGTAGAAACTGAGGAAATCAGGTTGTAGGCTGTAATAAAGCAATAAATCCAAAATATTTATATTACTTTTAAAAAGAGATTAGTTTCCACCTATCTTGCCATCTTACCCAGAAAAAAAAAAACAACGAAGCAACAAGTAGTGTTAATGTCAATTTTTAAAAGTGAAGAGGTTTCTTTCAAGTATAAAAATCCTAGCACTGCCTTGTACACTGAATATGATACTGAATACTATAATATTCTACATTAAATTTGAGCCAAACAATCTATATATGTAGATGTATGTGGTGACAGTTACACCAAACACATGCAAAGTTATGTTTTTTCAGTAGTTATATGAACGCCACGAAGATAATACAAATTTACTCAGGAGAGAGATACTCTTACTTTCATTTTATTTTGTCTTTTAGACAAGGAACCATTGCAACAAACCATTGATCTGATGTTTAATTTATAGTTCTATGCAATATCCTGCTTGGCATCAGTCTTTTTTTGAAGAAATAGAATTTTTCAACAGACGCCCCAACTTTTTCTTCGTAATTCTCCTAGACATTCTCCTATGTCTACTTGACATAAACACCTTCCAGAAATGATGCCTATGCATTGCAGTTTGGTTGAACAGTTAGATACAATTCTTTTTACTTTAAGGAGTACACAACATTCTACTGAAGAGTATGTTCCTTTAACATGGAGAAGAGAACACTTTTCTATTAATGTTTTCTATTTTTCTGCTGGAAGTACTTCTTAGGAATGTACTGCTCAAGAAAGTCAAATAAAGTCACATGCAAGCTAATGGGATTCCTAAACTGGATTCTTCTATCTGATTGAAGTTTTGTCTTTATGACTCATGTTTTTTAAATTCATATGCTTTTGTCAAGACTAAAATAATTTCTGATTATGTACATATTTTTATAAGCCTATTTTGTAAATGTACCCAGAGATTTAAGGCAGAAAGTTCTGAAAGAGACCATGGGACATTATCCAAAGAGAGCTTCGGCTTCTGTGTGCCTTGCTTATTTGTATCAAAAAGATGATGGAACGAAGCAGACACACTTTGAGATTATAAAATATATAAATTGAGGAAATTGTAATTTCACTGCAACTAAATTCCTGTCATTTCAGTGGAGCTGAGATCTCATTCTCCTTTGCTTCCTGGAGGGATGAGCAAACCATTTCTTTTAGGACATTGACAGAATAAGCTCCTCCTAAATTCAGAGTCTTAAAAGCTTAGGGTTTCAAAGTTTCTCTCTGAATGCTGCTTTTTCACAAGTTCAGAGGGGTCTCCAAAGCCCTAATTTAAGGCCATGTCTGCTTATAATTTAACCATATATGGCAGTAACTGTAATACCTTAAAGGACACTTTAAGGGCTTAGGAAAGAGGATAAAGTGATAATTTCTGGCTTGTCTTTCATGGTAGTTAATGACAATGAAAGAGTTTCATAACAGTGATGTATATTATGCTGAATCACTTAAAATGAGGTTTGTTTCATAGTTTGAGGGGTGTTTTTGGCCAATAAAATTTTGTTGAAACATGCATCAAAATTCAATATTAATGTACATGTATATAGACTCATACATTAGGCCTGAATATTGTCTGGTCCAGTGCCCTGCTCTAAGTAGGGCCAGCTTCCGTGTTGTGTCAGCTTGCTCCATGCCTTGCCTAGTAAAACTTTGAGTACTTCCAAGGATGGACAGGTCACAACCTCTCTAACCAGCTTGTTCCCTGCATACTTGTCATCTTTTGAATGTTTTTTGACTAGTATGTGATTAGGATTTTATTTTTTTTTCTTTTACTGTAGATATCTGCAGATACCGTGACTGCATTTTAGATAGCTGAACAAGAGAAGCCCTAAGACTTGAATTCACAGATACAGCTCTCATCCTGTTCTCTTGTGTCATACTCCAGACTAGTTTAGTGGTCCTACTCTGGACTCGCTCCAGTTTGTCAGTCGTGCTTTTACTGGGGGTCATGGACAATGAGATATTCTATAAACTGTTCAATAAAAGAAATTACCTTCTGCACTAATAGCCTTTAAATTAGGGTGTTTTATCTTTAAATTATTATACAAAAGAGAAGCTGTAATATTTCCTCTATCATTTAATTTTTGTATTCTCATTTAAGAAATAACTAAACTGAAGTAAATAACCATATAAAGATTGCTAATCCAGATAATGGTAGATCTGAAATTAAGTCAGAAGCCCTGCTGCTAGTTTTTTTCCATTCAATGACTAAGTAAACTAATTTATTTTCTTTTTTGGTCCCTGAAAAATCGTCTCAGTGTCCTAATATTTATATTTCATGAAATTCAAAATCATCTATGTGAATTCTAGGTTATGTACCTCTGTTATTTTCTAGGTTTCTTTTGGCATTTGATTTCTCTTAGTAGAAATGAAAAGAGGCTAGCTTTTACTTTCTTTCACAGCATTCAGATTTTTTTTTTTAGGTATACCTTCTCTGCTTTTTTATTTGGAAAAATTTTCTCCTTCTGATTCACCCTCCTGTATACATTATTCAAGATGTGCTGCCCCCACAAGCAGTCTTACAGCAAACCACAGAACTCAGGGAAATACAAGTAAGTGCCCACCTGTTAAGCCTAAGCAAACCATTTTTCTGCTAACTTAGGTCCTTCACTGCAGCCTCAAAGACATGAGATGCCATGCTAAAGAAGACCCCAGTACTCCTTGTTGGCTTTGGAAGGTTCATTTCAATAAGGGTTGGCTGTATTAAAGAGCCATTTACACTTTGTTGTCAAGGAGAACTTGCCAGGGGACCTAAAGGGTCATTAGCCTCCACTTAGCACCATGCAGTGTAGCAGATGCTTCATGACATGTGACAAGGAAAGGCTTTAAATGGAGTGTCAAGAAAACCCAGCCTCATCACTTAATTTTTTACTAATCTGTTGCTGTCTAGCAATTTTAGCCATTTTATTGATAGCTGAGCTTTTACTTATACGTGCCAGTGATGACAGTAGGAGGAAATTAAAGAAGCATTGCCAGGGACATTGCATATTTTACTTCTTCTTTAGTAATTCATCCTACTACATATAGTGAGCTGGCTCTTAGACAAGAAGTAAACCCAGAAATGTAAATTCCTTGAGCTTTTAAAATTCCATTTGACTCATTAATTGTCAGTACAGACCATTTATTTTTTTAAAATACACAAGGATTTCAAGGGCCAGCATAACTGTCAGTTTCCTTTGTGCACTATAGTTACGAATGTGTTGTGATCCACAAGTGTCAGATGTGACTTATGCACAGTTTCAAGAGCCTTCCTCAAAGACATCATGGAAAAGAAGGATAAATAGGATACAGAGAATAGTACCTGAGGTACTTGTTACAGAAAATGTTCCTTTGCAGGAATATTTTGTCATTCCTTGTGTTTCAAATACATATAGCACATGATCTGAGGAGATACAAACAGCAGCACAGCTTGCCTGAGGACATTGTAGGTAAAGTGGTAAAGTTCTAAACCCACCAAAAACCTCAGCAGAAAGGAATGAAGCTCTCTGGGCAGACAGTATGTGACTACCTCAGGTTTTACTTGATAAACAGGAAAATTTGTATGGTAGTTTGTTTGAATTTAGCCACTCTTTTAACCATCGTGGTGGCCCTACAACGTGATTTTCCTTCCTCTCTCTTATTTAGACAACTTCAGTGCTGCATAAATCATCTCAATTAATCTAAGACGTGAAGCTTTCCAAGTAAGAGCGGCCACACCCTGAAGGCATGACATGTGAGACAGAATGCCTTCTATTTTAGGAATTCTTCTTTTCATCTGAAGAAAATCCCTCAAAAAGTCATGCCTAGCCATCAGGACCCCCTGGATAAATGAGAATTTATTATGTCATCTTGACACTAGAAAATACTAATCTCTATTCTGTGGTTATGAGGTGTCCAGTGATCCTTGGTGTTCAGGGTGGACAAATAGCTTTCATTAGCAGCCATTAGCTATGGAAAGCCTTTTTCCAAAGGCGAGCATCTATGCCTATTTCTCATTTGCTCCATTTGAATGAGGTAAGTTTAATAGTATCTATTTATCTTTACCCTGTGAGAGAATGGAAACCTCTCATAGAAAAAAGGAGCAATATAGTTAACTAAGGTTAAAATTCCCACTCAGGGATCACTTCTCTCAGAATCATTGGGGTTTTACTAAACAAGATTTCCAAGATTATGAATACATCTGTCTGACTCTTTCTGAAGGGAAATCTTTGCACAGGTAGTGAGTAGTGAATGTGTGGAGAGCCCAGTGAAGCCCATTGTATTGTATCAGCCACAGGTGTAGGTACCAGAGAGTTTGTACAGATGCAGACCACGTCTACAGATAAGGCTTCCTTTCTCTTCTGAGAAATCTCTGGCAAATCATCAGAGTCCACTTGGTCTGCCCAGACAAAACTTCCAGCAGGAAAAAGGATGTCATGTCTGGGAGATCTAAAATGTACAGTATCTCAGAGTTCTCCTACTCAAGGTTCCCAGTCAGTTTTTTAGTGTGGATCAGAACAAAACTACACAGGTCACACCAGGTGTGCTTCATCTGATTCACAGTCACAGTGGGACCCTGCAGTTTGCAGCTTTGCAGACAGAATGCTGCTGTTTTTACAGCATTTAGTTTTGGTTTGGGAGATAGAAATTATCAGGGGGTAGAACTGCATTACTAAGCAGAATTGTGACTTGTGAAATATAAATCTATGAGTTAAGAGTGCTCATGAGCCAAGTTTTGGAATCTATCAGGGTTATATTTTTCACAGTTCTTTTTTGAGAATGTGGGGACACTTGATGATTTCAAAATGAATTATCTAAAATGAAGCCTGTAGAGTGTATTACTTGTTTAAGAGATACATTATATTCCCTTTCATTTTGATGCAAATACATTTAAATATCTTGAAATATGAAACATATGAATATATAAAGTATCTTTGGACCTCTGCAAGGAAGGTTTCCTAACTTATGCTTTCAAAGTAATGTACCTGTTCAAAGTGAGGAAATTTTAAGATAATTAAACCTTTCTCATAGAAAAGATCAGTAGTTACTCACACCACTACATATTTGGCCTTGTCTCAGTGAAATTACTTTGTTTTAAAAACAGACAAAGAAAATAAAAAGAACTATATGTTACCTGTTATTGGAATATATGGCAACTCATAATCTCACTGGAAGATCCATTGCGTATTATTTTAGGAGTGGGAAGTGAAATAGACATTCCATAGGAAAAATTAGAACTTTTAGGACATATTTGCAAGCCTCCCTACATAAATATGCCTTGATGCCATCCTCGCCCTATTCTTTTATTCCAGTTCTGGAATTAAATTCTGTCCTGGGTGAAACAAGTATTTTAACTGCTTAATTCACTGGTATCAAGGCTCATCTGTTATCACTTTTACCAAGATTGCCTTCCTCTAGAGCTGTTTTGTGATGGAAGTGAGTGTTCATGATGAAGTAGGACAGATCCAGTGATTCATGACAGGGTTCTGGTAGAGGACAGTAGCTTCTTGCAAATACAGATATTTCATAATGAAAAGAAACACTGCATGTGAAAAAAATATGAAGGAGACATTCTTGTTATAGGAATCTGTAACATAATTAGAAGGAAGAAAATGTGCTTGGTAGAAAAACGGCAACAGAGAAGAAAAATCAGTAAATCAAAAGTTAATGGGATCTGCACAGGCTATGGAGCCATATCCAGCAACTGACAGCAGTAGAATGCTTGAGAATAATATTGTAGCTGTTACCTGCTAAATGGTAAGAAATCTGAGAAATGCAAAGATGGAAATGAAGCAGCTCAGAGCACAGCCAAGCACCGTACTATGTGTATCTGCCCAAACAAGGGAAATATGCAACACTAATCCATGAAAAACTCCCATAATGATAGTAACCCAAATTAGAGCAATGCTTTCTGACCTTTGGCATAAACCCTGGAGCCCAGTAGATCTCACATTATGAAAAGAGCTTGAGCTGCAAACTGAGCATTCATACTTTGAAGATGTGATTTTTCTGGACCACCTCCATTTCAGCTATTGGAGTAGCATGCAGGAAACAGAATAGATCCCCTTAGAATAACATTTACCACTGAAGCAAAAGCATAGTCAAAGTAGATGTAGTCTGCATTTTCTTCCTCTATGCCTCCCTCAATGGAAGAAAACAAGGCAAAAGCATGGCTGTTTCCTCATCCAGCTGACAGAAAGTCTGCAGGGAGTGCCATCAGATGACATATGTTTTCTTATTACCTAGGATTTTAGCTTTAGTTTGGGTTTGATGATATTTTTATTTGTTTGGTTTTTTGTTCTGGAATGCAGAAGTAATTTTGAAACTGTTTTAAAGAAGAAGGGGGAGTACAGTTTGAATCATTTGTTTTTTTCTTTTCTCTTTGCAAGAAGGCCTATGGAATTTGGCATCTTAACCTAGCCTTGCCTGATGTGATCACAAACACAGTTCAATTTTTATTAAAATGTTTTGAATCTTTCAAACATGATATTGATAACTGAAATTGAGCAAAGAGACAGTAGCATCTGGTTTTAATGAACATGGTCTGCTTATACTTGAAAGCAAAACCATGCAGGAAAAGACTGGAAATTCTTGTTCAGGGAATCAAAGTGCAATAGTGTTTTTCAATACCTGACATCTGTATGCTTAGAATGACCTGGGTGACTTCTCTCAACCAATTGTTCATATTTTTTAGATTAAAATGCCATATTTAGATCTGAAATAAAGTTGGTGCTTTTTCTTTTCTTTTCTTTTCTTTTCTTTTCTTTTCTTTTCTTTTCTTTTCTTTTCTTTTCTTTTCTTTTCTTTTCTTTTCTTTTCTTTTCTTTTCTTTTCTTTTCTTTTCTTTTCTTTTCTTTTCTTTTCTTTTCTTTTCTTTTCTTTTCTTTTCTTTTCTTTTCTTTTTCCCCCCACCCTGTTGTGTACTTCTGTCTTTCTTTTCTTTTAATTTTTGTGTGTACTTACCAAAACTCATTGCTTTGACTCTATCGTACCCTTTTTCCTGGTGACCTTCTTCAATATAGTGTATATCAAACTACTTTTATTTAGAAGTATAGGTTCCTGTTACTACATTGTAGTCTAAACAAACAAGGCAACCCTTTGTGGGGATTTTCCTCCTCTATGTATTAACATGTGGAATAACAGAATTGCCTGGAACTACCTCCTAAACTGCATATAGCCCATATAAAAGCCAACCTTGTCAGGGGAAATGGTCAGGGCATTGTCAAAACAGATTCTGCAAGAAGCCTCCCTGCCTCACTGTCTCCAACTCAAGTTTGTTAGCAGCACTTCAGCCCTGGCTTTTCATGGACTTACTGCAAACCATTAGGGTTTGAACGAGGGTATGAACTTTTTTATCAGAGCAGTAGTGATAGAATGTACTAATTCAGCTTCCGGCATCTTTTCTTGGAACTCAGCTTGCTTGTGTGAGGTGGGTGAACGTGTTTGGAAATGCAGCCTACATATCTGTTCTGGTTTTGTAGTACAAGCTCTTCCCAGTGAAGATAGTGATGATTTTAAATAAATAATAATTTTTATAATCCAACCACCTTCTCTGTTGCTGTCTTCACAGCTAAATCCTCTCTTGGATTCAGAGAAAAAAATCACTGAGGTTTGTAGCAAAACAATATAAAGCTGTGAATAACTACAGAAAAGATGTGGTGGACCCTTTTCATACCACAGAGAAGTTTAATGCATGTTAAATGCATTTAACTGTGAAGAATACACCAGGTCCTTGAAAATGGTAATTTAAATTCCATTTATTCTACTAATGTCATTCCACTTATTTTAGCATAATATCATCCTCATACTGGAATTTGAATTAAAAATAAAAGTTTGGAAAAGAATAAATGCTTTTGCCCATAAGCACTTACCCATTGTCTGTATGTTGCAGTTTTTCACATAAAAGGCTGAGGATAAGTGCCCCAATTAGTTAGCAATATCCAAATTCCTAAAGTTTTCAGCTCTTAAAGCTTTAGTAAAAGTGGCTTTCAGTTACCACTAATAGCTTCTTTGAATCCTTTTGTTTTAGTCCCAAAGCTGAGAAATCAATGAAGCTGGCCAGTTTGATTAAATAGTTTTCTGAAGTCAAACTATTGTAAAGTTAGCCTTTAAAAACAAATATGCTGCATCGCCTTTGACCATTTACAGTTTTTCTTTGGCTCCACCAAGCATGTGGATGTCTAATCAGGGGATTATCAAGTAGACTACAGAAATATAACAAAGTTCTGTGCTCTAGTAAATATTTGTATAGCACAAGCCTGGAAAAAGTCCATGTTATATTTTACTGCTGATAATTTAATAACTCTGTGGCACGCCTCAAATTGTACAGTAAATGTCAAGATGTGTCAAATAAGGTATCCTGTAAAATTTAATAACCTCATACTTAAGATGATGTGCGTGCATGGGTAGGTAACACTGTCATTGGAAAATATATTTTACAAGTAATATTTAGGGCATTTATTTTAATTTTGCCAGGAAATAAAGTGAGCAATGGCCTTCCAGCTGATGGTTAGTAACAATGACAACATAAGTGACAAACAGAATAACTCATGCAGAAATAGTCCAGTCTATCAAATGATCATGAGGGCAACCAACAGCTTTCATAGAACAGTCAAAAGATCTGTGATTTCCTTCTGCTACAGAAAATAGCCCATACAGTAAACAATTGATAAAATGAAGTGAATCTGTGTTGCTTGTGTTTAAGGGATAGCGTACAGCATGCTGTCTGCCACAGTAGTTTGTTTGCACCGAAATTAAGCAATAATGATTGAGGCACAGAGCATTTCCTGGGGATTAATGACTGTCTGAGGGGAGTTGATGGCCCAAGGAACATCCTGCCCATTAACCCCAGCCAGTCATTAATCCAAAGGAAATGCCCTACCCCAAAATCTTTATTACTCTTAGAAAATGAAAATGAAGAAAAACAAACTAGTAAGAACCTAGGTATTTGTTCTGAAGGGTGAAGTTTCAAATAATTTCGTGCACACAGATTTTAATAAAATGAATACCTTACCAGTTATTTAGCTGGAGTGCTTGGTTCTCTCCAAAGTATCTTGGTATTATCTAGGCCTACAGAGGCAACCTAGAGAAACATTATCCTTTTTTCACCTTTATTCATCTTTTTCTCAGTATGGAGGGCAACTTATGTCTAATTGTAATGTGATTTGAGTAAGGTGAGTGTGTACTTTAAATAAGTATCTTTAATAGTCTCGATTGTGTTAAGAACCTAGAGTCAGTGCTGGCAGAGCACCAATCAGACCTAGGCACTGCTCCTGTTGTATTTCAACCCTTCTTTTCCTAGTTTTGGAAGAAGTGGGTCATCTATACCTTTATAACCAAAAGTAGTTGTAAATATAATATTACACAAAAATTATTATTCAGAAAATGTATGTATTGGATTTCTTGAAGTAAATTGTAAGTTACTTCTTGGATGTTTGTTGTTTACTCTGTTTTTTTTTTTTTCCTGAGCTGGACACCACTTCAGAAGATTTAAAAAAAAATGGATGGTTGTTTTTCAAATAGAAATTTATCAGACTTAGTGGTCTACCTCTAGCCATGTCTAATAGGAGGAGACAGGCCAGAATAGAAGTTCCAGTGATGCAACTTAATTTCATGTCATACACTAACCTGTATAGGCCAGACACTTGTATACAGTTTTCAGAGGTTTTGTGGAGATATGCTGTAGCACAGCTGAATACTGAAAGATTTTTTCTTGTTTTCTTAAAAGGCAGATTTATGTTGTCCATATAGTTAAAAAACAAATAGTTAATTTACAAACAAAAATCTCTATATAGGTGAATCCTAAGAGTTTGGCTAAATATGAGGAAGACAAACTGATGAAGATAAAAGTCCACAAAGAATTTGAGGCAAGATACCTTTTTTTAAAATTCCCTTGCAACTACAATACAATTTAAATTAATTTGTTATAAAGATATGTTGTGCTTTCTGTATGTCATTAATTTTATATCAAAGTAATATGAATTATGCATTATTTTCAAAAGTGAATATAAAACTATACTTAGCAGGAGTTGTGGGAGAGTGTCCTGGGGGACTATAGTCTGGGGGACTATTGGCTTACTGACAATCAGGCAGAAAACTGAAATCCTGTTCTTGCATTTTCATCCATATAAGTATGTATATGTGGAACAAAAATCTTCTAAGAGCTCTTCATTCTAGCAGGCAAAGTTAGAAGTCAGCAAAACTGATAGCTTAGCTAGAAAAACGTTGACTTCAACTGAAGTGTTATTTTGAGGAGAGAAGGTAAGTAACCTTTGGAGAAGTGCAAGAACAGGACAGCCACTGAACATCTTTGAATTACATTTTATTTCTTATTTTCATCCATTTATTTCTAGAAGATATGCTCTATTTTAAACCAGATTTATTTATTTAATCTCTGGAGAGTCCTTGACCAATGCTATTCATGAGATCAGAGGTGATGATTGCAATGGTGCATTGTGCCCTATTAACCTGCTCCTAGGTTGTTGTGCAATACTGAGAAAATTGCTTTTTCCCCTATTCTTTACGGTCTCTATGTTTAAAAAAAAAACCCATATAAATCCTTATATTTTATTTTGAATTCTTCAAAGGGAACCAGGCATATAATTTAGGAATATTATGATAAAATAACCTCTGTTGTATATGTCATTGATACAAAAATTTAGTCATTGCTCAAACAGTGCTAAGAAAATGTTAACTCATAAACTTCCATGATTATAGTCCTGAAGCTGTGGAGAAAGGTTTTCACATAAATACATTCTTCAGGTTAGTAGAATTTGCAGTGACTTTACTGGGACCAGGAAAAAATGTTTAAATAAATATAATGTTGTACCTGGATATATTTGTCATCTGTTAGCAGGGAAAGGAACATTCAAATCACTGTAAAGACACTAGGATGTGGTTCAAAACTGATGGAATTTGCCCTGTTTGGTGTGGAGGGTCTTTCAGATAAACTCACTGGGATTTGGATCAAGATCCTGTTTTGGAATCTTTAGTCTCGTGTGCATTTTAGAGGCATTTCCAAACTAGTACAGATTACAGCAGAGTTCTTTGTTTTCCATGCTTTATACTGACTACAAAAAGAATTACTTCCATTTGGGTACTTGACATCCCTGTTATTTCCTTTAGAACAAGAGCTATTGTAGATGTAGAAAGCTACATCAATCAGGTTTGTAATAATTGTAGTTCAAATCGGCATGGTGTGTAGTAAAAGTGGAAGAAATAGTATAATCTTTCTAGAAAACTTAATTGAAAAATGAAAGCAGTTTACTTACTAATTTGACGAAGAAACAACTAGCTTCAATTTAAGTTCTTATTCCATTCCTACTCAGGATGCTGTTCATTAGGAAAGACCTTCTTGTAGTGCTAAAACTGGGGAATGTATAATAAATGCTAACTTGGCACTTGCAAATCTAAACAGGATATTCTATGTTTCTGAAAACGCACAGACACGAAGGTACAAGCAATGTCATTCCACGCTAAGGGCTGGAGCTCACTCCTCCATCCTGCCATTCTCATGTTGCATTTGTGGCACGGTAGACTTGAAACACTAATATTATTTATAGAAAGAGAAAGGCCTTGGAGGGCACCAGAGCATCTAGTTATTCAGTGGAGAGGGCTGAGGTGTGTGTTGAATTCCTGCCATAAGATGTTTGAGATGTGAGTACTTGGTTCTGTTAGAGTAGCACAAGTCCCTCTCCCAGCATAACTTCAAGAATAACATAAGTTTTAGTAGGTTTCTTTGATGTTTGGTTTGTTGTGGTTTTGTTGGGGTTCTTTTGTTATTGTTTTGGTTTTTTTTTTTTAAATCTTCTGGTGGCTATGACAACCTCCAAAACAAGATGTCTATTACTAGTGCTCACACATTGGGCATGCAAAGTACATAGTCCTTCTTCTGTTATAGAGGACTCAAATTTTTCCTCTGCTATGATTAGTAGAGGTCATAATTGTCTCAGAGGGATAAAGGGACACTAACTCTCCCCTTGAGTCTTGATCCCTACAGATGAATTCCTTGGAGCAAGTATGGACAGTGTTATCAGACTTGGCAATGAAGACTTCCCTCTAGCAGCAAGAGACACAGGAGTTTCCAATGCTAGAATAATCTGTTTATGGACTGACTAATTTTTCCCCTACAAATTATTAATACTGCTCTTGAAGCATGAGACAAAACTTCAGTTCCATACCTTTTCCTGTTTTGTTCTAGTCATAGAACAGAAACCTTCAAACCCTGATTTTCCCAAAACAGCTTCAGCACAATGATTCTAGCTGCTCTTCATACATATACATCTATTTCTTTTCCAGCCTACACTGATAACTTGCTTTGCAAAGGATTTGAATCTTTTTAGGCAGAGAATAGTGAATTCTACAAGTGCTAGACTAAAAATAAAAAATAGTGGTAATCTAACCCTTTGCCATATCTTAAAAAAACAGAAGCTGTCATTACTACTGCATTGGTTTTTGAACCTGATCTCAAATGTCTACAAACTGGACAGAGATCCTCAGGATTTCATGATTAGGCAGGAATTAAGGTCTGATGAGCTGCTCTGCTCTGTAGTAGCTGATGGGTTTAGAGGCAGGCACGAAAGCAGCAATGAAGGCACTCGGGGCTCTTAAAAATGAAAACTGAGGTGCTTTTAGAGTTTTATTATATTTTGTGGGACCTGAATAGCCTTTTCATGATTGTCTAAATTCTACCTTAATTTTCAATTATGTTTCTGTATCTTTTTTTGTGTCTGACTGTGACTGTTCACTGAATAAAGATCAAAAATCATACCTTGCACAGTTACTATATATGTCAAAAATCCACTGCTTTTGGTTTTCATTTTAACATCAAGGCACTGTAAAGAGCATCTTCACAGAGTTCACTGATGTTCTTTAACAGGATGGTCTGTAAATAGTCTAAAGGTTTGCTTACTGTATTAGGTACATGGCTTGCGTCATGAGCATAGAGTGTATTTCTTTTCTTAATCAGGAATCCCAACATATTTTGAGAAAAGAAGGGAAATTTAAATTATCAGGTGCTAATTTTTGTCTCAGAATGAGAATCAGTTAGGCTAAATTGTTCCTCTCTGTACAGAACATACTGACCATCTTAAAGGTCTTTTCCAACTTAAATTATTCTAGATTCTATGACCTGAAACAGTTTGCACTTTGTCTTCAAGTAATTGAACCAATTTTGCTGTTTTCAAAATATGTCTCATTTTTCAGTCATGAAGACAAATGAATGAATGAATGACAAATGAATTGTAAACCAGAACAAAAAAATGACCAAACCAATGTGAAAAACTAATTTTCTGCATACAAGAAGGAAACTGGAAGCACAGCCTTTGGAATAAGTGTCTTCAAAATATGTGTAAGGGAAAGCTGGGACTGTCTGGGGACCAGCAACTCCCACTCTGAGCTTTTTGCACCCTGAGAAAAAGATGTGTTGTGTTAATTTTAGGTTGGTAAGATAACAATGCAAAAGTCACATAGTTGCTCTTAAAAGATATTCCAACTATTTGTCAGAGCACAGAATAGTTTAAAATCCTGCTAGGATTCTCTCTCAAATAACTCTCTCTCTCCTCATCAAATAAAACTTCTACAGGGACCAAGTTTGTAGCCATAAATGTGCTCCTGTGTTAAACATAGCTACCCTTTAGAACCATCTCCAGACACTTCTGTATCTTGAGATGTAAAGTCTCATTTTCAATTTGTGATAGATTTTAGGAACAAGAGGGTATCTCTTTCTATATATATTAATTCATGTAACTTGATTCTGCAAGATGGCACACATTTACTCGTGGGTTAAGATTATAATTGCATTTCAAAGCATTTCTCTTGAAACATTCTAAAACAGATTATGTTCTTAAAAACTCTGTTCTTTACTTTGCATGTTTTAGTACTACATCCCATTAAATCAGTGTTTGAAGTTACTAGGATTTGTTAAAAATTTGATCATGCCTAAGCAGATAAGAGATTATATGCTTTATGTATATATTTGAAGGATTTGTTCCAGCTTGGATACAGTGTATTAATTGGCCACCTACAGAGAACAGCAGTGTTTAATATTTAGAACCCTTTTCCTCATTGTTTTCCAGGCAGAAGAGCATGTAAGTATTCTTTTAACTAAATTTGCTAACTTTCTGGAACACATTTAAACAATGTGTGCTACTTGTGTCATATTACATTAACTTCACTTCTACAGACAGGTTGTATACATATGTAATAAATAGCCCCTCAGGGATCAGATCTAGATTAACTGAGAAAAACGTACTCTGCTGTACGTTAAGTAATTTACAATATCTCAGTAAACATTAGAAAAGACATGTTTGCTTCACCAGAACAGGTTAACAGTGCCTGCAGACTCAGTAATGATTGTTGAATGTTAAACTATCAAGTGGAAAGTTATAATCACTTTAAATAGTCTAATTTTTTCCCCTAAAACACCAGACTATCTGGAGTTTGATACCATGATGTCTGTAATAACACTGAATGTTTATGATACGGATTGAAAGTAGTGAAGAAAGACACCAGTTCTGCAAAGGATCTAAACAGAGTGACTTAGAACTGAGAGGGAGGCTTGGAGAGAAAACTTGTTTAAGTGGGTAATCTTTTATTTAAATATTATTCCTTTTAAATTAAATTACAATATCTACAGTTAAAGATGAAGCATGTTTTAGGCATGCCAGTTTTATTTACTTATGACAAAATCCCTGTAGCCTCTCTATTTCTATCAGCTCAGTTCTGCCTGGTAATTATTTAGACAGAGGTGTGGTAAGTGTGCTATCACTGGCTTTGGTTTTTATTGCTCCAGTTCCAGTATAATTAGCAAAAAGTGTTCTTAGTAAGCATGTGAAGGCTACTTCAGCAAACTTCAGATGTTTAGCATGGACATTCATTGCAACTCTAGAACTCACTTGTTATATCTGCCACATATTGAAGAAAGTAACATATATATGTGGCACAGCAATAAGTAAAAAATGTCTTTTCTTCATGTTAAATCCATGCAGCGGCTGGCTGCATTGATTGGCTGTGTAGATGAAAGTTTCCCCTAAAAAGAAGCACTCACCACATAACACTCATGTACACTTAGGATAAACCACATAACATAAGAAGTGCAGTGATTTCTGAATTTAGCCTAGCTGCCTTGTCTCTGGTACACAGAGGGAGATAGAAAGTAGGCTAAATTCCAAATGAGGAAGCATGTTTAGAATGCTGTCTTAATTGATCGTTTAAGGACAATCATCTTAATTGTTTAATTACATTATTTGACTGTCTTAAAATCAGGCAAGAGGCCCACCAGCATAGAGAAATAACAAACTGTAGTAAGAGTGGCTGGAGCAGAGGACCAAAAGCCCTGGATTCTGGAGAAGCCATTTAACACTGTTTGCTTGTCCTGAACTAGAAATAATAAATATTTCGTTATATTCAATCATTGGAGATCCTAATACAAGCAACACTGTATTACAAATAATCATTATTATTTCGTTATATATTAGCTTTGCAGCAAAAACAATGGAATGCTTTTCTAGGTGGAGCAAAGGTAATTCAATATGCACTACATAGGAACCTTAGTTCCTACACCTTAGTGTCTGTTAATTGCATATGAAAATGTCAAAGCAACTGAAAAGCAGTTGATGCAAATGTTCGTAAACATTGTGGCTGCTAAGGTAAAAACTAAGGTGTTGTATTTACTCAGTCACTCTGATCTTACAGAAGCATCTTGATTCATTGTACATGTAGTGTTTGAGGGGAGAGAAAACATGTTTAAAAGAAGACTGTAAAAGTAAGCAGGAAGAAGACTGAGAGAGGGACACAAATTTAAGGGAGAACTGGTGAAGGATAGTCCTTGTAGAGCTGGTATCAGTTGGGGTCAGAATCCCTGCGTGCACTTAGTTTCAGGTAGGCCTGACTCTCTCTGCTGTCCTGCTCCATTTATCTGCAAAGAACAATGGAAAAAACACAGTCCTTTTTCTGTCAGCTGAGAACCTGACCTAGTGACAGATATGTCAGGCTTTGACAGAAGCTCAAAAGTGGAGTTCAGTGGAATTTACTAAAGATGATGCTTTGCAGTTATCCTCTGCAGCTGAGAGAATTCTGTGCTTTCCTTGTTTACTTACTCCTTTCTATCCAGGGAATAGCTGGAATCCAAGACATAAGTGTTGCATAGTGCCAACAATTCAACATGCAGGTTCATCTGTAATGAAATATAGTGCCTTTGTAAAAACAAAAAGTAGAGGAAAACCATTGAGAGAGAAGTGCTTTTTTACAAAGATATTAATAACTTTAAAAATTAGTGACATTGATTTTTAAAGAATGCTGAGTTGTATCTTATCATACCAAAAATGAGAAAGTAAATTAGAAACCTACCATGAACTCAAGAATTATGTGGACACAATCCCTGTTACTTTAAAGTGAGATATAAATCCAGAGATTTCTCATGCCATCATTTTGTAAATAATTACAGTTCTGCTGAATCTGTTGTATAAAGTTTACATGGGAGGTTCAGTGCACCCTTGCTCTTGTTTAGAACATTGGGAACCACCAGAGAGATGTTGACATATGGCTGCACTGTTTTAGTGCACGAGACATCGACTACATGGGAGCATAATAAACAGGAGCATAAAGACAGGTTTGTGCAAGCAATTTGGATTGACCTTTTTGGCAGCTGAAATCCATCTTGAGTACATGGTGCTGATGTGGACAGACATGTAAACCTCATCTTGTTACCACAACTACCAGTTTTACAAATATATTCCAGTGCTCAAAATGTACATCATTCAAAGTAAAGTGATTTTAAATGGGAGAGGGGTTCCAGCAGCAACAACTTGTCATAAGACAGAGCAGAAACTTTCCCTTAAGTTTGTGGAATTACCCCCACTGATAAATAAAGAGTTAGGTACGTGTGTTTTACACCAATAGAAATTCTTATAATAATTTCAGGGTGATGGCTTAGTTAATGTGTTTCTCCCCTAGCAAAATATTTGACTAACTGTAGAGAATTTTAATTTTGGCATTTAAAAAGAACAATCTATTGTCATTTCAATAAGCAGTTCTAGTATAAGCATTTTCCAAATTAGGAATGTTTTCATAAATACCTTTTACTTTTGAACAAGTATCTGAATCTGGTCCACAGCAGTGTTCTTAGAAACAGACTGAATCCATTGTAATGTACTCTTGAAGGAATATTTTTAAAGAACTTAACACTTTCTTTTGAAAGACACCTTTGAAAAACTAACTAACATAGCCAAATTTCTTCTAACAAGTCTTAATCTACTGTTGAATACCAAAGTATGAGCCTCTTTGTATAGCCACACTAGTGTTTGGATTCAAGACTATGAAGTAATCACTCGTTGTGATAATAAATTTTAAGGTTCAATCTTAACTGATGGGATGTAGGCAAATGCCACCTCACAGTTCTGAGTGCTTGTTAGGTCCTCGGTGATTTCTTGTTAAATCAGTGGAAGCACTGTGCACATGATGTGTGGATATTTCCCATCAGTTCTTAATAGTTACACAATAATGAAAGAATACGCCTTTAATTTGTGAGCATACCTACAGTACTGTGAGTAGCATACTTCTAACAGTTTTCCTAAATTTCTCAGCTCACCAGTTAGAAAAATCCTGAAATCAGCAAAAGTAAGATGGAAAAAAAAATCTTATTGTTGTGATTCTAAGGAGCAGTGAAGATGTAGAGGAAGGTGGCAACACAGTAATTACTCAATTAGGCACAATAAAGAAGCTGGTTAGCAAGAGATATTCCTTGGATATCACAAGGTATCTTTAAAACAGAAGTGGCTGGTACTGTCTCATCATAACCACACCCTTAGCTTTACCCTTGGGTTTTTGGAAGAACTTTTTCTGGAAGGAGGGGCTATATTGTACATGTGTGCTGTGCATATTGGAAATAGTGATGAGGTAGTAATCCAGAGTACTTAAAATTTAGTGTACACCTAGTCATACTTAATACAGAGTTATAGAGCGAGCAACATTTTTCTTATATTGAGGTGTTATTGCAGTGTAAACTGTTTGTCACAGTCTGTTGTAGCAAATACACACTCTGTTAATCTTTTATTTAGAAATACAGAAAACATGAACCTTTAATGACTGACTTTTCCAAGTCCTGCAACAAGTGCACTGTTTCATACTCTTCAGTACAATTAATAATACTACGGTTTTGTCTAGAATTTGTGGTTCCTGAAGTGCCACAGATTCAACCTTGAAATTTGACAATTTCAGTTTTTTAAGTCAACATAATCACAGAATGGCTGAGGCTGGAAAGGGCCCCTGGAGGGCACCTGTTCCAAGCCAGGGCTCAAACAGCGGCATCTGGAGCCAGTTAGGCAGGACCCCTTCCAGACATCTTCTGAATATCTCCAAGGAAGAGACTCCACAGCCTCTCAGCCTGTGCCCTTGCTCTGTCACCCTCACAGTAAAACCTGAGGTTCAGAGGGAGCTTCTTGCACTCTCTTTTCATTGGACTCCAATATAAAGAGCCTTGATTCATGTTCTGTGCCTCCTCCCACCAGGTATTTATATATACATTGATAAAACACCTTGATAAAACACACTCTGAGCCTTCTCTTCTCCAAGCAGTGCAGCTCTAGCTCTCTTTAAGCCTTTACAGGCTTAGAGGTGCTTGCATTTTTTTATAAATTCTGTTATGTGGGTTGATTAGCACTTCATAAAGATGTAACTTCTGCTCTTGTGCTGTTCCTGGAATTTGCTCAGTGAAGGTGGAAGCTCTCTATATTTGCTCAGGAAAGCTTCTGGCACTTAAGATTTCTGTGATTTGGGTTTTGCTGATGCTGGTACTCATTGGTACAAAAGACACCAGTGCAGAATAGGTTGTCAGATACTATTCTTTCATATAAACATCCTGAATCTTAGGTTCATTTGCAAAGGTAGAGGTAATGGTATGCAATGGAAATCAATGTGCTTGTTCTGGTTGTTGTGTATTGTAACCTTGCATCATTTTCTCATCCATACGTCTGAGGAGGAGGCCTGGTGCTATGTTGCTGGTAGAATATTCTATTTAAGGATTAAACTGTCTCCTTTTTTTCTTCAGAAGGGCAAAAATCCACCAACATTTCTGTATTCTGGGAGTGGCAGAGCTAAACTCAATCAAAAGCTTTGAACTTTGATTAGGACAGCAGACAGAGGGAGAAAGTGAGAGGGGGAGATTTTTTTCCCTCACCTGAACCTTTAAGGCTCCCTTCCCCTTACCTTGAGAAAGGCTTTCTTTCCTTCCCTTACACATATTGCATTACCCTTCCCTGGGCTCATGCCAGATTCTGGAGAGCATGTGCCCATGCCAGATTCTGGAGAGAGAATTTGGTCTCACAATGTTTGCATTGTGTTTGTTCATTATGAGTGAGGGTGCTTTGAAAGTAGCCACCCTTGAATCTGTAGCTGTCCTTGTATGAAGCAGACCTATGAAATGTTCTGTGTTGCTAATGTTCATAGACATTTGGACAAAGCAAGTATATTTTTATATGGCTTTAATTTTAAAATCATTGAAGTGATATCCTTGGTTCTTGCTACTAGTGGAATCCAGTATTGCTGTCCTCACTTGAGCAAATCTCCCAGTGAGATCAACACAAATTCCACCTAAGGAAAAGGTTAAAAAATTGGCTAATAGAGCCCAAAAAAGAAGCTGTGCTTCATGCAGCTTGGTAACTGCATCAGTTTGAAATTGCAAGTATTAGAGATCTTTTGAGTGCTCCAGTTTCAGGGAGAATATGCTGTATGAGCTCTAAGAATGTCTTTTGCTGGTGAGGAAAACACATGTATAAAGATATTAAAAGCTGGCTGTTCCACTGGAATGAGTGAAATCTTAAATTTTACACAGTTCTACATTTTTCCACTGAGGGATTTTTATTTATTGTTATTCTGGTTAAAGTGGTACTTAATCCATCAGTAAGAATTCCATGATAAAATTCAGGCCATGCCTTGAGTGACCTGTCAGAAACTGTATATCTTATTGCTAGGAATCTTTTGAGACTTGGGATTTGACTTTTCTCCTGCACATATATGAGATGTCTTTGGCAAAGGTCACATAAGTTTTAACCCACAATATTAAGTCACAAATGAAATGGATTTAAGTGGTCTTGCTTTACTCCCCTGTGAGTGCTTGCTCACATCTCAAAACCACTGTATAATTTGTCACAATTCAACATGATTATCTGTCTTTGCTCAGGAGGACTATAACAGCTAGAGAGAAAGTTATATTGCAGGTAAGGATATAGGATTACTGGTAGAGCTGATTGAAAGAGCTTTCTAAACTCTGGTCTAAGCCTATCTGACCCTAGTTTAATTTCTTTTATTTCCTTTCCTTTTTTTTTTTTTCCCTTTTCCTGTTGTCCTTCAGCTTTTTAGGTTTTTTAGGGTATTTTTGTTGGGTTGTTTTTTTTTGGTTTTGTTTTTTTTTTCTTACATTTTTCTTTACTGGTGGGGGGTTTTTTGGGGATTTTTATTGTGCTTAAAAATACCCTAGATTGCACCAGAAATGCCAACCCAAAATAGGATAGGGAACAAAGGTTCAGCTGACAGTGTGTAAATAGACCCAGCAATCTCTGATTCAGCTGTCCTCCCTGCTCAGCAGTTTTTCAGCATGTAGACAGTGAAGCATGTAAATGTTATTTTCTAAACACTGCATGTCCAAATGATCTAGACGGGATCATGGAACAGAACCTGGTTTGAAAAGCTGCTCTCCCAGCCGCTGCCCCTGCCCGCCCACCGGGGGCTTTGAGAAGCAGGGCATGTTCGAGTTGCCAATCAAGCTCTTATGTAAAGTCCCGCTAAAGTTCAGTGCACTATTTAAAGTATTTCAGGGTTTGGTACATTTTAAAGAAAAACTCTAGCATAATGAGCTGTGCATATCTTCTCCATGTTCATTAGTTGCATGCTAATGGCTATGTTTAAAATTCCTTCTTATCTTGTTTTCTGATTGATGGGAACTTGAACCAACTTCTAGACTTCCAGACCTTGCTCAGTTCCTGTTGTTTTCATTTGCAGAATAAATCACTTGATGTGAAAAGTATTGTGCACTATTCTGATTCCGTGTTCACTCCTATATTATATATAATTTATCAACATCTATTTTGATTTCTCTGAGTATCTGATGAGTTTCTATATTATATGACAGCCTCTATTATTTAACAGACCAGAAGGATTTTTTACCTTCTGCTGTTGCAACATAGGACAAAGGAATTGCATGCCACTCTTTTTATTTCTGTCTGCTTTTCTTCTTTGCTATAGCTACTTGGGTTAAAAGACAAACAAACAAACAAATCTCTGTGGACATCAAAGAGATCAAATAAAAAAAAAAGTCACATAATTTCTTAATGCTAGGCTGTTTTGCTGTGTTTCTCTTCTGTTTTTCTTTTCTTTCCCTTTTTTTTTTTAATTCTGAAAAGAAATAGCAGGCTGTAGGCACTGCCTGTGGCTTGCTAGCCTTGCTTCTTGTGTGGTCTGTGCAGACTTTATGATTTATTCAGCTAATGGGAAAGGAGCATGACCCCCAGTGGCCACAGAAAGAGAGCTGCATGTGGGTTTAATGCTTTCACCACAAAAATGTCTGCTATGACTAAGCTGTGTGGCTGAAGTCACTGTCTGAATGGTGCTAAAAAGGAACTTAGGCATTAAGTGTGCACTATTTACTATAGATTGGCTCTTGGGATTAGGCCAAGGGTTTCTTACTCAGTTTCAAAGAATAGCATGGAAGCTGCTAGGAAAATTAGAGCTGTGCAATTTATTTTTACCAGTCTCCCCAGTGAGTGACCCAGTGAAGGATTCGCCTCATAACACTTTTTTTCATCAGTTACCAAAGAGCAATTCAAAATGTACTGGTTTGTTCGGGAGTTTTATGGGGCTTATTGTTTACATTTTCCCATCTTCTACTTTTCTTCATGGTAACATGATTTTCTAACAATATTTTTTTCTTCATATATTGCTTAGAACTGTACAGGAAACCAGGTTTGGACAACATTTGAGCATCATTGCTTGAGAGCAGTTACAGTACTATCTCTGATTCAAAGGACGAAACTGTGGGCTAAATTAGGAGTCTGCTCTTCTCTTTGCTTAAGAGAGCTGCAGGACCACAAATTCTTCATTGGGAAGAAACTGAAATCTTGTTTTATTATGGCAACACTGCCTCTAGGTTTACTTGATTTTGTTGACTTTTAAGGGCAGGTTAAAATGCTCTATATCTATTTTCCTACTGACAGCTAACTGTCTTCACATGGATGTATTAAAAAACAAACCCACCACCACTACCTGTATTGGGAGAAAAAATTGTGCTTTGTAGTCTTTAAAAAGCATTCAGAAATTCTGCTTTCCTAGCACTGACATCTTTCTTCGTGCCACATGTGAAACCCAGTGGAGCATTAAAATTTAATCACAAACACTTTGCTAGTGGTTTGTTTGTTTGTTTTCTGAAAAATGTTCTTTGTTATCTGAAAATGGTGAGCATACCTCTTAACAACTAAATATTCGAGAGAATGAGGGGATAAAATACAGAGCTAGGAACTCATATTCCAGATTCATTCTGTCCTTCCACAGTTTGATCTTCGTCAGCTCCATCAGCAATAACTTCAGCATAATGAAAAACAAGATTTGCTGGTAGTGTTTAGTGAAGTTATTGAAAAGAATAGAGAATTTTTTATATATTTTATTATATTCTTATATATTAGATATATATAAAAATAAAAATATTGAATTTTATATTTTATTATATCCTTTTAGTGTTGAATATTTGACAGGATGAAAGTGGCCATTTTTTGTCACTAAGCTTTGGAAAATAGGAAAAATTAAAATTTAACAGATTTTATGTAAATAAAAATATTTTATGTGTATATCTTTGCATTTTGTCTTGCTGTCTTGCAGATTTTTGACTTGTAACCAAAATTTTAAAGTCTAGATGACAAATGTTAAGATTCTAAATTGTATTTCTGAACAAAGGCATCAGTTTCTATAAATGCTGAGAACCCACAAAATAGAAGTCACTTAAGAGAAAGAGTACTGCAAGTGTTTCACAGTTTTAAAATTCAGGCCATTTTTACTTTTAAATATTGTTGGGGGAAAACGTCATACAACATTTCTTTTTGGAGAAAATAAAGTGTATCACTTGAAGGATTGTATACATAGGAAAATATGGTGAATTCTTTGGTGAAAAATACTTAGGTAAAAAAGGCTAGATATATTATTTTTGCATTTTTAAAAGAATATATGTTGGTTTTGCATTTCAAAACAATCTTTCATGTGTATAGCAGTTCTTTTGTTTTAATGAATTGTCAGACGAAACCCTTGGAAATAACTTGTTAAACTGAAAGAGTTTTTAAAAATATTTTTTCCCCTTTAGACAAGAACTGAAAGAAGTTATTCATAAAGTTCTGTTTCATAATCTTAAGGCACAGAGGTTTGAAATTTTTGCTTGACTCTGGTTCGAAGTTTATCTTTCCTGTCCAGTTTTCTGGGATGCCTGAAATAAGGGTCAAATTCTCAAGGTGGAAGGCTTCCTGCTGTGCTTAGTTTATTCCTGATTCTTGCACAACCAGGAAGAAAAAATGTGAAAAAATGAGCCGTGATGCTGTTATCTAAGCACAGCAATTTGTGAAAATGGAGAGGGGGGCTCTGCAGTAGAGGATTATGCCTGTTTTTAACCTTATAAACGTTTGCATTTCCTGCCTAGAGGAGTGCTCTGACTTCATGCTGCCCTGTAACCCAAGACTAGAATGATGTGGTGATTGTTCCATGAGAGAATTTGAAAAGCTGTTGCTTTGGGTTATACCGAGCATGTTTACGGGGCTGCTGTACATTGCAGAGAAGCTCCCCTCTGAAGGCTATGGGGGATGGTAAAGAGAACTGTACAAGAGCAGTGGGAATAATAATCCTAAAAGTCTCCTTACCTACAGCAAGCAAACTGGTGTGTGTGGTGTGTAGCACAGATGCCTTGTCAGCAAGAGGCAGGGGAGAGGGACAGCTGGATGTGTCTGGCGTGCAGGTGTTTCAGCTGGTATTCACACTGGCTACTGGCAAACAGATTTTTTTCTCCTTTTTTTTTTTCTTTAATTTCTTTTTCTGGTTGAGGAAGAAGAGACAGTGGGAGGTAAAGAAAGAAGAGGGATCACCCACAGTCATTTCCCAGAATGGAAGAGGAGAAAAGCAACACATCAGCTCAACCCCTGTTTATACATAGAACTGGCTCAACTTTCTTTTTCAAGTATAAATCAAATGGCACAGACTTGGGATGTTTTTCTCTCTCCTGTGAAGACAGCCTCTTCTCTCTTTTTTTGACTTATGATTGTGTTAGTACTCCAGGAGTTCTGCATACCAAGTTGTAAACTTGACTCTGGGCTTTTTTGATTGAAAGTAACAGTTTTCTCTTCAGTAGGTTTCTTTTTCCCTGGAAAGTCACAGGGATTTGTGTCACAAAAAACTGCTTCAGTGACATAAAGTGGTTACACATTCAGTAGCTTTAGATCCTTCCTTGGGAGCTGAGGAAATATATTTCTGAGGAAAATATTTTCCAGATTAATCATGACTGCACCTGCCTTCTGTGACTGAAGCGTTAAGGGCATGGAGAAGTTATTTGAATTCCGAGATTCTTGACAGTGATTTCTGAAGTGATTGACAGCTGGTAAAAGCTAGAGTAGCTCTTGGGATATTCTCACTTTAGTCAAACTAAAGACCAACTCAGAGAAGTTGTAGGGATCTGCAAGCTTAACTTCACTGTTCTGTGCAATTCAGGCTTTTGATAATGAGGTCCTAGTATAAATTGCTGGGGTCTGCCTGTACTCAAATATTACAAAGACCTTTCTCATAATTTTTAATTTTTTTTTGTTGGTTTGGTTTGGTTTGTTGTTTTGTGGTGGTGGTGTTGTTTTGTTGTTGGGTTTTTTTTCCCCTCATATAAATGTAGCAATCAGCAATCAGGTTTTCCATCTATATTGGACACATGCCATTTAGTCCTACATCTGTTCTCTGACAGTAGCTAGTTTCAGATGCCTTGAAGGGGAGTATATAGCAATGTAAATTATTATGACTGTTATTGTATTTGCTACAGTACAATATTACTACCAGATGCCACTTGGGGATTGCATCTCTCCTCATTTGGGATAAGCATTATGCTTAAATCTTGTCAACCATTTTTCAGTTTTGTCAAGACTGTATTGGAGCCATCACTTGGAGTAAAGAAAATCATAATATTCTTCCTCAGTTTGTTCCATTTTGGTTCCTATTCTATCAACATCATTTCCCATAGAGCTTGGTTTTACTCTTGAGTGAAAGGGCAGAGTTTTCTCATGATTCTCTGTTAGCTAGTCATAAGATCTGAATGATTTTGATCATTTAGTTTATGGGAACATTGACTTCCATGTTGCTGAAAGCTAAGCTAAGATGCCTTTTCTTGCTGGAATTTTTGATACAGTTTTACAGTGGCTATTATGGTTAAGTTATTATAATAACAGCCAGGGCTCTAGCCTGTTTCTTCATCCATGAGGCTTGCTTTCCTTCTCCATGGGGCTGCTCTATTAATATCATACAGTAGTTTGGTGAACAAGTTTGCTGTAGCACAGATTATTATACACATCTTATTGGACCAAGCTAGAACTAACAATATGTAACATATAATGCAGTGATGTAATTTTTTTTGGAGAATGCCCTCTAAACAATTATGAGTTTTGCTCTTCACCAATCAATATGGTGACATATTTAATCATGTGGATGTTATTGTCTGTGCTATAATTGCTTGGATTTATATAGGTCTTCAGGAGACAAGTGATTTGGCTTTGATTTTTGGTTCCCTTATAGAATATTGTTGAGAATGTCACATTCTGGTTGATATTTAATTTCTTCTTACTGGAATGTGTGTATGAATATTCCCTAAACAGACAAGTGATCTGTGCAGCCTAATTACTTCCTACTTCCCAAACAATTTCAGATCTTCAGATGAAAGTCACTATGAAAGCTATTCTATGGATTTTTTGCCTAATTTAGAATTAATTCTTCCAAATCTAGAATCAGTTGTTTTCATTGGGAAATGCTAGATGCAGACCCTGACACTGTAATTTTCTCACATAACTTAATGCTTCTTTTTTGCTTTGCCTTTTTAATATATTTTCTGATCATTACCTTCATCTTCATTTTTGTATGTAGACATTTATCTTCCCTATGGCAATTTTCCAAATGTATTCTACAGTCTCAGAACAGGATGATCACTTCATTTCCCCTATCTGTCCTTTTGAAACTATTCTGTGACATGTAAGACTAAAACTCTGTCTGTGAGAAGTAGTTACAAATAGTGCTCTGAGAATTCATCTTGCAGCTACTTAGCCCTTACTCTGTCTAAGAATACCACAGCTGGGATGGAGTTTCGAAGCTCAGAACATTGTCTATTGCATTATTCTTCCCAATCAATACCCTCTTTCTTTGCCAACAGGTGCTGCTGTGTCTTTTTCTCCTGTCCAGGGGTTCATTCTCCCTTACATCAGGTCTAGCAGGCTGTGCTGCTGCCAGGGTGTCAGCTCATACAGCATCACTCATTTCTCAGTGGGGGAAGACAGGATTTTGCCATTGGAACAGCTCACTGAACTGATTCAGCCAGGGGCCTTGGGATCTTTGCTTCCAAGTGGAACTGGAGAGAGGGAGAGAGCATTCAGCTCACAGGTTGGGGGTGGGGGGAGCAGGATTTCCCCTTTTGGCAGCCACCTGCAGCTAGACCAGATTATGTATAATGTCAAGCCACATTCTTAAACAACTCACAGTGTTTCTGATCTAGTGAGACTGGAGTGTTTGATCTGCTTAGTGGAGATTTGACTTTTCAAATAGGTCTGGCAGCAAATACTAAAAAGCAGGTGTCCTCCAGATTGGTGTATGGCTTACATAGCCAAGAGAAGGCTTCACAGAAGGGCAGCTACTAGAAAAAAAACAATCATAAAACAAATAAGACACTATTAGTTTAAATGGGCAAAAGTCCACAAGGGAAAGGACCTGGCAGCTGACACCAATATTATTACTGGCTGAAAAGACATTTGAACTTTTTTGGCAACAACACATGTCAGAGAGTTGGATTTGAACAGGTGAAATTTATTATAACCTTTGGACACTAGTAGTCACAGAAGATCAGTGTGGGTGTTCAAATTATGAAGACAATCTGCAGCAATAGGTAGAGAATTGGAGTATATAAAATTGTCATTGCAAGAAAGTACAGGGAAGAAGTGAGGTTTTCCTAAGAATATGAGTCACAAGAAATCAGTGGGAATTGGATGCTTTCTTTTCTCTTCTGAAAAGCGTCCAGCCAAGCTCCATGAAATGACACTACTGAGGAAGATCTTTCTCAGATCTTCCAAATGCAAACCTGTTCAAAGCACAGGAAAGACATGTATTTCAGGACCTTCAGGAAGGTGGAGGAGGACAACTACCAAAGAAGTAAAGATTTTAAGAAGAGAAATTGATCTTGTACTCAATAAATATGAACCTTGGGTTTATTATCGAATTGATGGTGAACTGTCAGCTGAGATTTTAAAATGGCATTTTCTCTTACTCTGTCTAAAAACTGAAGAAAACAATGGCATGCTTTTTAGGAGCAGGATTTCACTTATTTTTCTTTTTTCTCTTCCTATGCTTCAGTAAAATGGGTCAAGCATAAACCATGGTTCTGCTCATCCTTTTGTTCAAAATGCAATGTATTGATTCAGTTTCTACATACAGTATTGTATACATTGCACTTGATGTGTTATCAAATAATCTCTGTTCCCAATCCTAGCAAAAATATTTGAAAATTAATGTGCATGGTAATATAAATTCATATATCAGATAGAGTAAGTTATTAGACTAAATATATTATATTTCAGCTTGAGTTTCTGTTCTCAAGAAAATACGGTGTGCAGCTGTTTTTTAATCTTCTTTCTATGTTGAAATGTGTACTGATATATATTCTTGTCTTGTTTTTGTTCTGCCCTAGGACAGCACTGGGGATAAATTACTCTATCTGAATGGACCATTTCCTATTAAAATACTTAAATAAACATAGGAGAAACAAGTATATATGCAGGCACCCAGGTACTTGTGTTTACATAGGCTTAGTCACTCAGAGTTTGTAATTTTTTTCTTTTCCTTTTTGAGTGGAAGAAATATTATAATATTAATCTGATTTTCAAATAGTGGTGTGGTTTTTGGTTAGCTTTTTTTCAGTTTGGGGGATTTAATTGTTCAGGATTGGGAGGGTTGGATGTTTTTGTGCTTGTTTTTGTTGGTATTTTTTTACTGTGGGATGCTCAAACACTGGCACAGATTGCCCAGTGCGGTTATGGAATCTCTGCCCTTGGATATACTTAAAAACCCAACTAGACATGGTCCTGGGCAACCTGCTCTAGGTGATCCTGCTTGAGCAGGAAGTCCTCTGGAGATCCCTTCCAACCTCAGGAATTCTGTGGCTTTTAACTGGAGACTTACTTATATTCTTTTTTTTTAGCTGGGTCTGGGTGTTTTTTCTAGCACAGAGAGAAAAATAAGTCAAGCAAGGTAGGGTTTTATAAAGAGGTTTAAAAACTGAGAAATGGCAGAGAGAAATGCAAGTGAACAATGTGCATCCTACCAAGCTTATGTTTATGGGCTGAGGAGCAGTGAGAGCTTGGAAGGGCAAAAGCACATCTGGCAAAGCTGGTCTTTCCAGAATGGTGAAAAGGTATAAAAGCTCTTCATAATGAAGAATGTATGAGGCAGTAATATTTTTTGGTTAGTTTTTTATTTAGTTTTCTCTATGTTATTAGATTTTTCAAGGACATTTCTTTCAACAAGATCTGTTTTTCTTAGTTTTACCAAAGAGTGAGTCTTGTTTTTCTGAAAAGCTGAAATGCTACTTACTGTACATGGATCTTTCCAAAGCTGCTCACAGCTCACACACACAGATCCGTTGAGTGAGTCATAAAGCCCAGTCAGCTGTATCTTTTTCTTGTTCCTAGGTGAGATTTAGTGGGTACTCGCTTTGTAGACTTTGAAAGCTGGCCAGGAGCTTTGACAAAAAACAACCTGAATGTTGCTGCTAAAAACAAACCCCAAAAAAGCAGCATTGGAAAGTTTCTTTTTCATAATCTAAACTGTATTTTCTGCTGCAAGGAGGTGAAATTATGTTACCAGGAAAGCCCTTCCACTAATATATGGTGAGATTTGTGATGGATAGAAGATTGTCTTTTGAAATAGCATTGCATTGGCATGACAAGCCTTCAATTTTTTATTCTTTAGAATGAGTAGAATTTGTATTGGAAAAAGACTTATAACCCTCTCTTAAAGTATCTGTGGGTCACATGAGATTGAGTTATATTGGATTCCTCTGACTCTTCTTTCTGCTTTTCATGCCTATAACTGTGCTACCACAGATTTAGCTGGAAGCCCCTTTAAAGATGGGTGTTTTTTTCCCATGGTACAGTAGGAAGTTGGGTAAGTCAGTTAAAGAACATTCAAATACCTGCCAGGGGTATGATTTTCTTCTCCTCTCAGTATGTTTTGTTTATTTAGAGTGACTGGATGGATTCTGTATTTCTTGCCAATGGAGAGGAATTCAGTATCTATAGAAGCTTCCTAATGCTAGCAGTTTTTTTAAATGGCTACAATTCAGATGTTCTCCATTTTGAAACCTTTTATTCTATTCTTTTACCATTCACTGTATTTTTCTCTTTTGTTTGAGCTCCAAATTTATTTGTAAGTTTTTTACACTTTGGAAAAATTATCAAAGATTAAAAGGTAAATGCTTAGAATTAGGAACTTCATTCTGCAGTTGGCAGAGCTTTGTTTCTTTAAACTATTAAATTATAATAGGCCTGATTCTTGCTTCAAGAAGTAAGCCATGTTTTTAAAATGTTGGGAATCTACTGCTTTTAAGAAAAACCCCTCTAAACAAACAAAGTTCATAACACTAGTTGATCTCAATGGGAATAATGCAACAGACAAAATTTTAGATACTAGATATTTTAGACAGTAGGCCTCTGGTACACCAGTGCACTGAAAATCTTTGTTTTTCTTTGAAAATGCCATTTAATAACTGTCTGGATGTCACCTACACATACCAGTAGTTTCTGGATGCCAAATACTCTTTCAGAATAAAAATGCAGGAGATGGCCGAAGGTTCAAGGTCAAGTGCAAAGTAGGACAGGAGAGGGAGGACATCATTTTCAAGTGCCTCTTGGTAAAATAACCAGAGAAGACAGTAAGCCATTCATAAGGATTAAGGCTAATGGGTGAAAGTAAATTGTTTTAATTAGGTTTCTGAGTTTTAATCCAAAACAAAACTTGTAAGAGGCATATTGTAGATAGCAGCATTTGATCCTACCCTATTAAATACATTTTCAGCATCTCAAGAAAAAGCAGCAATGGGTCATCATCTCTCACCTCTCATAATATCTGTAGCACTCTTAAATTATCAGCTGCCTCCCTGCCTGGCATGAAACTGCCTTGATCTTGATTTACAATGGTGGTAATGCTTTTGTTTAGTCTCGTGGTTAGCCATTTAGTAAATATTTTTAAGACTACATTTAACAAAGATACAGAATGATAGTCCTTACATTTACTGGGACTTTATCAGGTTTCAGAGCGCACAGATTCTCCTTCACTTTTCATAGACAATGGCATTGCACCTTTACCTGGTTTTGTGCAAAGCATTTTGGAGGCATTGTTTTAGGTTCAAGTAGGGTTTCTGACATGTGTCTCCTGCTGTCACCCACCCTGATCAGTCCAATTTCCAGACTCAATTTAACTCAATATATACAAGTACAGTTGCATATTCCTTTCAGTTTGGCACACATATGGCAGCAGATAACAGTACCCCAGTGGAACTTAGAGAGAGGCAGGGAATAGCCATAAAATTCTGAAGAGTAGGCAAGAGAAACATATAATTCTTTAAGCACTTTCTATAGTGGTCCTAAATACGTTATAAGCAAAGAACAGAACTTACCTCTCCCTTCTGGTATTGCCAAGGAACTCCTAATGAGCCTAAAAAAACATGTGAATGATGTGGACAGGGACATAAACTTAGCATTTTTCCATACCTGGGGCTGTCCAATAGCTAAAAAGCAACAGAAGCTTTCCTGAAGTGTGCAGTCTTTGGTATTCCAGGAAAAAAAACTGCTTATCTCTTTATCTTTACTTCCTCTGTATCATTATTCAGTGGCACCTTGGATTAGTTTTGTTTGCAATCACTTCTGCCACATTTAGACCAACTCTAAATGTGCATGTCCTCAAGTATGTTAAAAATTCACCTGAAGAAACTTGAATTGTAAGTTTCTGAAGATTTTCAATATCATTTTTTAATGGAAGAACCATTGCTTTTTCTAGGTCAAGTGGATGCAAAAAGTGATGGTCAGACTTGTTTGAACCCTACATTGATGAATTCCAGTTTTTAACAGTTCTAAAAAGTTCTGTAATATTTTGCTGTGTAATCAATAGCCTATGCATCTGAAATTTTTATATAATTTAGCAACATTTTACAGCTTAAGGCCATTAATAGAACTCAGTCACATGTAATGCATCTCACTGTCTGATTGTCACACAGGAACTAAGTGTCCATCCACTGAACGAGAGAAACATGTAATGTTTTTTAAGTTTGGAGAGATACTAGCGAAAATTGTGGATGTAGTCCTTTAATCTTTATCGAGACTCTATTTTGAAAATTAGGATTCTCCAAAATAGGGTGATTTAAAGCTTAGTAAACACATTCTTACTGAAAGTACCCCTCACAACTTATTCCTAGGGATGATCCCATAGATAGTGATTTTGAAAGAGTTAAACCCTTTACTTCTGAGAAAACATTTTCTTTTAGAGTAATTCCTTATCTTTCAGCAGTATTCAAGGAAACTGGGTAAGAGAACATACTATAATATTGAATAAGGAGCTAAAGGAAAGCTTCCTTCGTTTTCTTGCTTTCCTTGCCAGCGTGCACTGCAGCTCCAACCTTCTTTTCCCTGGCAGGAAGGAGAAAAGAAGAAAAAAAGCCATGGATTCCTCAGCATAACTTCCTCTGTTCCTTGAAGTTTAGCCACTGGTCTAATCTTTGAAAGTTTTTCCTGGCTTGCATTGACTTGCTGCTTAGACAATGAGCACTTTTTTAACCTGTCAGGAGCTGAATTGCTTGGCCTACCATCAGGCTGACAGTGTGCTGCTGTTTCTGAGACTACTCTGTTCCTGAGATGCAGCGCTGACACAAATCTGTACAAGGGCTGATTTTGTGAGTGCCCCAGTGGAATCCCCTTCAACCGCTGTCTAGTTAGTAAGGTTCAGTGAATACTCAAGGGGAGACTCCTTGGCAATGGATTTTGCCTTTTGCAGGAATTCTGTGCTGGAATTTTTAGTATAGGATGGCTCTGTTGGGCTGTGTGCTCTTTTTTTAAAAAATCACTCAGCTTGCAGTTAAAGTTCTGTTTATGTTTCTGCAGTGTTTAAAGTTGTTCCTTATCTGTTGCCTATGCTCTTTATCATTCATAGGTCTGAGGGAGATGGAAAAGACCTGCTGGGTTTTAGGGAGGGAGGCAGGCAAGCCAGAAGCAGAGCCAAAGGTAGGCTTGGTCCTCAAGAAGAAATAACGCAGTAAAGAATGACATTTCCTTACTATACTGTTTTCCCACAATAAATGTGGCCCCCACTGCAGTATTTTAAACCACAAACGCATGCCTGCATATTTATATATATATTCACACCCTTGCATGTATGTGTGTGTGTAAATACAGGCTTCATGACTGCTGAAAGTCTGAAACCTGAAGGAGTGAAACTGTATTGATGTGGTTTCAGAGGTTGAATGTCACCCACCTGTACCTGCACTCAGGAGATTTCACACCGCCACACCAAAACACACATAACTCACTGTGGTGTTTGACAGCTGACATCACAACCAGAGCACTCCCAGACTGCCCCAAGCAGTCACACAGGGGCTGCCCCTGCACCAGGCAGGGAGAGCGGTGTCCAAAATTACCTGCACGATAATTCTGTGCATTATTTGCTTTGCATTAAGCTTGGTTGCTCCAATTAGCATCTGGATCTCCTTGTATTTAGCCTTTTTTCAAACACATAGGCAAATGCTTGCTCTGAAAATTTTATCTAACAGTGTTTGGGTTTTCTTCTCAAGTTTAAATATACTTTTTTGGGGGCTTGCAGGGGGCTTTTCAGTTCTCATTTGGTCTGTCAGGAGCAACATTTTGTCATATCTATAGTAGGACTGAAAAGATCACTTTTCCAAAAGGTGGGGCTGCTTAGATATTTGCCTCACCCTGACTTTTTGATTTCCTATTTCTCTGCTTACTGGTGGTTTCTTTAAATGCCATGCTGTAAAGGAATGTTGGGCTTCTAAGTCTACTTTAACTTTTAGTCTTGATAGCTTTCATTTCCCAGTACATGGTAACTTGCAGGATAGGGTCCATGCTGTAGAATTTACACAAAAAGCTCTATGAGATTTGCTGGGCACAATTGTGAAAACTGTTCAGTATATCCTGTTTTCTAAATGTCAGCTTTTTTTCTTTTTTTTTTCTCTTTCATAGTGGGTGGGCTGACTAAACAGAGACTTTTTTACATGGTACTTTGCTGTTTTCTAAACAGAGCAGCTATGTATGCTATCTAGTTTATATACAGCTTCTTTTTTTTTTCCTTTTTTTTTTAAGCAGGGTACCCTTATAAATATGTTGGATTTAAAAGACGCTAGTCCTACAGAAAGTGCTTTGTTTCTAGTATCTAAAACTTCTCTGGATTTTTTTTCCTTCATATTTTATTCAGTTGCTTAGCTGTGTGCCACTTTCTGTGTGTTTTGAAATAATTATGCATAGGTCCTACAATACAATAAGGCCAATGTTTGGGAGAGCTTTTGTTCTGACATATAGCATGGAATGGAGCTAATCACAGCCTAAGTGTGACTTTGTAATCACTGTAGCTTCTCAAATACATAATCGACATTACTTTGGGCCCTACAACAGCATTTGGCTTTAAAGCATTAAAAAAAGACCATTCCAAATTAGGAAAATTAGAACAAAGAGCTATTCTAAAATAAATAAGTATTCTTAAAATATATCAGTGCATAAATACATCTCGGACAGTTCTGCCACTTTTGGGCTTGCTGGAGAATCAAAGGAAGGCACACTTTTGCGGCAGTTAATGCCTCTAAATGGACCACATACAAAATGATTATCCTAAATTAGCTGCATAATCCTGCAGGCAGCATATCAGACCAGGTTTGAGGTACTGCGTGGAAGGATTCAGAGTGGAATTAAAGGCTCTTCTGAGCAAAACTGGTTCCCAGCCAGGGCAGCCCTCATAAGCACTAGGAAAGTCACCCGAAAGTTGCCACTGGGGATGTATTTTTTCACTCTAAATCTGAAAATGAATTTCTCTGGATGTGTTTGGACTCGGTCTCTGTGTACCATGATATGACAAAGTGTGTGCGGAACTCTCTTCCTACAGCTCTGCCAATGTAGCTCTGTATTTTACTCAATCTTTATTTCCATTCTACTCTTTTTCTTTGTGGTTTCTTCGGTTTGATTTAATTTTCTTGATTATTTCTTTCCTCTTTTAGTATTCTGTCCATTCCTGGCAAGACTGAACTCCTTTCACTATACTTCACATGCCCCTATCCGCATAAAGTTTCCTGACTATGATATTTGATTTGATAATGTCTCTTGAGTGACATGTTAGAGTTGAAGGCAGTGATAACCAAGCATCTAGTCAGATTAAAAATTCAGCTTAGGTTTCCTTTGGAAATGATTACCTAGGGCCACATCAGCTTTCTGTTTTGTTGTATAGTACACTGCTGTTTCTGTGTTTTAGAAACTGTTCTATGAGGATGTGCACTACTCTTAGATTAAACCTGGTCTTGATCCTATAACAATGTGAGTGTTCTGGCCGTGATCCCAATTAACATTAACATTAGGAGCATAAAGAGTTTCTGTGAGTTACTCGTACAAGTCTCATATTCAATGTTCTGTTTCTTTCATGGAAAAATGTTTATCCAGAAAGACTCTTTGGAGAGAAATTTTTTTATTCAGTATGATTCCATTTGATCAGTCTTTTTTGTTGGGGAGGTGGTCTTTGATGCTTTATTTGGTTATTTGCACTACCACTGAAGTATTCCTGGGGAGGGATTGAATTTTAAACTGAGGGGAGCAAAAGGCAGCCTGTTACATTTGCTCCCCAGGTTCCACTGCCCACAAAACAGCATCACTCCATGGGGAAGTAGGAGGTTCTAGCATTCCTTGGGATGTGTGGGAAATGGCGTGTGTGTTTATATGGCCATGGTTTCACCTTACACAGGGACCACCAGGTTTTAATGACACACTTGGCCACAGGAGGTTCAAGCCACTGACCACTGTGTTTATTCCAATGAGCCAGCCTGTTGGCACTGGGAAATCTTTTACCCCAGTTTACACCACAACATAAAAATAAGACAACACATTTCTTGTCTATTAGTCACATTTTCCAATATTGGCACTGGAGATTCCTAGGGAAAGCTTTTTTTTAAAACTCTTTCTTTCCCCCCATGTGCTACCTGTTAAAGGCAAATGCCATGGAGGGTGTTTTGTCAGAAGGATGTAGGACAGTGTCAGTGTACAAAAAATTAATTTAGGCAGCACATCTTTAAAGAAACTTCTAGAGTGTGAGGTGAAAACAGTCCAGCTCTGCATGATGTCCTGTTTCTAATGAATGCTTTGTTCCACATCAGATTCTTGCTTTTCAAAGTAAATAAGGCTGGATGCTGGAATTTTCTTCAGAAACCTCATGTTTGTTAATTCTGTTTGTGGGGGAGGGAATGGGAACGAAACTTTTGGTCGAAGTGAATTATTAATTTTAAGATATTCTCCATTAATTTTTTTCAAAGCCATTCCTAAAATAACTAGGGAGAGGGAGGAAAGCAATGTCAGGCAGATTCTTCTCTTTATGAAGAATATATGTTCCCTCTGGTATCAATGAATAATGAAAGGGTGTTACCTATGGATGTATTGATGCAATACTGATGGCTGACAAAATTCTGATGTAAAGGAGGGATTAAATGCAGGTAAATTATGTAGGGCTAGTAGTGAAATGATATGTTATTAAAGTGTTGTATAAAATGTTCTTATGGAATTAGTTTAAGTCTGGATATGTCTTGTACTAGAATTATAAAGCTTAATCTGTTCTTCATTAAGTCAACTAACTGAAATATCTAGTTGAAGGCATATGTATATTTGTTATTGAAGTCAACCCTGAAAACTTGTTGTGGGATTGGTGAAAGCCTGGTTGTCTTTGGTTTGGACCTTTTAACCATGCTTACCACAAGCTACCTAAAATATAAAGAGCCTCCTTTTTACTCAGGCCTTTTCTGATGTCAAAAAATATGGTCTGTTTGGCAGGGTGACATGATGGAAGTGCCCTCCTACTCTCCTACATTGTGGAGTAATGGCAAGATTCATTTACATGCTTCACAAGCTGTTATTCATAATTACTTGTTTTAAAAAGTTTGAAAGTTTTTCCTTTCCAGGGTCTGGTTGTTTTAGACATTTCCACAGTGGTGAGGCTTTAGTTTTTATAGTGTGTTATCGAATTTGCTTCTCTTCACTATCATTCTGCCTACATATTGCATGTATTCATTTTCTCTTTCTCAGTATATCAACAGCAATGATTGAAATATGGGCTGCACACAAAAACATAGAAGCATTCACTGAAGTTCTTCTACTGACAAGAAACTTTTTTCCTTTTTTAAACCTTTAGCACTTCTTTCCTATCTGCAGTTCTGCTGTGCTAGAAAAATGAGAGAGCTTAGGAAGTCTGCACCTACATTTTGTAGCATAAATTAAGTACATGAGCTATTAAGCAGTCTCCAGTCCCACTAGCTGCATTTAATAGTGAGATATTTCTTGAGAAGTGCAGTGAGGATTAATTACCATTTGGCATATTGAACTTGTAAAGTATAAAGGCCCTAATTCAACACTATTTAAGCATGTGACCAGCCCCAAGAACATCTGCTTTACTTCCATAGGAATCAATGGAATTTAACCATGTGCCTAAAGTTAAACCTGTACTAAATCACTTTTCTGAGAACAAACAAACTGTAATTTAGAGCTTATAAAAGCTATTTATTTCCCCCCAAGTTCTACAGAGCAATTTCTAATCAGACTGAAGATATAAAGCTCTCTCTTTTTTAGAAATAATGTTCCATTTTTTTTTCAAAATAGCTTTAGCTTATTTTGATCAATATACTAACTGCAATGGCCATGTTTTCTCATAGGAAATTTCTTCCATCTATTAAAAAAAATTCATAACTATTTGAAAAGCGCTCTATTTGATAGAGTGAGTCATAAAGCTTGTCCAAAACCATTACAGGTTCTCATTTGTGTACAAGGAAGTATTTCATTTTTTACTAAAAAAAAAAATCAAAGGGAGATTTTCAGAAAAGTGCCTTCTTATGATTCATACTCAGATTGGCATTTAAGTAAGATATTCTATAAAATAAGTAATCTGATCAATGGTTGAACAAAAATGCAAATCTGTAACTTATACCAACTCCTGATCTTCTGTCCAAAAAGACTTTGAGACCTGAATCATTAATCCATGGTATCAATGATATTCAGTATGTACTCTATTCTTTAAATATTTGTATTTCATGAATAGTTATCATGCAGAACTATGGATGATTACTCAGAAGAAATAACAGCAATACCTGGCAGACTGATGGCAGTAGGATTCTTGCTCAATAAAGAGTCTTGTAAGATCAGTGCTATTGTCAGAAACCTGTTTTTGTGAAAGCAGGGGTGGGAAATGTTATAAGGGAGAGAGTCAAGTCTAACAGAAACTTCACCGAATGAGCTACATCCTCTCCTTCTGTAGAGCAGCAGTAACTATTTTACCAAGAACAGTAAAAATCTTCTGAGCCTAATTCCACTATCTAGGAAGTGTAAAGATTTGGTCAGCAGTTGGAATCTCTGATATCCCAGGACTTTGCAGGCTTCAATAAATGCCTACAAGTAGTAGAAATTTCTGCAACAGCAAACACAGCATTTCTTTTCTCCAGATGTTAGTCCATCTCAACAAAATGGGAAATCTGGAAATGATCAGTCTTCTTTGTGAGAACTCCAGTAAACACATAGCAGCTTCATTTCCAGATGGTGAAATCCACGTGCACCAGGCTTTCCACCCAGCACTCAGATTCACCTGAATGAGGCTCTGTGTGTGCTCACTGTCGCTTTCCTGCTCCTGCACACGTTCCCCCCTTCCCTTCTGTGTCTGTTCAAATAATGTCTTACTTGCAATCAGCCATACCCAAACTGTGAACTCATTGACTGTCCTCTTGTCTCACATTTTACCTGTAATATTATGCTCATGATGAATTATGGCCTAACCAGTTAGCTCTGTTGCACAGCTCAGACAGTGACATCTAATTCTAGGAGTAATTTTTAACCCCAAAATCACTTGGTCCATCCTTCTTTTTCCAGTCATTAATTCTTAAACATCTGCAGTGGTTACCTCCACAATGACATATTGAATAACTGGGGAGTACAGGAATAGTGGATTATGGATTTACTCTTCTTTGGCACAGCCCCAAAAATCCATAAGGACAGGGAAATGTGACACAAGTCAAGAAAGCAGAGGGGATTTGGAACCACTTCTAAAAAGGATGTTCTACCTTTTACCTATGCTCTGAAAGTTGACTACATTAGATAATGCTGTTTAATTGGAAACTAAATCAAGTAGCGTTTAAGTGGTATGTTTTAAATATCATCTGAAGTCTGCTACCAGTAATAATATTAATTCAAAATTCTTCATTTGTTAACTATTAGTTACTTTAATGTCTTTGAAATAATCAATTGCATTTTAAAGTACTTTTTCATTCCCGCTGTGTGGTATAAATTGCCCAGTGAGATTGTTCCTGACCAACAGAGCTATCAGTCTGTACAGATAAGCTACAAAGAGCAGAGAAAAATATCATTATCCCCATTTTGCAGCTGGGCAAAACTGAATTCAAGCATGTGAGAGCTCTGTCTAGAATGAGAAGCTGGGGTGAGTTTAGCAGGTTCATCATCTATCCCATTTTAATAAAATGGGTTTTATTCATCTTTTGATGACTGGAATGTACAAACAGATTAGTATTTAAAAACAGGCTGTGGTCTTAGATGTAGTTACTATTTTGTGAGAAGTGGTGACTTCTATTTTTCTTAGAGCTGCAATTTACTGTCACTGCAGTATGGGTGTTTTCAGCTAGTGCTGACATATTTTTCTGCATTGTTAATTATATGTAATACTGATTTTTTGCAGCTGAGATTTTTCTAAGAGCATACATTCTGTGTCTACATTTGAGCTGCAATCCTTTGACCAATGGGAATATGTTAGAAAAAGTATGAAAATTATAGCACAGCTGCTCAGTTTAGTACAGTATGTTTAATTTAGTAAAGAGGTGATCAATATACATCAAGAAAACCAAATTAAATGGATTTGCTTGATACTTTTATTGCACTGGTTAGAGGAGTTTAACAGCTGCACTTATTTAGGAATGCTGTCTATTATGCTCAAGAGGTTATTGAGAGATGAGCAGTTAAAAAATTCTGAAGCACCTGCACGACTTTAAAAAGAAATAATGTGTAACCTTGGTTCTTTAGTGCAACAGAAAGATTTGGGAGCCTGGTTTCTGTTGGTTTTTAAAGAGTCCTCTGGTCATAAATGCCTGTGATTTTTTTAAATAGAGACTCTGAAGAAGGGTTTACTAATGGCTCCCAGAAGAAGAAGACACTAAGTTGCAGTTGTGATTTTTTTCTTCCAGATTAGAATTCTTTTGACGCACAGCTGTTCACAACTTGCTGGGACAGTTTCTTGTCCTCTTGGTTAAGGAGTTGTCTTCTTCCAAATGTAATTTTGATGAAAAGTCTTAACTCGAGTTGAAAAAACTCTTCAAATAGCCATACCCAAACCTGTGAAGTATTTTGGATGCGACTGTCAAGGCCTTTCATTTGTCTGTGTTCAACAGAAAGCCAGTGTACAGAGAAGCATACTGGGTGAGGTTTCAGATATATTTTTATTATCTTCTAGCACAGCAGCTTCAGTGACAATAGCTGAGATCAGCACCTGAGAATTTTGCCCTCTCCCCATGTATTTTCTCTTCAGAACAGTCCTCCCTACCCTGAGGATCCTGTAACATAAAAAGGGGATCATATAATGTACAAAGGAGAAATTGGGGATTAAAGGATTTTCCAAAAGCCATAAACAAGTGAGGCAAGATATTCTATCCCTCACAGAGGTGATTTTCCAACAGCAAAGTTTAAGTACATCACTGGGCAGCTGACAGAGGAATTTCTAACACTGGACATTTTTCATCTACATCCATTTTTCAGACTAACACATGATCATTAGTCCTTGTGGATCAATGGGTATATTGCCACTGATTTAAGTGGAACCAAGATTTCTATCTAGAACTGTTAGTCTTGTCCCAGCTTTAAAAATAGCAGTGTCTGCTTTAACAAAAAAATTGGGCTCCTTATTCAAACATTCTGCTTCCCTTCCTGCACATTAGGACAACTAATTGATTTTTACAGAAGAGGTAACTGCAGCCAGAGAGTTGCACTGATAGGAAACACAGTTTTTAATAGCCTGAAGCCTCTTGGTAAACCAACCTCAGTCAGAAAGTTGCAGAATAATGAAGGATCAATGCAACTTTCCAGTAAGGTTATACTTTCACTAATAGTTTGTTTTCTGCTTGGTGGAACACAACAGTAAGTCTAGGGTAAAGGGGAAGTTTGTTGGGTTTCTTTTTTAAAATAAAAAAATATGACAAGTTAATAATATCATGAAATAAGTAATGCTTTTCTTCGATATGTCTGTCAAGTGAAATGAGTGATACTTTACCGACAGTTTAGATGAGTAACTACTAGAACAGGATCAGTGTCTTGTGCTTTAAAAATAAACTTCTTTGCTCTGAGTCAACATCTGTTTTGCCTTGGCCTTCATTTAGCAGCAGGAGACCATTATCCTGTGATGACTTTCTATTCCACTGACATCTCATCTGGTGCACCGATATTCTTAGTATTTTACTCCCCTGCTGTGCCCCTTCCCCTCAGCCACACACACACACAAACACTCTTTATCTCAGCCTGTAGAATGCTGTGTTCTGCTGTTTCCATGAATAGGAGATTGCACATAATGTAATCAATCAGTTGCTTCTACCACTAAGGAAAGTGTGTCCTTCCAATTAACTTCTTACATCCCAATAACACAAGCAATGGTCTGGGATAGGTGCCTAAAATCAGGAACATTTATCTAAACAGCCCTGACATTCAGAATCTAAGGTGGGGGACTAGACCAGCTGAGAAGGCAATCTTGCAAAAATTCTGGCCTTTCAGATCTGGTCTGGTTACTGCTAGGGTTAAGAAAATGGAAAATAATTATGGAATAAACCAACTTTTTACAATACTTTGTTTGTTTTGGTTTTGGGGCAAATATTTGGAATCAAACTGGTTTCTCCAGACTTACATGAGATAAATTATTATTCAGAGTTGCTAAATCTGTTAAGTTTATTGTTTTGGGACAGTTAATTCCTAATGCTATGTCCTTTAGTGTAAGAGAATACATCAAAGTGGGAATTTCTTTGCTTGATGCGGCAGGTTTTTTTTCTCCAGAAAGGAAAAGAGAAGAACACAGAATCAAAATGTAGCAATACTTGTATTGGAGCACTCCAGAGGTCTGTTTAACCCAAGATGTCAACAAGAAGATGCTAAGGGCTGTGTGATTCTATGGCTTTCCTGCTTTTATGATGGCGCAAGGATTAGATGAACCCTGGGGGCAGGGCAGGGAGGGAAATTGCCATTATGGTTTGCAGAGCTTCTGGAAGCACTCAGTGCCTAATGGGGTGAGAAGTTGCCTCCTCCTGTGTCTTTTTCCCTGTCTCCTACACAGGCATGCATGTCCACACATGAAGTAATGTTATGGAAGACTATTATGGGACAGCAGCATGGGCATGCTTTTCTTTAAGCTGTTTTTTAGGATGTACCCATAAAGCCCTCTGGATGAGTCAATCAAATTCATCCCATTTCCCTCTATGTCCTTTTGAAGTGCCTGCAGTGAGTACCAAAGCCAAAACCTATCCTTCAGTATTATTATTTTAAATCTAAGTAGGACTAAAAGAGGATGTGTTATATGATGGGTTTACAAGCATGGTTTGAACCTGTCACCAGCAGCAAATTACATCTCTCACATTAAAATATAACCTCCTCAGTACTGTTTATTATACCTGAGTGTAAGCTGATTGTGATGGACCATGATTGTCAACTGATGCAAGGAAGCAAGACAAAGATGGCTTTGTTCAGTTTTCTTTTTTTCTGTGAGAAGTTTTAGCTAATATGTCTGTATGTGGCCAACTGAAAACCTCCTCCATTTACTTTTCTCAATGTGAAAGTATAATCTATGCATTTTCTTTTCTATCCTACCATCTTTAAGGAATGACTGTGGGAACTTGCAAGGTAAAGCTGCTATTGCTGCCTACTGCTTCAGATTATGTAGTGCACACTTCAGAACCACTGTGTGTATTTTTCTTGTTCATGGGTTGTTTCACTGCCTCATGCCTAAACAGCTAGAATGAACTGGGATTCAGGGTTAGAAACTTATTCTAGGTGAAGTTAGCCTACAAGTCTTTACAGTAATTTGGATTAGTTTCGTTTGAAACAGCATATTCTTAGTTCAGTTTTTTGACTGCATTGTAGATTCCCACTTTTCATCTATTGCCAATTGTAGCTGATGCTTTTGGAAAGGCAATTAAGATGGGAAGGGGGGAAAAGAGTACAGACTTTCTTGCAAATGTGTCCTGGATTTGTTTGAAATGCTTTCAGAAATTGTGTTTTCATCTCGTACTTGGGTAACTTGTAGTTCAGGATGTTTGTGGTCATGTCACGGTGCAGATTCTGTCACATGAAGTGACCACATCAGGAGGAAGACCACCCTATATCATCCCCTCTTATGCTCTACCTTGGGGTAGGTGTACATGGTACCTTTTGAAATAGAGGGAAAACTGTTGAAAAGTACTGATTTGTGTTTGAAGACAACTTAAACAATTGAATCAAAGACTATGTTAGAACTCCATGTGGAATGCCCTAAACTTTGAATAATTTAGAGAACATCCCAATCAAAGTATTATTAACATCCCAATCAAAGTATTATTTCTGTTACTTCTCACTTCTTTGCCGTGAGAAGAAAACAGACTAATGTGACAGTGGGAAAAGGATACTTATATTTTGGACTATTTCCATATTGTCTTGCAGTTCATTGCCATATTTAAGAACACATTTTCTGAACTTATCCTACATGTTTCAGAGAGGTGAGCTCCTGGAATTCAGCTTGGGATGAGGTTCTAATACTTACTGCTCAGTCATCTGATTCCTAGGGCTCCCAGCTTTGCACCTCTACTGGAGTTTTCCATGCAAATAGATTTTCAAGCGTTGGTAAAGTATATGTTGCAAGTATTTGATTCAGGACACGGCAAAGAATTGCACATGAGTAGATCTAATGTGTTTAAGAAGCAACTTTCTACCCTTAAATATTTATATGTTAGCATATTTCATGAAGTACATGAGTTTATGCTGTTCTTAAAAAAAATATTTAATATAACTTTTGATATATTCATGATCCATGGATTTGTCTAGTCTTTCCTTTTTTTGAGTTCCCTGAAAATGTAGTTATTTCTAATTAAACAGTATTGCTTTTTAAGGAGGAGGACATCTTGAAAACTCCAGCAAGCTCTTTTTCTTTAAACTGGGGATGGGAAAAGCAGTGAAGGCAATGCTAAAAATGCCGAGTCTGTGAATACTAAATTTTAAAATATGTCTGCGTAGAAAAGGTGTATTTATGAACCGCACAGTTCAAGGAATCATGCCAGTAAGGCTCAGGGTCCCATAGGCACAGGGTGCCTTGTCAGATGTCTTTCAATAGCCTTTGACCTTGATTTTAGGAATGAGACAAACCTTGCCAAGACAATAAAGCACTGGATACCCATTATTGTTCTTTGAATGCTCCAGTGAGACTACATTCCTCTCCCAATAGTCTAAAAGGGCGGAAGGTGAGAAAGTCATCAATATTAACAAACTTGCAGTTTTTCCTGATGTGCTTTATAAACATAGTCATTGCATCTTACCCATTATATACCTGTAACTTCCAGTCACAAACTTTAAAGGTATTATTGTGAGTTTAATTCTGTGTAATAGTCTCAAAAATATTAATGGAGAAATTTTCTTCTCTCTGCAAATGCAAGTAATTTTCATTATTTAGAGTGTGAATGGTGAGGTAAACCAAATACCACCTAAAGCACTTTGTGGTTTTATTCAAATGGCTGTTTGTAAATACTTCTTGCAAAGGGTTTCTTTACCCTGTATTTGCTCAGCATTAATCCTTGAAAAAAAAAATCTTGTGTGGTCAATGAAGACATTCAGTAGAAAATTGATCTTCTGAAGTACTTCTCTCAGAATGAAAATTGCTTATATGACATGCTTCTTTAAACTCTTTTTTTCTTAAAATCATGCAAACCTCACATGTAATTTATTCATACAACTTCTCTGCTATCTTCCATGCTCTTCTTTATCTGCCTAGTTCCTTTTCTCTGCCCATTTTTGCCTTCATGTTTTTTTTCCATGCTGCTGGTTTAATACAGGATATCATCTATTTCATGTGCTGCTGCTGTGCCTTAGCTCAGCTGACTACGTAACATGCATCGAAAAACGTATTTTCCCAGTATTTTCCAGCGCAGATTCTTTTCCAATGTTGACAGTATGCTAAAGGATGTGTGTAAGCAACAGCTCTGCTGGGACATTTAATGGCCTGTCTGGCTACAGCTCTGTCACACACACAGACACACTCACACACGGCCAGCAATCACTCACAGAAGTTTTAGTCTTCTTCAGCAGTCGTCCTTTGATGCGTCTGGAATGCAAAGGATTCATTTCTAGTCCACACAAGATATATTGCAGAGTATATAGATGTACGGAAATCGGAGCTTAGCTGTTTTTTGGGACTGCCAAAGTTTCACTGTAAACACAACTTCAAACAGAGCTGCTTTCTCTAGACTTAGGTTTATCCTGAAATTCGCAGCTTGTTTTCATTGTGAGTGTGCTTGTGGGAAAAGTCTGTTATACTGTAGATAATTTGCACTGCTGCCCAGAAATCACTGCTGTACAGCTCGGTACAAGAAGGCTGTTTGGGCAACACAGGCTGTTCTTTCTGGATTTTATTTGAATATGTTGGCACTGGAATGGAGCCTGGAAGGTAAACTTGATGGTTGGTGTTATAAAGGCCTGTTCCTGCTTTTGCTGAGGTTGCAAATGAGTAACTGTAGTAGTCTATAAACTATTGAAACTTTTAGCAGTTCCAGCTCCTGGATCCCTGTGTTTGCTATCCTGAAAGTTCTTCGCGGTGTAGGAAGAGCAGCATTCTTCCAGAGCCTGAGCTGCCATGTTGTTAGCTTGAAGCCACCTAGATTAGTGTAAGTCCTGCTTCTGTCACTCAGCATCACTAATCTTTGCTCACAACCTTCCCTGACCTAAATTTCTCTCTTTGTTTGTCACACTGTGTTTTTTACTGAGATTCAGGTAAAAACAATCCTTTCAACAGCTTCAGTTCTTTGACTTTTTGCACAAAATGTAAACACAGACAGCAGGCTGAGGAGAGTTTAGGATTGATATGCCAAATGCACCTGAATTCCAGGGAGCTCAGAATCTTCTTCTGATTCATTAACAACCATCATTAATCTTGATAGAACCTCTAATGGACATAGTAATACTTGAATTTTGTCCAATCCTATTACTCAGATAGCTGCCTACAGTCAGACAGTTCTGTGTTATCCTAGAATTAAGAGATAAATCTTCTCCATGCGCTAATGCCTAAGTAGCTGGAGTTTTCACAGAACACTTAATGTGACAAGTCTTATGATGTTAATTGGGGCAGAAAATGAAATATTTCTACTTGGTAGAAAAGAACAAATATCCCAACTTAAGATGCGGACAAATTTCTGAACTTGCCAGCAACTTAAAAAGAAATGCATATGGTCATCTTTACTGTTGCATGTGTCTAAGCTTGCACTGTGCAAGTTGTCAAAACTGTTTTTCTCAGCATAGTTTTTAAAGGGGGAAAATAATAATGACAAAAAAAGATTTTGCCTCACACAGTAGTAATTTATCTCAGCAGCTTACACATACATTGGATGATCTGTTGTTCTTCTAAAAAGAATCTGTGGTTCTAAAAATGATCCTTCTTGCTCAACCATGGATTTGAATTCCTTGCCCAAATATGCATGTGAATGTCAGAACCTAAAGTGCATTCATATAGCATGTAATTTTCTGTTGATGATGATGAGCAGTGATTACTCCACAGTAAAAATCCATATATAACTTTTTTTTAATATACATGTGCATTTGTAAAACTTTTTAAACTATGAATTCTTTTAAATGAAACAAGAAAACATTTTGCTCTTAAGCTAAGTAATCTTCAGAACTGGAGGTGCTGATAGAGTAATTATGTTTATTCTTTCAGTTTCACAATTTCTGTCTTATAAACATTGTTTTGCATTATTGGGCTCCACATTTCCCCTTCTCATCTGATGTTTTACAAATATTTTTCTAATTGCTTGAGACAGTGTGGTCCAATAAAATTACATCGACTTTCTGCTGAACTTGTTTGTCTGATCTGCTGCCAAAAGTTGTAGGCAGCTAGGCAGAACACTCGGTCTCACTTTCTTTCACTCCCCCTCCTCTAAGGCAGCGCTTTCAGTCAGCCCTCTACCCTTAAAAGAGCATGCATGTGAAGCCTTAGGGTTTTGAGCTATGCATTTTACAATTCTAAGCCATTCAAATGCTTCAGCAAGGCACTACATCCCAGTAGATTTTCAGGACTGAAACAGAATCTTTTTCTCTCTCTGTAGATTGTTATGTGATGAAGTTAATAGAGATAAATCATACGTTATATTTTAAAGCAGAAGTAGTCGTTTTCGCTCTGTGCCCATTCATGATTCAACATAGCAACTATTTCAGCCTCTGTTCAGGATTTCTTCATCTGACAAAGGAAAGATTACAGCTTGAAGTGTCCAGAAAGTGAGGTACTGTACTGACTTATCACCCTGAGAGCCCACATAAAGAAGGCACAAGGCGATGTAACAGCTGACATACATAGCTGTAAAGCATTCTATACTTTTACAGTGACAGGGATACTCAGAGGAGAAGTGCAGTCCTGTGGTTCTGAGTGTCTGAAAGAGCTAAAAGAACAATGAACTATTATTCTTGGGTCTTGATAACTGAGTGCCTTACAATGAGGGATGAATTGTAACTAGCTGTGAACTGAAAATAGACCCTTCCTTTTCATTGTCATGAACATGTTGCTGTTTGTGACCAGTCTGGCAGACACTTTCTTCATGACATTACATCTCTTCTGGTTTTTCTTTTTTGCCCTCGTCTAACAAGATGAACCTGTAATTTCATTCTTTATAGTATATAGATTTGTTGGGTTTTCTTTTAAAAGGACAACATGCACGTCACACACCTCATTTCAGGTGCATTTTTGAGTGTTTGATTACCTCGTGCCACGTTTTTGTGTGATAGAACATGATCAGGTCTGAGATCCCTTAAAGTAACTGGCTGCTTGGTATTTGGAATATTTTTTTTTAAGTACCCTGAAGCAGAAAAACAAAGCAAATAGTGCTGGTTTGCCACAGTGGAACAGATACGGTATGTGATCAGTTAGCTGCAGCCCTCAAATAAACACACGCAGACAAGCTAGCAAGCATCAACAGAAACCACATTATTGTCCCACTTAGACTTCTGTCCTCATGTTTGTTAAGTGATCTCTAGAGTCTGAAAAGCAAAACAAAAATTTTCAAGTACAGAGAGCTGAATTTGACATTATTTGATATTAGGCGTCTATGGTTCTTTTAATCTTCAGCATCAGTCATATTTTTAGTTGTCTTTCTCTCCACTTAGTTAATAAATACATGGACTGTATAATGGATGGTATTTATCACTGCAACCTCATTTAATTTTTTAAGAGCTGCATAAAGCATAAACATAATATCTCTGGCTTGGGCAAATTACTTGACATCCTTAGTAACATAAGAATAGCTAATAGTAATTTTAGAGAGGGTTGTTGAAGCCTCCAGATGTCAGGGGCTATGGAAGTGTAAAGTATTATTACAGATGTTTCTCATAATAATAATACATCTGATAGCAGGGCAGAAAAAGGAATTAAGGGCCAAGTACTTCAGTCATTAACTAAGCTGAACTCCCACTAAGGTCTATGTGAGTTTTGTTCAAATAAGGATTACAGAATTCAAATGTAAGTAATTATTTCCAGCATGGAATGATTTATACTGCTTTTCCAGCCTTGTCTTTCTAGAATCTTGAAAACAGAGTCAGAGTATATTGACTCACTGTACACAGAAGGAAAACTCGCCAGTGCAGGGCTTGGTAGCATGAGGAAAGTTTGACTCAGCCGTCGATACACAAAATCAAGCGGGGGTGACTTATGTCTGCAGAGCAACCAGAAGTGTGCCTGCGGCAGAAAGAGTCATAGCCACAGCCCCACGGGGCTCCAGGGGAGCCGTGTGCAGGAATCCTGGCTGCTGCATTCACAGTGCTACTCACAAGGTGGGGGCTCCAGCTCAGCAGTGCCTGGAGGCACCGCTGCCACACCTCTGGCTGCAGCAGGGGCTCCGCTGTCCTCAAAGACACCCCAAAGAACCGGCGGGGAGGGAAGCTGCCGTGCCGGTTCATGGAGGGATTTTCACTGGGAGCTTTCTTTTTAGGCTGCTGCGAGCTTTAGGTTGTTTGTTTGGGTTTTTTTAGAAGCTGTTTATGAAATAAGTAGCTTTAAATAGCCTGTGTGCTTGTGGGAAACCGCCGCCAATAACTGCTTTGTTGCAAAGAGCAGGTACTGTAGCAGTGCTAAACACATTCAGATGCAGTTGGGTCCTACAGTATGGACAGCTCTGACCTTGTTCAAATGATGTCCCTGAAATTCTGATAAAATGCAGATGTTTAAAATTGTTCTGAAACTCTTAAAATACTATTAGATACATACTCTCTGTAGAACTTGTAGGTGTGCCATCTTTCTTGAGCAATCAAATACTGCAAAATCCTTTTTTTTCTTCTACTACACAAGTAGAAGGTTGCTGTGTATGTGGTACACAAGTCTTCTGAAACACTGGTGTGCAAGATGATAGGTAGAACATTATTTTTGGCAACCCTGAACTTTTTGAAAGCCTCCATATTGCTCCACATCTGTGTCTGGGACACAAAATTGTAGTTGTTTAGTGCTGGTATATCTGTTTATACACATGGAGAACAAAAAGAGGACTGGCATAAACAAAATGTCATATACATTCAAATTTTGATTACAATAAAATAATCATTCTGACATCATCACCAAAACCGAGTGCCAAAAATAGTAATCTGCCAGCTCATGAAGGGCAAGCCTCAGATTTCTGTGGTTTGGTTCATTTAAGCACTAAGAAATCTAAGCATGTTCACAAAACTTCTCAGGTCGAGGCTCTGTTCCTACTTCTTCACCAAGTGCTAGAGGCTTAAATCATCATGTTCCTTTCTGCCCCCTGTAGCTCCAGCTCAGGTATCCTGTTCAGGATTCACCTTGGTTAACTGGACATCAGCAGTACAAGACCACTCTAAGAACTAGTTATTAAACTTCCTAAAATCAGTTAAAAAAAAAAAAAAGAACAAAAACGGGGCATTTCATAACCCTGATTCATCGAGCCTGTGTAGCCTTGGAATGAGAAGTCTCATGCCTCAATAGTACTGATTTTTCTCCCCAGGCTTAGGAGGGATTCTTGAGCTGTCGCACATGTGGCAGTCCCACTCATCTGATGTCTGTGTTTCAGTACTCTCAGATTCAGCAGCCCAGTAGTTGAGTTTCTCTCAATTTTGCCTTGAAATTATTACTATTATTGTGGTGACAATCTGCAACAGTCAAGCAATTTGATTTTTAACATTATTGTTGGAATATTTTTTTTCCTAATGTTCTAATACATATTTAATGACATTTTGAATTTTTATTCTTTTCCACTCTAACTACTCCATGCCATATGTCATTCAATGTAAAAAATAAATTGCCTAGCACTGTGATATTGTGGGTTTTGACAGATATATAAATAAATATATTGTTTTGTATGTTCAGATATTTATTGTATCGGATATTGATATGCTGTACTAGTTAAATAGATGAAGATATCTGCCTGATAAACTAGAAGGCATTTTTGCCCAAATAGTAGGATTTGCACTGTTTCTTTTTGAAGGTAATGTGCTCAAAAGCAAGGCAGCAGAGATGCAAAAATTTACTGTAAAGGTGATGCAAGTTGGGAGATTCTTAATGATCAAAACTTTGAAGTACTTTGAAGCAAGATTCAATTCCCCAATAATGTTATGATATAAGTCAGATGACAAAACCAAAGAGATGTTCTTGGTTGTTTAATGAGCAGTGCTGAAAGAAGCTGTCATTAGATCAGGAATGACAAAATTACCCAGAACACACAATCCGAGCAGAACTTGCCATGTCTGAATTACTTCATGTTTTTTGCTAACTCAACAATATAAATGTGGAATGTGAAGCAAGTATATTGACAGCTGTGATGTTTGATGGTATTTGTGAAAAGAAAGTGTTGTTATTTAGGGAAGATTTGATATGGGAGAGCAGAACTAGCGCTCTTCACTGAAGAAACATCTGGAAATTTCAGCTACTTTCATGAGGAATTCTGGCAACCCTAAAGAAAACACCAACCATAGGTATAAGAGAAAACTCAGTGGAAATTTTGGTTCCTCGACTTCCAGCAGCTGAAGAATCATAATTTTTCAGAGAGCTGTATGGAGTCAAGAATGCAGATTTCTGATTGTAGATCTTGTGTGATCTAACATATTTGTAGCATATTTTCACTACTAATTTTCAGATTATTTTCATGCTTCAAATGCTCATGCTGAAAGGTCAGTTGTGTCTTACAAAAAAGTATACCCATAAAATGAAAATTGCCAGGAAAATGAAATTTTCTTGAAGGAAGATGGTGGACCATGTATAGAAATTTGGATGACAAAGTCATTTACAATCATTAAAAGTACAAAATCATCTTTTATCAAAACATTTTAAAACAGGTTTTGTTAAAAACTGCACAATACAATAAAAAATTAATTTCATTTAGATTTCACTATGTAGTATCTTTAAGGTAGGTAGTTTAGCTAGGTGCTAAGGTTTCTTAAGTGACAGAAATGGCCTCAGAATTCTTTTAATACTTAAGAATAAGTGAATTTTTTGAGAATAATTATTTTCTAAAGTAAAAATTGGCTTTTCAGTGAAATATGAAGAGTCTTACAAAGAGGTTTTTGAAGGCTATGTGTCAGTTTTTAATATTTTACCAATTATTTGAGGAGAACAGATTGCTCAGAAAATCTGAAGTCTTCTGTGGGACTTTTCCCCCTGACCTAAAACAGCGCTGGTTTTAACCTGGGTAGTTATTTTGCCTGTTTGTAAATGTCTGTTGACACTTTCTTTTTCTTCTCAATGTCCAAATGCAGAAATAACTGTGAAGTAACAAGAAATAACTTGGGTAACCCTGTCATCTGTCAGGTTGCCCATATTTTGTTTCCCACGGTAAATAACCTTTGTTACAAGAACATGCCACTCTTAGAGATTTTTCTGCGTATCAGAAAACATTCTCAGAGCAGATTTCACTGAGTCTTTGGGAATATCTGTAAGCATTTTTTAAACTAATCAAATGGAGTCCTTTTTCTTCTGCTGCTCCCTGGCAAAGGAATGGACCACCCCTCAGTAAGTTGTAACTGTTTTTTATATTCGGTGCAATGAAATTAATATTAGATTCCAGACAAAACTGTGATCATAATATACAGAGGAGTCTGTATTTGTAACTTGTCTGGAAATCAGACTAAAGCTTTGAGTCTTCTTCAGCTGGCACTTGAAAGACTATGTATAGCTGAAATTAAATAAGAAAATGAAAGTATTTATATTATATGTTTGTGTTTTATTGTACCTCTATTTCTCACAGTACTAAGAATTTGGTTGCATTCCCTAATGCTATGGATACTGGAAAACCAGGGCTTTTTATATCTGTTTAAAAACAGTGAATGAATGAATGAATGCTCCAATGAATCTCCTTCTCCAAAACATGCAAGACCAGGTGGGAACTTGGTGGTCCATGGCAGCCTTTTCTAACTCTCGCAGTCTGCAGTGGCACTATCTCAGCTGTCACTGTGCCCTTCCACAGCAGTCACAGAGCCCTGTCAGTCTGAGCAGAAGGCACTGTGAGCAGTTTTTGTGCCCTCCATTGCTCCTCTGGGGACTTGATACGGTAATGAAAATAAAGAAAATGCTTGCTCTTCTTTCATGGGAGATAAGATGATGAAACTATAAAAATCCCACTGTAAATATGTAAATATCTTCAGTCTAGAGATAAAAAAGAGAAAGAAGTAGTAGTTTCATTCATCCTATATTAGAATATGTAACTACGTTAAAATACTCCTTTTTCCCTGACTGGCTTCCTGAGCATCTTTGATAAATTGTTCCTGTTTATGAATTATGGCAACCATAATACATTTCTTTTAAGTTAAACTTGGTAATTTCCTGTTTCTTCTTGTATTATTATTTCCTCTGAGATGTAAAGAAACTGAAAACTTACTTTTCATATATTACAGTGCTCAAGTAAAATGTTTCACAACAAATCACAGCTTTAGAATGTTTGTATATTCGTAATTTTGTCTCCCCAAATAAACTTTTCATAACTTTACATTGTTCTGCTCTTAAGAAAGTACTTTTTCCCATGGGGAGAATCAGCAGAATGTGAATCTCACTCTTTAAGATTCATATTTATGGTTTCATTTTATTTGAAGGAAAGATTGAAACCATCCTTCAGGACAGAATTTTAAACTGTCATTTTTGCAGAATCGTGGTATCAATAAGGTTGGAAAAGATCTCCAAGATCATTGAGTCCTACCTCCAACTGAGCACCACCACGGCAACTCAACCATAGCAGTAAGTGCCATGTGCAGTCATTTCTCAAATACCTGCAGGGATGGTGACTCCACCACCTCCCTGGGTAGCCTGTTCTAGTTCTTAACCATCCTTTCAGTGAAAAAATTCTTTATGCTGTCCAACCTGAACCTGCCTTGGCTCAGCTTGAGGCCATTTCCACTTGTTCTGTTGCTGGTGGCCTGAAAGAAGAGACCAACCTCCACTTTGCCACTACCTGCTTTCAGGTAGTTCTAGGGAATGATAACAGCTCCCCTGATCCTCCTTTTCTCCAGACTAAACACCCCCAGCTCCCTCAGCTGCTCCTAATATGACTTACTTTCTAGACCCCTTACCAGCTCCATTGCCCTTCTGTGGAACTGCTCCAGCACCTCAATGTTTTTCTTGAAGTAAGGGGCCCAGAACTCTTCTATTCCCTTATTCAGGCTTTCAGGAAAGCTTCAGAAAACCTGTGTAAAGGGGATAAGACTTAAAAATACAAGTGATTTTTAATTCCTATTCATTGAATATGGGACTTTAATATAATTCTAGTTACACATAAGCACATAAGAATCAAAGCCAAACCTTGAAACCATGCTTAAGGCAGAGTTGTAAAGTGAACTCTGCTTTGTTTGTTATATCTAGGAGCAGAATTTTCTAGTAAAGAACTACTAAAGTTTTCCTTCTAGAATGCTGTAACTGGCATTTGTGACAAATGTCATTTTACAGATACAGAAATACATGCCCACACACATAACTTTCCTTGACCATGGGGAATTTATCAGGATCACATTTCCATGCTTTCACTAGATCTTTTAAAACTAGACAAGGAAACATACAGAAACATGCCAAGGCATAGTCGGCTTCATGTTCTTCAAGAGGGATAATATGTTTTAGCAATATAATACAGAGAATCTCTGCCACATGAACCAAGAATTCAGAACACAAACCATCAGGCCCACAGGAGAGGTTTGTTTTATCCGAACTTGGAAGAAATGGGCCTATGGAAACAAACCAATCCAAATGATCAGCTGAAGGGATTCTTCAGCAAAAGACCAGAAACAGATGTTGATGCCTTTTCTCAATAACTGCAAGCCAGTCAGTTAATTTTCCAGTTTTCTCCCTTTATGATAAAGCTTCAGGTTCTCATGCAAGTCAGGCAAAGGAAAGCCTTGAAGTATTTTGACACCCCTTTGGCTTTGGGCTTTGTCCTTCCTGAAGATGCTGAAGGAGTTATCAGTCATCTTTATGTGGCATGAATTTACAGTATTTCCAGTAAATTCTCTCATTAGGAAATATTTTCTTCCTCTGCAAAAAAAAAACCCTTCCCCACAGAGATTTGAGAATAACATTCCATGGAGGGTAACCGTCTCTGGAACAAATGTGTCTTATGGAGGATCTTAATCTGTACGGCATGTAATGTATTACTTGGGTTTACAATGGAAGGCTTTGACTTCTAGACTTCAAACCTCTCAGTCTGTATTACTGTGTTAATGGACTGGCTTTTCACCTTTTAAAAATTTGGTTTAAACTTATTTCACTGAAAAGTGAAAATGAGTTTAGCAGGCTGGACTGACTCTGTTTTCTCTATTACACCATGTAGCACAATGAGCACAACTGGCAAGGCACTAGTGAAGAAAAAATTTGGAGACTAGAGCAACCTCTTCCCTTCAGAAGGAGTGCCAGAAACCACTCCTCAGTATTTAAAAGTGAGCAACAAAGGGAAGAGGTACTTGATGCAATTTCAATTGCATGAAGAGCTGAAATTTTATTAGTGTCAGTTCATTGCTTCAATCCTCAATTCTACAAGTGTCTATCCCTTGTTATGGAACACAAATTCCAAACAACAAAATGGCCATCGCTCTTCAAAAATTCATCACAACTCTGGTTATTGATGTTTGCACAGGAAGAGACTTTCTATTTTAAAAATCTGTAGGGTAAAAAGGCATTCTTTAAATCTTTTACTTGTTATAATAACTAAGCTTCAGTTTAATGTGCTTCCAGTGAGTATTTTTAAAGCATTGGTGTCCAAAATAAATTTTAAGAAAGAAACTTTTATCCCTGAGAGATAATAGGAACCCATTAAATTAACAGGAAATACTGGCATTTTATTCAGTGATCAGATTCACATGTACTTCTTGTGATTCTAATCCTATAGAAAATGATGGAACAGCAAAAATTTTTGTGTTATAATAGTTCGGTTTGAATATTGGCAGAGAAAAAAATTCAGGCATTTATTTGTGTACAAAAATCTATCGAATTCTAGAATTTGTGGTATAAAATGAATGTACCATGAAACACATGGAAAGAAGAACAAGTTTTCATGTGTAGGTCACTAAATACTCTGAAAAGGCAGGAAGGTATTTTTAGAAGCTCCTCCTATGAGGCACAAAGTGGGATTGTTTACTAAGATCACAGATGAATATTAGGGCATCCAGCAACAGAATCACCCCAGGTCCAGTCCTGTACTCAGTGAACTCTTCAGGGAATTTCATTGTAGTGAACAGACTGTATTATATTAGCAGGATGCTGCACTGATCTTTATTTCATTAAAGATGTGCAAAAGTTGCTGTAGTCTAGGAAGAAATATTTTTGCTTGCTCTACTTTTGAGTCTGTGGGTGGGCCACTAAGGATCCACAATTATTTTCAGGTTTTGGGCACATTTCTACAGGAGATGTATCTGGTTTTCTGTCTTTAATTTGGTCAAAGAACAGTACAGTATCTGTGACAACTTGTAACCTCTTTAGAATAGTTTTGAAGTGGCAAATGGTGAGAAATCTTTTCTGCAAGGTTTTTCAGAGATAGAGAAATTTTGGCCAAGTGATTTTTATTTTGTCCTTAAGGCTTCAAACAACTTATTAATATCAGTGTACTTCAGTTTTCTGTGTTCTCTTTTTAGTAGAAACCTGTTTACTATTTTGATAGATTCAGGAGGGAAATAATAGTCTTTCAACATCTTTGGTTTTATCTTCCTTTGTGGTCATTGTTCTAAGTTCATTGGCTTTACTGTCACTCTTTAAGTCTTAATTGCTGCTGATTTTGTCTGAAACAAATGCCTCATCCAGTGTATTGTATTTTGAGGAGTCCTTGATGCCATCTGCACAGCAAATCAAATATACATTAATTTCCAAGTATGATATTATCATATAAATGAAGGAGGAAGGCAGCAATGAAAATCTAGAAACATTAGTTTCCTGTGGAAATGAACAGAAGTCCCCTGAGGCTTTAGTTCTTGGAGAAATGCTCTGGAGAAGGCGAAGCTAACCAAGCATCTCTCTGTACAGTTGGATTCCTCTGGAATAAGTCATAAATGATAGACAGACAGCCTGTAGCTGCATCCCCTGAGCCCGAGAGGAACACAGAGACACAGACACAGAGAGCTCTGGCAGAACTATTTTGTCTGGTGGGCTAAAATCCAGCCTAGGAGGGAATGAAGAAACTCAACACTGAAAGGAAATTAAGGAAAAGCTGTTATTTCCCGGAACTCATTTGCAAACAGGTCTTCACTGAGTCCCAGCTAGGGAGTCCCCCAGAGCAGTTCTGCCAGATGGCACTGGGAATGCAATGACTGACATTTTTTCTCTTTCTGTTCCTTTGTCCTCCCCCAGATATTCCTGGATTGCTTCTCCTTTGCTATCCTCTCTGTCCTAATCACAGGGTCGTCTGAGAAAGAGCTTAAAGAAGGGCTGGGATATTATTTAGTGGGGAGCCTGTCATGTGAAATGTCCTCAGCAGGGAGCTGGGGTGCTTATTTAGGAAGAGTTAGAGATGTGAGAGGTGTAGGAGAACAGCAGCACAAGGCTGGGCTAAACAGCACTCCTCTGTCTCTACCACCAAGCAAATCTCTGGTTTGTCAAGAATTTTGTGCCCAAAGACAATTTTTAATAGAAACTGAAATAGGTATAATGTGTTTCCAAAGAAATCCATCCTCCCCTGCTTATGACCAGTGTTGCTTATTGGAAATCTAAAATGAGCTGGCTGAAAGATTTGCCATCAGGTTAGATTTCCTGTGCTAATAGAAAAAGAAAAAATTTCTCAGGTGCTGTGTTGCTCTTCTTCTATGCTTTTACTTGGCTCAAGTTTCACAAACATATGTCTTGCTCAGCAAATGGGATTTACAGTTTTATACCTTAGAAATATGTTTCTTGATGAAAACTTTCAATTTTGGATGTTGATGTAGTACAGTGAACTACATAATCACTTCAGACCTGACACTGGCCATCTTCAGAACTGAGAATGTCATGCTTATTTTCTGTTCCAATATACGTTATGGATCAGGATGATTCTTTCAGAAAAACTATGGGTGTCCCATCCCTGGAAGTGCTCAAGGCCAGGCTGGATGGGGCTCTGACCAACCTGGTCTAGTGAAAGGTGTCCCTGCCCATGGCAGGGAGGTTGGAACTGGAAGATCTCTAAGTTTCCTTCAAATCCAAGCCTTTCTATGACTCTGTGGTTGTATGGTTTAAATCACCTATTTAAAGAGTTGAACAATATGAATAGCTTCATATTCATATTCAATTATAAATACCTTATCAGAATTCACCAGCTGAGGAATATAAATTTATGCATACATTTGTGAAAAGTATGGAATTCATTACATCTTTGCTGTCATTACTTCTGTACTGGAAATTCGAAAGGCTGTGTAGTGCCAGCACAGGAAGGTGGGGTTCTGCCTAGCTTTAAAGTAATACAGTAATTTTTCTAACTATATACTAACTGCCATATTCTGAAACTTATTTTCCAGTGCAATAGTTAATGGAGATGATAAAAAAAAATCTGAACTTTTCAATTTTATGAATAGAAGATTAATTATTTGGGGGGAAAAAATCAGCTTTCCATAATTCATTCAGGGGGGGAAAAAAAGAAGTAATATTAAAAGTGAATTAATGGAAATCTTTTGGGTAAGTACATTTCCCATTTCATTGTTTACAATTAGTGATCATGATCAGTTCTTAAAATTTTTGTGCTCAGCTTGTTTTAATCAGGATGGAAATGGAAAAAATATTTCATATAAGAATTCTGCCTTCCTTTCTGATTAATTAATAACACACAGTTTCAGAAAATATGAATAATAGAAGCTGCAATGATACTGGTTTTATGTTTTCTCACACACAGTGTAGTAGTGAGCCAGCAAATGAAATATTGCATGTCATGCCACTTGATGGGATATAATTCTGTTGTAGAGCTGAGTTTAAATTCAGCTTGGCAGATCTACTGCTCACACTGTCATAAACCAATCTATTTTTATTCTGTCATTGTGTGAGCTAAAAAAAATGTTAAGTTTGAATCTGTGTGTTCTCTACCTCCCCATTAACTCACTATCTCTACAATAGTGACCTGCCTTTCAGTCTTTTCTAGCAGGCTTTAGCAGGCTCTTATTTCTATACAAAATGTGGGGTGTTTCTAGAAAAAGGGGAGATTTTAGTTCTTTTCCAATGTTATTGCTTATTGAGGCCTCAAAAGTTTCCCTACTAAAAGACTACAAAAAGCCCTTGAAAGGTGCCTGCTCTGTGCCAACTGGTTTTGCCTTGGCCCTCTCAAATGCGGAGTTGACATTTTCATTCTGGTAGGGGGGAACAAGAGGGGGAGAGAGAAAACTTAAACATTGATGATAATTCCTAACAAGCAATTTTAATGCTGTCTGTGGGAGGGATGTCCAGGCTGGCCCTGCTGGCTCCTGCTGTGATGCTTCCTGCCATAGCCAGGGAAGTCAATAACCAGCTGCCCAGGATTATCCAGTTGTGGCTGGTCAGTCGACGCGGTCTGGCGTGGAAGATGTGCTTGAGCTGTTGAACAGAAGCTTCTACTGTACCTTCTTTGGTTTTAACATTTTCCTCTCTTTTTTTTTTTTTTTTCATGAATTTATTTCTTTGCCAAGCATCTCCACATCCCCTCTTCCCACAATTTACTTTTTTTCCATGAGTGCTCAGCTGGTCCTTCCTGGGTGTACTGAACAGTGCTTAGGGCTGGTCACATTGCTGCCTGGGTTATATTTTCTGTGAAATCTCTGGCCTTTTCACTACAAACAAAATCCTTTGGGACAGAGATTGTCTTTTCTATCCCTTGCCTTCAGTAGTTTCTATTCCCCTGCCCTTCAGTAGTTTCTATTCTAAGTTGCAAGACAAAACTCCAGAAAACTGCTTGCACCTATTCAAAATTAGGATAGATGAAGGATCTGGAAGATGGCAGATGTAGCAGAACAAAGAGGAGAAAAGATGAGTAACTTGGCTGCAGTCACACAGCAAAGTGCTGACAGAGAGAGGAATAGAAACCAGGAATGCTGGTTCTCAATCCCATGTTCAAAACAGTAAACCATGCAATTTTTCCACAGTGTTATCTAGAAATTTCAAAGACAGAATGACATGCTGTTGTAAAACTGATAGTAGAAGACTACCATCAGTGAAGCACTATTTATAAATGGGAGGGTGGGAAGGAGCTCTCTATGCTGAATGCCATAAACAAAGAGCACCAAGGGACTAAGGCAAATATTTGTATGTTGGTGTGCTGTGGTTAGCTTTATTTAAACACAAACATTGTTAATAAACATGGATTTATGTATTTTCTTTGATCAGTGAAGTCTGATATGTTTTAAACATCCTGAACATCTCATTTCTGTGTGTCCAAGAGGAGAGGAAGAAAGACTCAGGAGCACGTGCTTAAATCTGTTGCAGTCCCATTTTTGTACAAGTTTATACTGGTATCAAATAGACAGATTTTTCAAGGAAAATGTGGAATTGCCTTTTCGAACAAAGGGGACCTAAATTGCTCCAATTAAAATGTGTCTAAGGACATTTTTTAACATTTTACTTTTCCAAAACATATAAATAAACAGGTACAGAATGAATGCTTGGTTTTATAACTTGATTCAAAAGCCCACAAGGTTACTGTATAGGTGCTATATATAAAAAAAAAAAAATCCACCTTGAAGCTGTATTTGATATGTGCTAAAATAATGGTAATAACTAAAACAAATTTTTTTTCCTACAGTATGTCCTTCTCTCAGTTTATCCACAGAAGCAAAACACAGATGTATTTTACTTTAATTAGTCCCTTAGCATTCTTTTGTATATATTTTTAATGACTCCAGACCAGTGGATATTATATCCCAGGGATGTTGTTACTATTTATTCTCTGACTTGCTCACAGACCTTTTATTCTTTTGCTCAGCATGCTGCAAATTGCCTGCTCATCTGTGTCCTTCACTGCCTGGATTACTTCATGGTGTTTACATAGCAAAGCAAACTATACAACATCCCAGGGGCCCAATGCTGCTGCCCCAGAATACTGGTGATTCTAATTGACAACAGGATGTGCCTGTGCTTTATGATAGGAGAACCAAGCCCTCATCACAGCCAGCCAAGCTGGAGCAATAAAACCCAGACTTCATACTCTCTCACTGCTTGGTTCTGGAGAGGCAGAAATGCCTGGTTAGCAATACGTCAGGTTACCTTCAGCATGATTCTTATTGTATAATAATGCAAATTAGTATCAGCATTTAAACATGTTCATCTGAGTCACTGATCCCATTGAAACTATTTTCAACAAGTTTAAGGTTATTTATGAATTTCCAAGGTTTAATGAGAGCTTGTCACCTTATTTTGAAATATTCCATGGTATGAGTGATTCAAAAGGGCCTTGAATCAAGTCCTTGCCAAGTCTAGTGTTTAAAGCAATTTATAGCTGGATTATTTTCTATTGTTTTTGCCATTTCTCCTCTTCTCTGTGGAAGGTGGAGGAATCTTGTTTGCCATTCTATCATTAGTGAGGGAACCAGAAGATACTGCAATGCTGACTAATCAGGCAAAAGCAGTTTAACTCTTCCCTTGGAGTTCTGTTTGAAGAAAAAATTTCCTCTTCTTGGGAAGAATAATCCTCAGGAGCAGAATCTAAAGAGAACGCCTAGTTTAAGCCTGTGGCTATTACCTAGCCACAAAAGGAGCAGTAACTACTGGCTTTCTAGTTTGGGTTGCTTCTGCAGAGGAAGCAGTATTTTATTCCCCCATGAACAGAAGAGGGTAAGGGCAAGAGAGAGTGCACAGAATTGCAGTAGATATCAGACTGCAGGAAACATCCAGGAAAATCTGCATTAGTTGTTTGGAGGAAGTCCATACCATCCCTCATGGATCATCATCACAGCCTGACACATAATCCTGCCTCACTGCACCAGTGCTGTTTCATTCCCTCCAGTCCTTCCTCTTCTAGCTTCCTATTCCCTCCCACCCATAAATTTACTCTTCTCCCCAAGAAAGCTGCAATGTTCTGAGATGTGAGATCTGTCTCCCAGAGGGAGGTCAATAATAAATTATAAAAAGTGACCAAGCAAACCCAGTTCAGCATGTTGTATACCACATACAGGGAGAACAGGGCAGCATGGAAATATCACTGACTTAGCTGTGACAGATTGCTCTAACATGAACTCTGACCTTTTGCATGGAAGAAATCTCCTTTCAGCATTCACAGCTTATTTCTTTGAAATGAAACAGTGAATTCCATGGACACTAACTGTTTACTCCAGCAAAATTGCCGTTCACATGTAGGTGATGCAACAACTGCTTGGAATAGCCTCAAAATAGCAATATTAATATTGATCTTTTAGTCTATTTGATGTGAAAAAAAGGCATTAGAAAGTGATGGTAGTGGAGTGCTGAATGTGCTCAATATGAAATACTGCTTTTCTGCTCCCCAGTAAGAACTTTCCCTGAAAGTCAAGCAAGCATGTGGTGTTAATGATAGCAGTTCTGCTGTGCAGACTGCCATGATGGGCTGTGTAAGACAAGAATTCCAAACCTTTTTTGAGCACAGAAACAAGTTTACCATAAGAGTAACGTGTGTTACTGTTTACTGGCTATAATGGCATTGTTAGGTGTAAGGATAATCCAGGTGGGTGAACTGCCCATAAGTTGGGGCCATTTCATCAGAGTGAAACTTGCACTTTTCTGTTTTGGCAGCAGCACAGACAGAACGCCCTGCCTCTTCTTTCTGCCCTCCAGCCTGGCAAATTACACCATAGTAGCATATATGATCTGTCCAGGGAGACACTGAAGTACAGAGGGCTGCTTCATAGCCTGAAGAACACTGCTACTGAACGTATAACTAAATCCCATGCCTGAATATTGTAGGTCCAATTTAGGGGCCCTGACAGTTGTGATGACAATCTTGGTATGAATTGTTTCATTAAAGATGTGTTGGATATGTGTTTCATCCGCTCCTTGTGGAAACAAAAAAGGCGCAGTGAAATTGTGTAATGCTTCCCATCCTGTTTTTTGGCCATTGCTGTTTCTTCTGGAGAGTATGAACTTCCAGTGCCTAGGAATGAGCAAGCCCATCTGTTCCACCCTGCTGCTCAATGCCCAGTCTAGCTTAGTGAGCCTTGTTTCCAGCAGCTGGCAATTAAACTGTACCAGTCTTGAGATTTTGAGGGATGATGTCATGATCTTATGCCACATGCATGTTGACATATTCCTTTTTTTACCCCACCATTAATCTGTTCTCTTGTTAAGCTATGTCAGTGATGACAGAGGTGTGGGTCCACGATGGAAAGGAAACAGTAAGAATTGGAGGGCAGCACTTTTTAAAATGTCAGTCCCTTCTGTTCATAGAAACAGAGCTTGTGTATCAAGGTAATGCATCACTCAGTGGCTGGCCAGAGAAACATCCCATTGGGCTACAACTGAATGGAGAGACTATTGCAATACTTTTATGCCTTTACTGCACAAAATAAAAAATACAAGTGTACTCTTCATGCCCTTTTTATTTTGCCTGTTGAGAAAAGCATAGCCTGTCAATCAAGGAAAAACTTCCAATTGTGTATTCTGTTAGAATAATTTCATTAATAACATGTGTTTACTACTGGGAGAAGCAAGCTCAGTGTGCTAAGATTTTGTTTGTCAGTCAGTCATTGGAACCCCACTGTTAATCACATACAATGGTTTGTGGTTATGCCACAATTTAACCCAGGTTTAAAAATACAAACTAGAGCCTTGGTGGTCTGCTGAGAGCAGTCAGTGGAGCAAAGGTATTGGTTGAACCTGCCTTGTGGGCTGCTGGCTTGGAGTACTGTACAAGCTAATCAAATTTATTAACTCGAGCCATGACCAGAATGTGCACACGGGTGAGTGTGGGTGGGTGCACCCAGGTTAGGCTACATTTTGGCTGCATTCTGCAGGGAAGAGGAAAAGCAAGGCTTTGGCTTCCCTTCCAGAAACACAAATTGGAACCAGGTATCAAGTAGATTTTGGGATCTCTGGCAGTCTAATAAGGTGAAGGTATTTCTTTTTGTTGTTGTGGGTTTTATTTATTGATATAGGGAACGGCTTAGAAAAAGAAAACTGAGGGAGTTTCAAAACTGAATGCTGGTGACATTTGTTGCATGTATGTATCATAGCTAAATTGCCCCTTTATTTGTGTGCTACTTTGAAGGTGATATTACAGACACAATCTCTGACTACACAAAAACGAGGTCTGAGTGTGGTTGCCAGAAGAAGGAGAGTCATTTGGCTACTAAGAAAAAGAATACTGGAAAGGCAGTTGTGTATCTTTATAAGAATCTTGACCTTCTGGCAGAGGTAGGAAGAGGCAAAGTGACTAAACCATCTTTCTTAATTACAGCTAGAATTGGGTAAGTGAAAATTCCTGTTTGCCGCAGCACTGTAGAAAGTATCATTCATAAACTGCAGGACTTGTAATACTCTGAGAAGAATATATTCCTCTCCAGAGATAATTGTATCCATTTCTCCACATTACCCTACAGCCCAAGATATTTTGTAGGAACCTCTTCCAGATTTAGAGCAATGTAAGTGATATTTTTAAACAGCAGTGTGAGGATAAAGTCAGTTCCGTACATTCTTATTCAAATAAAACAGCTTTAGCCTCAATTCTTTCATTCTAAATAAAGATTTCATAGTTTCATTTATCCTAATCATTGAAATTATAACTGACAAAATAACTGTAATTTTGAAATGCCTAAGCACATTCATTCATGAAGGCAGCAAAAAATGTATACTTGTTTTAAATTTCTATAGGTTTGTTTTTTTGCATTTCTGATTAACATGCATTAACCCCTCACTGCTAAGTTTTCTTAATAAGAAATTAAATTAAATAGATTGAGATTTGCTGAAGGTACTTATACTAGTAAAAACATTAAACTTGAAAATGTGTGTATTATTCAGGACAACATTTGGTTTAGCTCTAACTAGCAGTGAGTTGAAACCATCCTTTGCTCGTCAATATTCTAGAGAGAATCCTTCCCCTTTGCCCTCCTGCCCCATCTCTGCCACTCACAATGTACTCCACAAGATCCTATTTTTCTGGTTTTATGGGAGCTAGAGGGGAGCTTTGGAGCTATACAGCATCTGGGACTGCTTAAACTGTGGCAAGGAAGCAGAAGACAAGTGCTAATAAGAGGTGAAGAGGTGAAGACTGAAACATCCTTATACCCAACCATAAATCTGCACCTCCTGTAACTATTAAAGTCAGTGGGAATATTGTATGTGGTGGCCTTTGGGATAAGATGACCATAAACATCTCCTCTCTCCCAATAACAGTAAATTATCATTTTAAAATCTGACTTCTGCAGCTTATTTGCATTTTGTCTGTGTTACATCTATCTGAATGTCCTTTCCATGGGTATTTAAGTGATTTTTCTGTGATGTGATGATGATGTTTCCAGTTCAGTAGCAATATGCAGGTTAATTTCTGACTTTTAAGCATTTCTGAAGGAAAATTTTTAGTAAAATGGAGAAGAAATTCCTACAGGCTAATTTCTTTCAGAGATGTAATGCTATTTTTATGTTGCACTCTAACTTCAGTGTTTAAATGATAGCCTAGCCTGGCTTGATGACTGAAATGTAGTAATGGCAACTCCAAGTTAGAAGTCAATCAAATATTTGCATATCCTGAATACATAGTGTATTTTGCAAACAGGCTGGCTTGGGCAACATCATGAGTGCAGGGTGATAGAGGTGACATGCAGAGAAATTCTGTCAGCAGAGTTAGCAATGGTACTTGGATATCAGGAGCCTTTATTCATCAGTTCTCAAATAAAAGCCCCATAGTTGAAAACAGATGTCTTGCCAGTGAGCAATGTACAGGATCTCTGGTACCCAGGGTCACTCATTGTTTCCATAACATATGCTGACCATTCCTTTTCTTTTCTTGTAAACAGTATTAAACCAGGAGTGAGGCAGTGGCTTGTAAGCAATTGCAGCTAATGCCAAATTTAGGAATTTTTAGACCCTGTGCGCCTCTGTCCAGTGAGGGAATTCCCTTTTTCAGTACCTAACTTGTGGGTTAGAGCATGTTCTAAGTGAAGAGAGGAGACAGGCTGAAAAAAAAAGAAAGAAAATAAAGATCATATAGACTTTGTCAGACTTGAAAAATGTGGAAGCATTGATCACCACTACCTTTAACACTTGAGCTGTATCCATTGTGCAGAAAAACACAGTCTTAACTTGGGCAGTTCACTTACATGGTAGAATGTGTGGTAGGATGGTACTCTGCTCATATTGTCTTACTCTGCACGTGTAGAGCACAGGCTTGACTTCACAAGTTTTTGTCCCTTGTTGATAGGTTTTCTTCCAGTCTGCACAGATGTGTCCTTTAGAATGTTTGATGGCAAGAGAACAAGAATGTTAATTAGAAGATATTAAGTGTCTCTGTTGCAGATCATACTTCTGGGGGGGAGGAGTTTATGTTTGAGAAGCTGAGCACATCTCCACTGTCTGCCATCACACAAAATTCATCAAAATGAATTCTCTTAGTTGTGTGTCATAACTTGCCTTTTGATAGTGCTAGATGAAAAAATCATCAAGTTTGAGTAGGGAAAGACTGCATTTCTGTCTTTTCACACTGCCATTGCCCAGAAATGCAGGGAAGGCAGATCTCCACAGACATATGTGCATCTTTTAGAGAGGTAACAGTTCTGACCACCGTTTCTCCCCTGAGAGGTGAAAAGAATTAAAAATCGTGTGTAGTTCTGGCCAAATACAAAGGAGAAGGTTCAGGCTGTTCAGTTTAGCACCCTCCTCTATGTGGGAAGTTGCCCAACAAATTTTGGCAAGGAAAAGTTGCCACTATAGATTTACCACTTGTTCAGGTTGCATTTTAGCCTTGTTTCTATCAGCTGCTGTAGCAAATGCTCCAGAAGAATTGTCTGGAAGCTGACCTTGTATACTTATATATGCTGTATGTGTGCTTATATAATTTTTTAATTTTTCTTTTTAATGCACACACATGTACATATGTATATAGAAAGCTAAATAGAGAACTTTTGCATAAATTCCAGGCAGTTAGCAGCTGTCACACACTCTCATTCTAATGTGACTGTGAATAACATAAACGTTTCTAATCTTTCTAATATCTTTTGCCAAACACAAAACAAACAGCATATTTCAGGTTGCCATGTAAAAGAAAAGAGAGTGAAGTCCTTTGGCTGAAAGACATATCAAAGCAAATATATTTAGTTGGTTCTTAAATGAAATTTAGTTTGAGGGATGGCAAATATAGTTCTCTGTGGTGTTACACTCAGTGTTAGTGTAAACAGGAGTTCGGTTTTGGTTTCTGCCTCCCATTTGATCTTTAGATTTGTCTGTTATTTTGCACACTGTATTGATTTTGTAATTAGCATTACTAGGAAAAGATCAGAATGTACAGAATTTGGATTCTATAACTATAAAAACTATGGGTCAAGGGAGTCATTCTCCTAAAACTGTGAATTGATTTTTATGTGGATAAGACAAAAAAACCAAACCAAACCAAACCAAACCAAAACAAACAAACAAAGAAAAAAAAAAGTTTATCAGAACTGGTCTGAGGCAAAAAATAGTTACCAAAACTGCAGGGACAGATTTTAACATGGCTCTAGTACAAAAGATACATGTTCCAGTTGAAACATCATTCAACTGAAAGTGGTCTAATTTCAGGGCATCAGGAGCAGCTAACATGGTCTTTTTCTTTCACATTTGATGACATTGCCCATTCTGAGATTCAAACTTTGAATTTTAGAGGTAGAGAACACTAGCTAAAAATTTCCAGTTTTTCAATAAAATTAATCCATGTTGGGTTTGCATTATTCATCCATTCTGCATTTCCCCAGAAACATTCTTATGTAAGAAGGTGCATTCAGAGAGTGGACAAAGGGGCTCTGAAACTCAGCCAGGTGTGGAATGACAAAAAAATACAGGGTTGATATTATTTGAGCCATTTTTGCTGGTTTGGATGTTCTGCAGTTCAAGACTCAGATCTACATCTGTCACAGAATTTAGCACTATTTATATTTTTTGTCATTTTTCTCATGCTAATTGGATGAACAAGGAATTTGGAATAACAAAGGGAGTGAGGGAATCTGGCAGTGTGACATCTGAGTCGGGTTAGCACAGCAACACATGGATGTACATAAGTGCCTGCCAGCTTTCATTTTCTGATAATTTCAGTCTATCGTCAGTAACAGAACTTTCCTGGCTCGCGATTTATGGCTATGCAGCCATGAAGGGTTCCTCACTTCTAAATGCTGCTTTCAGCTCACCTCTAGGGTGGACATCCTGAATGCCTGGAAGGGCAGGCTGAAGCACTACTGAAGGACTTGCTCTTTGATTAAAGAGAACCAGCATGCTCATGTAATTTTACCTCTTTTGATGCCTTTAAATTGCTAATGTTTCCCTGTTCTGTTTAACACAGAGAGAAAACACAGGGCATTTGCCTCAGAGGTATGGTACATTTAAATGGAACTTGCCAAAGCCTTGAGATGTAAGAAGTTCACTTTTATCAGAGATTAGTAAATGTTTTGTGGACAACACAATGACTAAGATATGTTAGAGTACGTGTTGGGGGGTAAATTGTGTACATACCCTTCTGGTTTTTCTCTGACTACCTCTCCCTTCTGTCAAAACAACGTGCTGTAGTAAGAAAGGTGGTTCCATGCTGGCCCTATAGCCCAGTCTGTAGGAGTTTGCACACACAGAGCAATGTTTGACTAATAATTCTAATTTATAAACCGTCAACAATCCTAAAAACAGATTAGCCAGCGAGGACTTTTTGTGACAAATACCATGGCACTTTTCCATACCGAACCACATAAAAGGACTCTGGGTCAGAAAAATGCATTCATTTAGGATCAAGTCTAGCAAAAGTCCCACGATTGCCAATGGAACAAGAATAACACCCCTGTTGCCAGACTTTTCCTAGGCAGTGGGTGGCCATGGATAGAGTGCTGTCCCTTCCCCCACCGACATAGTCTGCGTGTTACAAGTTGATTTCTGTTGAAGTCCAGCAGCTCCACAGTCTCAGGGTAGCTGGCTACCAGCCTGTGCTTGCATTCCTGCTTGGACTGCAGGGGCTCTGACAGCAAAGGTAACCATGATGGTTAACTTCACTCCTGGTATGGCACAGGCATGGTGCAAAGCCCTGACAGCTCTGGAATTGCATGCTGAGGTTCAGGAACAAAGCACACAGGGAGTTCTAAACTGCCTGTGCACCTCACTGACACTTCTGCGTGCTCAGATCTCAAGATGAAACAATTTATTTGTGCCAGGATTTAGCCTGAGTTATGCAGCAAGCCAGAGCTCTTGAGAGACACAAGCAGCCAGGTTCCTCTGTGCCAGCATAGAGATGGGTGCAGCCTCTTCCCTTCAAACACAGACCTGGACCTGGGTGAGGGGAGCCACTTGCCCCTACAGAGAGACCCCCCTTGCCCAAGTGAACTACCTTGTCCTACAAGGTCACCAAAGCAGGTAGAGCAAGGCTGTAAGGACTTGAAAAATACATTGATCCTGCCAAACCAGTGAGGGTTTCAGCTGCTTAGACAAAAGGGTCAGAAAACTGATGCGCTTGACCCATCTGTTGGGTTCACCAACCTGAATGTATATTCTACATTCATCAGAATGCTGTCTTCCCGCTGAGCAGAGCTTTCTCACCAAGAAGACATTTTTAGGGGGAAAAAACAAAGTGCAAAACAACAAAACAACTGAATAATTGAAACAGAAATATAATTTTGGAAGATGAAAGTTAGGAAAATGGGAAGGGACCAGAGGGATAAAATATTGTATTTGCCAGTTGCAATATTTATTTCCTCCAGTTACAGAACTCTGTGATGGGTGGATGAAGGTAAATGAGACTTGTTTATAGTAGATTTATATAAATACAGAGGAGCTTTTCCAGGACCTACATATATCCACCAAATATGAAAACTGTAGTAAATTATTACAATAAAAATGTCAGAAACTTTCCTGAGATCAGCAAGAAAAACTCCTTGGTTCTTCAAACCCATCTACACATCCAGTCTCATGTGCTACTACCCTTACCCACATCCACAAAGGTATGAGATGAGCTTAGCAGCATACCCTGAATATCAACACCTCTGGATGTTTTACATTAAAGGGGAAATTGAAGGCCCACTCTCATGTCAACTTCTGTCTTTTATGTGCATATTCATAAAATAGATGCTGCAGTTCAGTGATCGACTTTTCAATCAAGCTAGTTCAGACTTTTGCCAAAAGGGTTGGTCCCACCTGTCCCTTCCTGTGTTTGCTGTCTTGTTCCAGCAGCATCATTTGTATGTGTAGAACACACACTTCCTCAGATACAGGGTACAGGAAACAGAGAACTGAGCCAGGCAAAAGCCACATCTCTGCAGAGCTGTATCTCTTAATCTATTTTCTAAATTTCATCACTGGTACCAGCCTTTTCATGAGTGCACTAAGAAAACAAAACAAAACAAAACAAAACAAAACAAAAACAACAACAAGAACAACAAAAACAACAACAAGAAAAAGAACAAAAAAAACCACAACCAAACTTACTTTTGTTTAGATAAGTCCAGTTCACAGTTACAGGATAAATCCTGTGGGAGTAAAGACCGTATCTGACATATTTTGATGCTGTGCTGAACAGATGGGTTCCCCAAAAGGAGCCAAAAGCAATTCCCCATAGTGAATTCCCCATGTAAGCCCAGTTATCAGCTATTGCTGGTGCTTTGTTCTTCCAGTGTGTGTTGGTCCTGATGTAAGGGATACCTTGGGCTGGGCACATGCATGGCACTACTGTAGGTGTGCCATGTTACGCTCTGCTGACACTCAGCTCACATTTGCTGTGGGCTCCTGAGAGAAGGGGGAGGAGGAGAGAAGGGAAAAAAGCCCATGAGCAGAAGCTGCAGGAGCTCACAAGAAAAGACCCTCCGCAAAGTTCTGTGTCCCAGATCTGATGTCTGACTCACAAAGCTTCACAAAACCCCTTGATACTCCTCCCTGCTGAGCTGAGCTGTCTTCCCTGCTTACCTTTGATCATAAGTAATGCATTAAGTTATATATTTCAGTTTTCTGGGTTTGTGTCTTGCTCATACAAGAATCTATAAGATGTGGGCTAGATTCACATGTGCTCTCACATTCCTTCCAGAAGAATGTAGAAAAGTCAGAATGTAGCCAGAAGTCTCTATCTCATTCGATTTTTCTTTTCTTTAACACTATCTAGGAGCTGCTACACGTTGGGTATTGTAGGCCAAAGTTTATAACACTGCATTTAACTGCACCTTTCACACAGCTCATAAACCAGATTTCCAATAGCTGTAATTTTAAATTTCTCTCCTTAGATGCAGTGGAAAATGTGACTTTCACGCTTTTCTGTATACTTACAGCATCATAAATAACACACAGATCTGAAGTGTTTTAAGTACATCAATATGCTGTTTTAAACAAAGTAATGAAAATATGTAGCATATAGTGTCTATAGTTGTTTTTATTTCTTTGGAGGCTAAGATTCCTCCCGCCTGCATAATTTTTAACTTTGCAAGGTTCAAGACTTCTTTTTGTGCTGCACCTCAAAGTAAAAGGAGTTCAAAGTCAAATGCAACTTGAGTGAAGAAAGTAAGCGTGCAAAAAGCCTATGTGTTATTGCTACTTATTGTAAGTCTTAGGATTTATAGAGTTTCAATAGACTTTTCACCAAAATTTCAATCTGTGATAGGTTTAATATCCAAAATCTTACAAAATCTTTTGACAAAACAATCCTTGAGTTGATGTTTGACACAGTAATAACGTTCAATGAACCAAGTCTTTCTGTGGTAGAATATTTTATTATAATCAGTCTCCATAACTGCAGCAATATGTTTATTACACATTATATGTTTATTACACTGTATCAATCCAACACTTTTATAAAACGAATCATTGCTGAAAAACCCTGCTTCTTATTTAGGATTATATTAGTATCATGCATTATATAAATAACTGATGGAGTATATAAACTTGATAGTTGTTAAATTTAACTACTGGTCTGGTACAAACATTTTAAGCATATCTTCATTTTTTAGAAGTTAAAATCTGGATATATTTTCTCTAAGGGAAAGGTTGTGTTCAAGCATAGATTTCTAAGCATTTCTGACTCTCTTCACATATAAGAGGATTTTGGAGGTTTGGTGTTTTTTTTTGGTTGTTTTTTTTTTGGTTTTTTTTTTGTCATAAGTGTCACTCATAAAAATGGAAAGCCCTGAATGTATTAAAAGATGGTGTGGTCTCTTGGTCACAAAAATGCAACTGATGTTCTTAAACGTTCTGCTTCAGTGAACACCTCACACACCACACATGGAACCAGTAAAGGAGCACTGTTTCTTCCCTGAAATGGGCCATGCTATTTCGTTTGAAACAACATGTGTTTCTGCTGGGTGTTCTGTGGTTCTGTCTCAACAACATTACTCAGAGCTCAAATACAGCAGGTATCAGCCAAGGAACTCTCAACTATCAGAGGGATGAATAAATCATATTTTCAAGTAACACCCATCCCTTTCAAATAGATACACAGCTATACATCTGAGACATAACTTGCTTGAAAGAAATAGTTTAATCTCACTCTTCCAAAATTCGAGTTGCCAAAGGACTTCCAGTAACAACTTAAATGAAAGTCACAGGAGAGGGGTTGAGGCTTCAGTACCACTGGGGACTGTAAAAACCAATCCCTTTCCTCGTGTCTGTTCCACTGGTGACCTCTAGTGCCCAAGGACAAGAACAGGTATTCAAAGTTTCTACCGAGCATTGCTTTGAGAGAACAGGCAATAAAGCAGTGACCCTTTTTTCAGTGCTAAAATGTCTGACCTGGGCTTTCAATTCACGGTATTTTAAGTGCAAAATAATAATATTTAAACTTAGTGTATTAGGGGAAGCAAAATATTTATGCTAATTGCAAGACTAGAAAGCTTCTTATTTGTAAAAATGAATACTATGCAAGATTATTCACATTTGGACCATCTGTTTCAGGCATTTGTCTTTTCCTCAGTCTGTGAAAAGGAATGAAACCTACATTGCAAATGTTATGCTTCAGCCAGCACATAGTACTGAGCATATGACCTTCAAGCATGAGGCCTAAATAGGTAACATCATTATCAACTAACTGGAATTTAGCTGAGAAAATGGGATGCCTAAGTACTGGCTCAACGACCACAATGGTTCAGAGCTTGATTTTTAGTTATTATTATATTTATTTTAATATCATAACTTTGATATGAAACCAGACTGTTTTCTGTGGGAAGGCATAAATTTAGGAAAATAAATCTTAGGTATTTCCTTCACAACAGTATTGTTGAATGGAGATTGAACTGGAAAGCAGTTGTGAACTTCAGTGCCATCCTGCCAGCTGTGGAAGCGGTGGGCAGTTACAAAGGTCCAGGTATTCCATGTTTCTTGGGAAAAGTGCTTTGCTAGATCTGACTTCCATGAAGTCCATCTGCCTGTGACTCAGACTTTAGGCAATGAGAAGTTTTCTTTGGCTAATGTTAACTCAGTGATGTACACATAACATAGCTCAAGTTTAACAGTGTTAGCAGGAGTGGATTAAACCGCGCTCTGAGAGAAGCATTCCAGAGAGAAGTGCTAGAAAATTGTGCATGAAGAAGCCAATAACTGAATGGATAAATTAATAGTTTGCAGATATATATTTTAATAGAAATAAGATAAAGTACAGAAATCATGCTTACAGCAAGGCTGGGATCTCAGATCTCTCCTTCCAAGATTGTACCCTAACCAGCAGCAAGAATCACAAAACCACAGAATATTCTGGATTAGAAGGGACCATCAAGTCCAACTCCTGCCCCTGGACAGAACACCCCAAGAGTCACACCATGTGCCTGAGAGAGCATTGTCCAATGATTCTTGAACTCTGTCAGGCTTGGTGCTGTAACCACTTCCCAGGGGACCTCATCTGCAGAGGTCTGATGTTTCTTCCAGAGATCAAATGCCTAAAGCTCTTTGCTGTTTCAGTTGTTTATTGGGTCTGTCCTGAGAGGGCTAATGGCCTAGGGTCAAAGAATTCAGCCTTATAATTATTGAACATCTCTGGAGTAAAAGCATGTGTATGGATATGTAAGAGACAGCAGAGAGTGTGGGAATGGGAAGGAGAGGAGGTGTATACAGAAGCTGGTCTTCCCTGTAATATAAACCATGACAAATCCACTTACACATAGAGAGATGTAAGTGCAATCTTCAAATCTGTGTGTTGGGTGGCAAACCCAATTACATGACTTAATTTCTGATGGCTGTCCTGATTTGATGGCTGTGGGCAGTGATCACAAGCCACCTAGCTACAAACTTTTAAGCTTTCTGCAACTTATATAAGAACTTGACAGTAAATTGCAGTAGCTGACTGCATACAAAGTACAGCAAAGCTTCAGAATAGGGAGATTTTTGTATTTTAATAAAGGCATGGGAAATAGCTGACATCTTAATGCAAACGTGAGCAGAATACTCTTAAAGTAAACATTTTTATCCTGTTATCGCATTGGCTGTCCAGCAGCAGGATCTGGCCAGGATCTGTGAAGAAATGATCCAAAGTGCTGCACACACTGCCTGAGGAATGCAAGCAGCATTAGTACTTAGGTAGTAAAACCATACTACTGGTGTTTAAAAGGAAGCCAAAAAAAAAGCACAGCTCTGCTGGAGGCATCACTGCTCAAGCACCTGGAGGTTCTGAGCATCTTTCTGACAACAGCAGCCTCTTCAAAGGATTCAGAGGGGGTATTTCCTGCCTTTAAGATCACTTTTGTGGCTGAATCATCTGTAGTCTGAGCCAGAAAGAGAGTAAAAATCATAAGATGACTCATTATAAGTGTAAGAATATGAGACCTAGTAGTTCTAAAACTTTTACAAGTTTTCAGCTGGAATCCAATTTTCTTTCAAGTGCAGTTTGACAAAAGAAAAAAGCAAGTAAAAAAGAAGAAGTTTAGGTAGCACAGAAAATGGGTCAGTTGACATTTTCAGCCAGCATACAAAGTGTGTCTAAGTATGTTCAAACTATATTTACTTACTATAAAATGTATAACTATCCTCCTGCTTGACCAGAAAGTTGGAAGTATATTGTTGTATCAATTAGCAAGGTAAGATAAATATTTCTGATAAAATTTCCTTCTTTAAATTTTTAATCATAATTAAAATTTGCAGTTTAAATCAGGGTATAGTTCCTGCTTTCCTCTTCTATGGCCCAGAGCAATACAGTCCCAGTGCTGGCCTCTGAGCACAGCGTGAGCACACATGAGCAGCATCCTTTCAGGGGGTCTCTGTCATGCTTTATTCATCTGAATAATAAGGGTACCCAATAATTTTAAACAACAACTTTCAGGCCATCAGGAACTATGTAGACTTGCTAAACTTTGGCTTTATTATTCTATTCCACTCATACAATTGGGGGGGGGGTGGAATGCACAACCCTCAAATTGTGATTAGGTTAAATTTAAGAATGTTGCAGCCATCAGAAGAATGAAATGCTTTACTCTCTAAGCATTCCTACTAAACATCTGGGAAATCTTAGCTTAAAAACAGTGTAGCAGGCACAATGAAAAAATCCTTGAGAGTGATGACAGCTCTGATTTCACATGTATTTATAATCCTGCACTTCGTTTATTTTCTTGGGATTTCTGCATTTGACAGAGACAGATAACTGAAAATAACTGACATGCTAGCTGTCAGCCTGTCCTTAAAATGTGTGGTCAATAGATCAAGGGAACTGAAACACAGGGGGCACAGTGTTATTTTCTGTTACAAAATGTAGAGAAGATGAAGCATTTTATAGTTCTTGAGTGAAATGCTCATATGTGAAAAAATAAATAGTTGACAGTCTCTCACTTCAGCAACTTGTATGTGGTGCTGAAGGCAAACTACTACCTGCAGTCTGTGAAGGAAGGACTTTGCCACTGTAATACAAACATGGAAGCACAAAAATGAGAGCTGTTGCTACAGGGGGCAAACTTGCACCTGGTTTGGGGTAAGATTTTCACCCAGGCATGTGAAAGGTCCTTCCTCAATAAATGGGATCATTTTGTGCAGTAACTTTGAGATAATTCAATTCAATGTGCAGCTCAATCTCCTTTGTTCCTGTACGCATTAGGGGTAATCCACAGTTTTGGCAAGTAGGAAAATAGGAGAGACCTAAATGAAACTGAAGCTGCTTTGAGACAGGAGTTTTGTGTTACACATGTCTGCAGCTCCCAGTACAAAGAGGACAGTTTCTTCAAATTAAACTACATCCCTTACGGACTGCTGTGACAATGAGTTAACATAAAAGACCAACGTGTTACTTTTAATTCAAAAGGCAAAGATAATAGGATTAATTTTTAAATTCTCCATATATGAGGTGGAAGACAGCAGTGATTGCTTGCTGTCCACAATACTGAAACTTCTTGTGTGGCGTCAGTAGTTCTGCCAAGGTAAGCAGGAAGAGGAATGAACTACTTACCTCCACTTCCCATATCTGCTAGGCACTGCATATATTTCTGAGAGAGAACCTACCAGTGAGTGGCTGCAGACCAGACTAGACAAAATTTCTTCCACATGTTACAGTCATGTTGCTCATTGACCACAGAGATTCAAGAAATCTGCCCTGTTCAGTTATCTCAGTTGTGGGTGATGGCTTTGTGTAACGAGCAGTGCACAGAGAGCAAGGAGGGCTGGGAAAGCCTGCCAGAGAGGGATCCTGGCAGCTTGTTCCTCAGAGGGATAAGCCCTGCTTTTCCAAGGAAAATTCAGCAGGGATATTCCTGGAGAATGTCCTTGCCTAGAAAAAGAACTGGGTGGTGTACATTTATACATGTGTGAGGACCAAAAAACAAATGGTAAGCTACAGTGTGTATGACTTAATCTGCAGGAGCAATGATTTTGAGCCACCTTAGAGTAAATATCTTGTTACAAAAACCTTTTGATTTAGGAGATATGCCACTTACTATTTCATAAGTAAATAAAATCTGTCTTCCAAGGCAATCATGAAACATACTAGAGTTTTAATGTAATGATTATTTTTCCCAGTCACAGTTCTCTGTTCATACCGCAGCTCCTGACCACATACAATAGTGTAGACATGAAAATTAGTGTGTGTGACTGTCATGTCCCACTCCCAAAAGGAAGGGAGCACCCAACATTCCTAGATGCCAGTGGTGGAAAAGGAACAACACATTTCAGAGGGTCTGAAAAATCTTATCAAGTGCTATTTGTAAATTATACAATATATTTGCTGTCACTTCAGGAACCCTGTGGTGCCTCTGTGTGGATGTGTGAGGACAAGAATAGGACTGCAAATGAGAATACAGAGTTGAGAGAGATTGTAAAAGGGTTCCAGATATTTGGACAACATCCCGGGGAGAACTGGGCTGACAAAATCCTTCTGAATTTTGCAGTTTCAGCGAACCTGTTTATAGATGGCTTTCTAAATTTTCCACCTCCACTTTTTTTTTTTTATAAATCACTGTTGTTTGTTGTACAGTGCACCTATTGCTGCTGTGGCACTTCGTAAAATTAGAAGAATGGATTCACCCTGGAATTCTTGCTAGCAATAGCAATGACAGCAGATTTGAGAAATGCAGAATATGGCAACCAGGACAGGGAATTCCAGAGTATTCCATTGAGAGTATGGACTCTTCAAACTTGTCTCTTGCATGAATACTTTTTTCTGTGTAGACAGGAGATGCATGAAGATTAATTTCTTCCTCCAGTGAAAATGTTTGTAAGTAGGCAGAGAAAACATAGTTATTACTGGAGATAGTCTTCAAACAACGTCTGAGATGAAAATGTCTGTTACACAAGCACTCTTTGGGAGAAAAGCCTTTGAAAGAAAAAGGATGCACAATTAAAGTGGTTTCTTATGCTGGTTAGCAATGAACTTGGAAGGCAGAAAACATTTTACCTGCATTTTTCACTGCAAAAGTCTGCTGTAGCCTGATAAATGTTCCAAATAAAAGATAAGGGTGTGCACTGAAAAAAAAGCTGTTAATGACACATCGCTGCAAGCATTATGCTGTCCTGTGGAATAGAGATATTTGTCCAAATGCTTGTTATTCATGCTTGCTTGTGACTCCTGAAAGTCCAGCTGATATCTTTTTCATGGGTCCAGAGGAACACAAATATTCCCTGTTGCACTGCTGTATACCTCAAAAGAAATCGTCTCAGCAGAGAAAGAGGGTAAAATTTTGACAGCAGGATGATAGTTTGCCAAGCAAATTCCTTTTTCTTGACAAATCTATGTATTTTACATTCAAATTATCAGTAGCCAACTCAGCATATTCTATGGTATACCCCCTGATGAAGTTCATACCTCTGTCAACCCATCTGGGGCACTGACTGTCAATTTTGAGATGGACTTGGGAAGCAACTGTGGAAGGCATAATACTGTTTTTTTTAACAGTTCTAAATATCTAGGTATGTGAATAGTCATTACACTTTACAGGCTGGCACTTAATTTAATGGTCCACTAAATATTTATGAATGTATCATGACCTGTGATCAGTGCCAAAGAAAATCCCTGGCTTTTGTAATCAACAGGCATTTCACTTCCATGTGTCCAGGCTTTACCATCTGGATACATTTTCTGCACTAACTTTGAGATCTACATAGTCTCTCTATAGGCGTGACATACAAGAATATCCTCATCCAAACTGGAGTGTTTTAGGAAATGAGCAGCTCAGAACCTGTATTACATATGAATTGGACTTGCCATTCACCTGTTGGTCTCGTAATTTCTGTGCTTGCTGCACACTCGGTGAAGTGTGACAATTCTTTTCAGCAGATCTCAAACTGCTGGAGTCACAGAGCCCATTTGGCATCCCAATCCGTTGCAGCAGGTATTCCAGAAGCCAGTCTGACTCAGCCAATAAGCAGCACAGCAGAATGATAAGCACAGCAGGGGCAGGCTTTTGAAGTCTGTGACTTTTGGTGGCACCTCTTTGCTGTAGGGACAGTGACGTGGGGACTTTCCCTGGTGCTTTTGCCCTGCTCCAGGCACAAAAAGAAAAAAATAAGATGTTTAAGACAATACTTGTGTTCCTTCTGTTGTTTACAGGTGAGTGAACATTTCTAAGTATTTTTTTCCTCATCTAATACTTCCTCTTTAATACTTGCAATTAGTTTTTGAAAATATTCCTAAGCATATTCTAAATGTTAATTCATATGGCTTGATCTGTAAGTACAAGCATTGAAAGTGTTTTGTCTGTGCATTATTATATTGTACCACAGAACAATTACTTTAGTTATATCTCTATCAGTAAATTAAGCTTAATCAGTAAACTAATGCTTAAAAAGCCCACAATTATTTTTGCCATGCAAATATCTGTGTCACTCCTAATATTAAAACTTCAAGAATAATTTAAGTTGCATTTTAAAGAAATCCTCTGAAGGTACAGAAAGACACATGTGCCAGTATAAAAGGTAAGTCTTGTTGGAACATTAGTCATCTTAGACTCACTAATGAATGACAAAAATAAATGTTAAAATCAGTTATGATCAATATTCTAACAATCAACAATAAAACTAGAGAAATGACAACACCTACAGCTCATCCCGTTTTATTTGTCTGCACTGCTGGTTACAGTGGAGTGGCAGCTTCTCAGTGATGCTGCAAGGAAACAAAAAAAATTAATTATTTCAGGGCTTTTAACAATAAGCACCAGTTTTTCCCACCTGCCCCACAAAGACTGTGAATTTACTGAGTAGAAGTGAGAATGGCTGGGATCTCCCTCTGCAAGCTTAATGAACTTCACAACTGCACCATCTGCATGATTAGGACAGTCAGGACCCCTTGTATCAGTTCTGTCTAATGAAAACGTTTGATACTCAGAATTTGTGACTGAATGTTGTATTAGAGAGACCTTAAAGGATTCGAGTATAATATTAGATAGTAATGAAAGGGGTTTATGTTTGTCTGTTAGAATTTGTGACTAATTGTATCAGTTTCATAAATTTCCACCAGAACACTGTTTTCTTGTGAAAAAGAAAAATAATAGGCTTAGTCTGGTGTGAAGACACTTTCTTCTCTACACTTCTAAAGGCAGCAATAGAGGGAGAATTTAAGAAGGTGCAAAGAGGTGGAGGGGGTTGGCTAATGACCTTCTTATCATTAAGGCACACGTGTTTTGAAACAAGCCTGGCTGAGAATTTTTGCTGCCCCTCTTCTAAGGAGTCCATGGAAATATGTGTATCACCCCTGTCTGCTGAGCTGTGCCCTGCCTGGCAGAGTCCTAGGAAAGCTTCAAAGTGACAGAGCAAGTTTCTCTCCTAACCCTGGAGTAACTTTAATACCTTGCTATCAAGTGCTGCACGTTCTCAAAGAGAGACAGAGTCTGCCCCTAAGTACTGTTGGGTGCACATGTTTGCTCTCTTCCAGAGAAATGTAGATTGATGTTATGTCTCAAAGGGATGCTGTAAGTCTAGGAAAAACTTTGTAGGTAGCAAATCTCAGAGGAAACCAGAATTAAATAAGACACGTGGTGATGCTGATTTTTTTTTAACTTCTGTGTCCAAGAATCTCACAGGGCAAAGTTTTGTTCCCCTTTGATGTTGCAGAGCCCATGTGGAATCTCCTGCAACTTCTGCTTCAATAAAAGAGGTTTTGTTTTGGTTTGTTCCTTATGTCACAGCTGTGGCTGTGAAAAGCATCTCCTTAATGCTCCAATAACTTATAAAAGGGTATAGTTTTCCACTCTTCCTGTCGTTAACAAAAAGTTCAGGAAAATTATCTTTCACCTCTCTCCAATTCTTTTTCATTAATTTGCAATTGAAGAGGAGAAGTAATGTGAAAGAGGGGGTGCTAATTACATTTGTTAATTAAAGCAAGCAAATGAGTGTCATCATCTCCACCAATGTGGTTGCTTCCCATTTGAGAAGCATATAGGGAAAGAGGAAAAGTGAGAATGAGGATGAATATATCAATAAACATCCTAGGTGAACTGAGCTGCCATATCCTATCAACCCCCATCAAAGCAAATGAAAATGGGTTTGCTGATTTTCACAGGGTGCCCAAATCTAGTAAAGGCTCTGCTACTGTTCCCTTATGGATTTAATTTTCTTATTCCAGAGCAAGGAAATAATAGCTGAAAAGAATATCTGTGGGTTTTTTTTAAGCTGAGTAAATGGCAGTGAGGGGAGTTTTTCCAAGCTTTTTCTGAGAAATACCTTAACAATTTCAACTGAAATGTTCACACACAAAAAAAATAAGGATGGAAGGAAACATTCCAAATGTAAAACAGCAGGCAAGATTGTCCAAGTTATGACATTTGAATATTATAACTGAAATTATCAAGTAACCTTGATAATACTTGGTATGGCATACTCCAGCAACAATTTATTGAAATGTTTTTAATTTTAGGATATCTTTGTAATGCTCAGGAGGAAGTGACAACATCAACATCGAATATTTCAACCTCTAAGGGATATGGTACACATATCAAAAATTCTTCACCAAGTCCTGAAATGGAAACACGATGGAGTTATCCTGCTACAGGTCTGTTTTTCAAGTTGTTGCTTCTTTCAAATCCTGACAGGTGTGCACATCTGAGTTAACTCATTATTCCACTTTTCCACTGCTGTTTTCCACCCAATGACTGTCCTTAGAAAAATTGCAAGCACAAACCAATTTAGCAGTAATATAACCAATAATAACCACTGTGATTATTTAATAGATTATCATCATAATAATAATCAATGTGATTGATTTAAACAGGTTTCCACCTGTTTCTACAGAAGTGGAAGCTGAAACACAAAGAATATTTCAGACATCTCAAATAACACAATCTGAATAATTGTCTGTCAAGGGCCAGGAAATGTATAATTTAATATAAAATGTCAGGCATTTTCCATTATTAGTAGATAGCTTTGTATTCTGTGCCAAGAAAAGTACACTAGAAGAAGAGAACAGCAGAAAAGGTCCCCGAGCCCTGTGAAGTGTCTCGATGGTTTCTGTGACACCTCTCTGTGCAGCACCTGTCTCTGGTGTGTCTCAAATGCCATCTGCTCCCCTGGGCTTTCTGGAGTGACTGCTTTCTCCAGCCCACCTCTGCTCTTAACACCACAGCCAAGGGCTGCATGGAACTTCCTAGGTGCAGGCTCACAGCACCAATGCTTTCTCAAATCCTACTTCTGTGGGGCTTTGGGTGGTGCTGCTGGTGGTGCTGGTGGTGCTGGTGTTAGTAGCTGAAGTGTCAGGGATTTCATCTGCCCTCCCTATTTCCTCCTCTTGTCTCTCTGCTTCTTATATTGAGGTAGGAAAGCCAGCTTTAGCTTCGTTACATGTGGCTGTGCAGATTTCTCAAGTTTCTAATTTTTATTGTTTCCCTTCTGGCAGGAAGAAGTCTGCCAAATCTAGTAGGTAAGTTGAAAACTTCACATATTGTACTTTCATTAAAATAATTTTTTCTTTATCTAAGTTTTGAATTTTTAACTTCTTTTACTGCAATTAGTTATAGAATACAAAAGCTATGTATGGACTTGTCATTAGCCTGAAAAACTCTGTTTTCATGTAATAGTATCTAAGACAGTCCTTAATTGCAAGTCATGGCATTTCTCTGGTGATTTGAGTAATGAGAGTATCACTCGACCAGACTAAACCATAGTAATTTGCTTTCTTATTACTATTACTTTGGGCCTTCTTCTTTTAATAAAATCTGTAACACAAATATTAATTTTGTGATCATCAGTAACTGTTGCTCACAAAAAAAAAGGGAGATTAATTAAAGCACATATTTTCACTGCCAAAAATTAAAAATACTGTAATGATCTGTGACATAACTGGCTTATTTCTGTACAAACCCAGACCTAAATGAGATTTTTGTTTGTAGGAAAAATCAAGAGCTATATTTTAGTGTCACATATAATTATTTTATGCTGCATAATTACCCACCACAAATGTAGGTATTAATTTTTTTCCTTGTCCTAATGGCTTAAGAGTCATGGTTACCTTTCCTTTTGCTCTTCTAGTGGCAGGAGTCAGCATTGCCCTTGTGTTGCTTTGTATTCTTATCGTTGCTATTTTTTGGTATGCATGGAAAAAATCACAGGCAAGTCCAATTTTTTTCTTTGGATATTTGTTACTATGTGTATAATATGTATATATTATAGAACATGAAATTTCAGCTTTCATTGTCACTCAGATTTTTTTTTTATGTTCATTTGCACTGCGGTTGCTTTTGCATTGGGAGGGGTTTATTGTCACCACTGGATGGCATTCTTAAAATTAAGCAATTTATAATCAAAATTTAATTTACCTCAATTGACCTCCCTTCCTGGGTAGGACCTGCTCACATTTTTTGTAGGAATGATTTCTGGTTTGCAGGTCTTTTTCATAGAAGGTCCTGCATTAGCAATGATAATTGAAGTGTTCAAGTGAGTTTTATCTGTCTGAATTATTTTAGATCCTATAATTACTTATCATAATTTATGCTATAATAATTTATCACAGACAATCTTATATGTGATGAGTTAATACTGATAAAAATTCAAATACTAGGCAACTTAGAATAAATGCAGTAAGACCATAGAAACAGATATGCAAAAATAGTCAATTACTGAAACGATTTAATAATAAGGAAAAATATGAGAACTAATATTATATAGGCAGTGTTGGTTTGTGTAGCTCAGGTGCACGCTGCAGTGATGATAATACATTTGTGTTTCTTTCACAGGAAGGTTCAATTGAACTCAATCCTATCCCCTATGGTGAGGCTGGAGTGTCCTTACGAAACCTTCCAGGGTCTGAGAACCAGCAGGAGTGGTCTTTTGAGAGAGCAGTGCAGTGACAGCAGGAGAGCTGCTGCACGACCCTCTGGGGGGAAAGAAAATCCCTCTCCATTGTAGATAGCTAGACAGCACTCTCAAAAGAGCTGTATCTGCAAAAAAAAAAATTACATTCTTGAAGTTATAAATGTCCTCATTAGGGAAAATGCCACACTTAGACTATTTTCTAATAAATTAAACCTGCACAGGAACACCACCACCGTTGAGCTTAGCTGGAATGACCACTCTTTGTGATTCTATACCTGTGAATTTCCTATTGGAAATGGCTCCTGGGGGGTTTTAGCTTCCAAAATCTGGCTTGGGGCACAACTAATTTACCAGCATAAACAGTGCTATTCTAGTGCCTGGGAGTTCCCTAGGAATTGTTTCATTTGCTAGTCTAAATATTGTTACCATTTACAGTTTATTGTAAATTATGTAGTTGATACATCCATCCACTCCTGGTCAGGGGTTGTTCAAAGACTGCAAACCTTTGCTTGCTCCCTGTGATACTCAGACGAAGAAGTAGTGGAAGAGTGACAGTATCATCCAATAAAATTCAGGTTTCTGGGCTTAACTGATTCTTAAATTGAAAATCAATTTAATAATAATCAAGAGTCACTCTTGCACTGTTCCTTCCCCTGAGTGAGTAGCACTAAATGGTGCCAGGTCCTCTCTCAGCCAGTGAGTGCTGTGGGGCTCTGGCTGGGCAATCTGGGGCACAGAAGACACACACCCAAAGGGCTGCCCTGCAGTAACCTGGTACAGACAGGAGGAGCAGAGAGGTAAGGGGATTATTGTCTGAGATGGCTCCATCAGAATATTGCTCTGTGAACTTTAGCAAGTGACCCTTATTCCTGAGACTGAGTCCCTGGTCTGGAGGGCAAGACCAGTAGTATGTGCTTAGCTTACATTGATCTGTGAAGACAAATATATTTAAAAACATGCAGTGTGTGAGCCCGACAGCAATGAAGCTACCCTGAGAGCTGTAAATTGGCAGGAAGGCACAGATTCTGGTTTTATGTAAATCTTCTCAAACCAGTATTATTTTTGTCAGTAACAGTAAAGAACTCTATGTCAGCTTTCGAATTCAGGTGCCAGGTGAAATTTTCTACAAATAAAAGCAATTTCTCCATGAAACTCAAAAATATATTTTCAGATGATTTCTGTGAAATAAAATGAGAAGGAATATTTTGAAAGCCCATGCCTTTTTTCATCAGCTCCATAGATAACAATATCTTTTTCATTTCTGTTCATTTACTCTGACTTTAAGAATGAGGTGATTGTGTTAATTTTATATGCAGCAATGTTATTTAGCTTGGTAGAGTTTGGCTAAATCTGCTTCCTATATGGTGTTTTTTGTTTTTTTTTTAATGTGCATCTCCTGTTTTTCTTTCATTTAATAGAAATTTTGTAAGTGCTTAAATACTTTTTTAGGTATTAGATCAAGAGTGCCATGGGCAGCAAACAGCATTAGTGGAATGCACAGAAAATAGGAATAACAAATAATTCATATAAACTATGTTTACAGTGCTTTTTAATTGATGTTTGCAAGTCTCTTTGTGAATAACTTTGCTTTTGAAAATGCTTTCTGAGTGGTTGTATTTTATTTATGAGCTTTTACAGAACTTGTGTGGTAGAAATAATATACAGTATTTGTTATTTGGTGTTCATGTTGGTTATTGCACTGTTGAAGATGTTTGTGATTACTGGAAAAGTTTTCCCTCTATCTTGGGTGGCCAGTCCCAGACCAGTGGATGCTGAGTGCTTAGCAGATAAACCTCCTTTGGGCTTGAAATTACTGGTGTAAATGAATCCTGAGCAGCACCTGGGCTGATACAGGTGCTCACAAATTGGGGTTTTTTGGCCCACAGCCCTGCCAAGCAGGGAGCAGCTCATGGGAATGATAGAGCCATGGAGGAGAGGCCAGTCCCAGCTTTCTGGGAAACAGGGGAGATGGTATTGCAAGACTTGAGAGACATGTGCTGTGGCTCTGGTTTGGAAATGAGACAGAAAATAAATGGAAAGGGAGAACTCTGTGGAAATCAGGAAAGCCCTGATGAGTAGAAGCTTGGATCTGGAAGTCAGAGCAGCAGCACATCCTACCTGTGGTATGATGGTCCTTACACTCACTTGAAAGGTAAGCATGTTTTTAGTTAGTTTAATCATGTTTCTTCTCTGCTATAGGAAAGTGAGCAGGAATTACTTCAATTTGAAGGAAATTAGTTTTATATCATTTATATCATTTAGAGCTGAGTCTTTTTGAGTACAAGAAGAGAAAAGCAAGCTACCTAAAATGGTGTTGGAACCTTGCTAACTGGGGATTACTTATAAAAACAGATTACCCCAATTACCCTTATTATCAGCACAGTATGAAGAAGGTTGCATTGAATAGTCTCTGCAGGTCCCTTCAAGCTCTGAATTTCCATTTTCCAGCAACCACCACATCTAGATAGTTGTGTTTGTACAGCAGCTCGTTTCATTTGTGGATAACTTGCAAAAAGTTGAAAAGCCCTCTACACTGCAGCCAGCAGTACTAGGAGCAGGTGCCTTGGCAAAAAAAAATAAGCACGGGGCAGATGTGGGTGGTCTTTCTCACTTTGCATTCAAACCTTTTCAAATTTACTGCCTTTCCAGCAGTGCAGGCTTGACCAGTACAATATGCTGAAGACATGAGTTCCACAGGTCAAGATCTCTTCTCCCTCCCTTTTAAAAATCTAATAGAGTTGTTCCTTGGCCTCTTTATCTTTTAACTATGAGCAAAACCAGTGGACAGTTCTCTTTCCCTTTCCCCTGTCATTCATACTACAGAACCTCTAGCACAATTGATTTGTCTTCCAAACTAACAGTGTGACTTGTCCTGCATTGATTTAAAGTTTAGCACTTTAAAAATGTGAAAGCACATATGCTTTTAATAACTGGAGGACAACAATGGAAAGCTTACTGTACTTTCTTGGGTAATAATGGTAATTTTTACAGTTTCTACAAAATTTTTAAAAGTTGGTGTCTGGACTTTATGGTGTGAAACCTGAGTTTAAAGCAAAAAGGATGTGTTTGGCTAAAGAACACGGACAATATTTTGCATAGTCACTTGTATTAGTTGTGTACATCCCTGGATTTATACACATTAGCCATCTTGGTCAAAGCAAAAGATTTACTCTTGCTTACCATAAGGACGAACATAAATTGAAAGGTTCACCACAAGTTGCATTAACCTCTGTCTCATAAATAGAAGAAGAAGAAACAGGAGAAAAAAGTTTTCAATATGGTTAATATTGAAAGCTGGGCTGTAAAAACTTAGATATTTTTAACCCTTAAAACCTTTCTTATGCAAAGTCATCCTTCAGGCCTTTAAAATTTTATTTGTATCCAATTGCTTTCCATTCCTCCTATGTATATGCTAGAAACAAATGCAGAAGCAGCCAGCATGTTTTCCTGTCTGTAGGGGTTTAACTTACAAATTAAACCAGATAGACTGTTGTAAAGGGTAAATATGATATGGGGTGAGAAAGGACTGCAGGGCCTAGATAGAGTGTTATTAACAATATGTGTCTTTATTTAGACAGAGAGTACATGCAGCCACTTCTGCCAGACCCTTTCACACCACCTCAAACAAGAATGTGCAAGCACCTTGCAGTGAACTGTCAAAACTCTGTAGGACTGCTCTGTTCTTCAGCAGTTCTTGCCAAAAAGCAAAGCATCCAATAGGCACACAGACAAACACATGCAATACCTTTCTGTCTCACAAGCCTTCCAGCCAGTGAGCTTTGAGACTGGTTGGATGGCTGGAAGCAGTGGTGCTGGAGACAAACTGGATGCTTTTTATTGAAGCACTTTTGATAGAAAGACACCAGTCCATTGGCAGGGAGTTTCCTACCAGTTGATTTCGAAGCACTACATTTTGCTGTCAGACACCACTTTAGAATCATGTTTTAATAGTAATCAATTAATTTGCCGTGGCTTTCTGTTCCCTCCTGTGTGTGCCCAAGCACAATACAGACATGTGATACAGTAGGACATCTGTGCTGTCTGATTTGGGGACTCCAGTCTACATAAAAGAGCGGGAATGGGGTGTATTCTAATGTGTGTCATTGATAAAGCTGGTGTGAAATGCTCCTGCAGAGATAGGTTCTCCTGTGCCCCTCCCTGGCAACACCCTCTTTTTTCACTTCATGCTGGACGTAACTTTATTTGCTTGGGGTTTGTGTGGGGTTTTTTTTTTTTTTGGTTTTTTTTTTGTTTGCTTGTTTGTTTTTGTTGTTGTTTTTTGGTTTTTTTGGGGGGGGGGGGTTCATAAAAAAGGATGTTTTGAACCACAGTCAGCAGAATTTCTTTTGCTGTGTTTGTGCCATCAAAAGTACATTAGACAAGGAGAGTTCTTCCCTGCAGTTAGTGAGAAATTATTTTGTATAGCTGTAGTGTAGCCTTAATAAGTGCAATGCCTGGGCTGATTTTAACGGAACTACTTTGTTCATATTTCAGGTATACCTGCCTCTACTTAAACAAAAATGAAAAATAAATTTCTGAAGAACTATTTACCTAAATTTTTTTATCACACTAACTCTTATATTTTGTAGCAACCTCCAGCAAAAATTCTGAAAATTTAATAGTGCAGACTGGACAGGTAAACATAAAGATGTATAAGTAATGTAGAAAAAATAGTGTTTCACATACTCTGGTTAACACAGTTCTGAGTACGGAGAATCATAGACTGGTTGTAGATGGAAGGAACCTTGATGATGATCTATTTCAAACCCCTTGCCATGGGTAGGGACAACTTCTACTACTACTGGGCTGTTCACAGTCCAGTCCCACCTTGTGCAAACATTTTGGTTTTTCATTATTGAAGACAGCAAAATCAACTCTGTGGAACAATGCAAAGTCCAGTTCCCTCTCTTCTCCACAGAATGCAGAATTGCTGCCTTAAGCAGAGAATAAAAATATTCAGAGGAATCAAACCTGTTTAGTTAGTGAATGGCTATAACAGGCTATCAGTTACTACTAAGGAAGTTGTTGTTTTCTAGGGGAAAAAAAAAAACATTTTTACATTGTGTATTCCATCAGCTTTAATAGCTGGCAAAAATCTGATCTTTGCACAAGGAGCCCTTCTTCATCTAGCACAGTTTTTCTGCAACAATGCTCTGCAATACTAATATCCACATCGTTGTTAAGGAACTTCGTGACATTTCGAGAAGTTGGCCATGATGCGTTTTGCTTCTTGGGGCTCAAGACCACACGTTTCAGGTGGTTTCAGAAGTGTAGCTGGTCACTTCTAAACCTAATTAGTTTTCATTGGGACTGTGAGCCAAACTGTGCAAAATTTTCTCACACCATTTACTGACTGAAGTCATCAAAACCACTCACAGGAGCAATTTACTGCGCTTCATTTCACTTGCTCTGTACTACAGATATTGTGGTGCTATTCTCTTCTACCATGCAATTTCTTTATAACTAAAACTCTGCATTTAGATCCCTTGTGTGTTAACAAATGAATTCCTTTTCCAGTTTCATCCATTAGGTATATTCTTTTAAGGGCTGTAATTCCACCAGTGCATGTTATTCTGAGCTTGCAAAGTGCTTTCTGACAGTAAAAAGTTGCTCTGAGATTTTAACAGAACAAATGAGCATAGTGTATGTCAGAAGAGAAGTGCTGTCTGAATAACAGAAGAGGGAAATAATCTGGCATTCTTCAGTCCAGATCTGCAGTTTTAGCAGCAGATGGCTCAGATGCTGCAGGGTCTGGGTATATGAATAGGGACATTGTTATTCCTCCCTCAGCCTCATTACACCTAGGCAGTCTGTCTGTGCCCTCTCACAGGCATCCCATTGTCACCCCAGAACAAGTCTTGCTCAATATGCATAATCCTAGCATTAAGTGCATTTTTGAATGGGATTATGGTGAGGATGCTTAACAAGTTCTGATTTAAAAATCCCCAATTCTGATTTTACTGCAATTAGAATAATTTATTTATCACCTCTGCATTTTGAATCTTAGCACCTTGAGACATTCTAGTGACTCAGGAGGCTGGAGTTTCTTTCTTAGGTGTATACTGAATTCCAAGACCGGTGATAGACCCTGATGATAGAAAAATACTCTGTAATCATCAGAAATATTCTCATTAAAGTAGTGACATTGCAAAACATTCTTTAGAAGCAAAAAAAAAAAAAAATGAAGTATCAACTTCTTGGAAGTGCACAGATGCAGTATTAGAGGGAGAAGGTTACAGAATCATGGAACGTGCCGAGTTGGAAGGGACTCAATAGGATTATTGAGTCCAGCTCCTGGCCATGTACAGCACCAACCCCAAGAGTCACACCATGTGCCTGACAGCACTGTCCAAATGCTTCTTGAGCTCTGTCAGGCTTGGTGCTTCCCTGGGGAGTCTGTTCCAGTGTCCAGCCACCCTCTGGGTAGAAAACCTTTTCCTGCTATCTATCTGATCTGATATCCCAATGCCCAGTTTCAATAAGAGGACTGAAGGGGAAACGGAGAACATACACAACAAAAATTAGGGCATAGCATATTTAAGGTTTTCAACGAAGACTGAAGATATATTCCATTCAGGATTTGCATTTGTTACACAACCAGGAAAGGTCTAGAGCTGGGGAGAGGGCAGGGGAAGCTACCTTTCACAAGGTAAAATACCTGCTGCTTTTAGATTTTATTAAACCCCTCAAGTTTCTATTTCAAATGTATTTGTAATACATTTGTTTAGGAAGCTGAGTCAGTTTCTGGGATTTGTAGTGACTGAAATTTTTAAGGGTCTGCTTTCAGACATCTATTTTCAGGAGCACTCAGTATGGGTAAAAAAACAAATTAGGAAAAAGAGACTGAGGGATGGGTTACTGTGACATAAAAGAGAAGGTGGCCACCAGCTGCAGTAAAACAGGACTCAGTAGAGTATTTGTGTCTGTTCTATATGATATGAGCCATCACAGAATGCTAGTTTCCCCTAGAAATCCTAAATGGATTCTTTCTTTGCAGTAAGCTCCTGATCAGCTTGTGCTAGTGGAACTGAGGTGAAGAGACTTCGTTCTACTTAGTTAATGCTAACCAAGCAAAAGAGAAATGTGACTCCTTGGCCACAGACTACTTATTTATCAGGAAAATTAAACCGATTCTAGAAATGTTGACAGGAATCACAGAATCTTTGGAAAACTGGATATTATTTCACACATTTTACTAACAAGCATTTTGGTTAGTGCCAATAAAGGCCTTTTTTTTTTTTTTCCCCACTGTGCAGGTATTTGCTAGGAAGCCAACTGAGAAAATGAAACAGGTTTGCATGTGCTCATTGCAAATGCGATTGGCACCAAAACTGGGTTGTGTGTTAGTGGGGAAAATAGCTGAAAATTTAACTTCAGGTGAAAGTTATCCAGAACACTGATAGATGGTTTGGCCCCTTTTTTTGGCCTACTGGTTCAGCTCCTCAGTTTGTTTCCATACCAATGCCAGCTAAGGCCACCAGTTTCTCTCAGATGATGAATTCATGGCAAACCTGCAGCCTGTGAGAGCCATGGTGAACTGTCTGCTCTTCTCTTGTGAGCAGGGTTGTGAAGTGCACAGAAATCCTGTCTTGTGGTGCAGCTTTCATTTCATGGACAAAGAAAGGACATTCACTGAGTGCATCAAGTGAGATGGAAGCATGAGTGGACCCTAGTAGGAAGGTCTTGGAAGGAAGTCATGAGCTCAATGACAATATTGTAATCCCTGTCTCTGTTCAAAATATTTGCACTGGATTCAGGGATTCTGATAACTGAACAGATAATGTCTAATCCCAACCCTAATGAACTTCGTTAATGTTACATTTAATGAGTTCTGCTTATTGCTCCATTCTGGGCAAAACCAGTCAATTAAAAAAATTAAAACTCTCATGAAGGAGTTCATCCTTATTCATCAAGGAATACACTTTATATCTTCCCCTACTAAGGTACTTCTTTCTCTGTCCACTGGTGCAAATAGGAGGGGAACATTAGGAAGCAGTCCAGGCTCCTCCTAAGGCACTGTCTGGTGGCAGGATCTGTTCTCTCTGAGAACATATCTGCTTTTCACAGAATCCTGCAGCTTCCTGTCCGTAGGATATATTAGGTAGATTTTAATGGCAACTCCAGAATAACGGAGGCTGGTGCTCAGCATTTTGCAACCATGTAGGTTATGCCAAATTCAAAGAAACCACAAGTCTGGAGCTGCATGGCAGGTTAGAGGTAGATGCGACTGGGCCAAGTATTAACCAAAGAAAGTGGATACAGCAGCAGCCCTTTGAATACTAGGGTTAGGTTGGCTTTTACTACAAAAAAAAATATTCATTTGGATTTACAGCTAAAAATGTCACTGTTCTGCACACTCACATCAGCTCAGAATGAGCTGTCAGTGGAAAATACGATCTAAAAAAATTCCCTTGTGCTTTTTTTGCCGCACAGAATCCTGGAACCCTCAGAGGTGGTGCAGAGGCACAGAACAATGCAATTTTTATGTAGTCACACAACGTGCATGACCAAAATGTCTTCTGCATATAAATAATACAGATACAGATGCCCCCTTTGCGAAGATGTAAGAAATAAAGAAGTGCAGTTCTGAAATGCTACTGCAAAAAGCCGTGTTTTTAATTTGGATTGAGAGCTGGGAGCATGCTGGAAGAATAAATGAAATGGAGAGATTAAGCAACAGTATAAGGCTTTAGTGACAATGTCAGATGCCCAGGGGACATGAATGGAGCAAGGACAGAGATCAGGGATAGAAATAGTTTACATAAATTGAAGTAATAGTTCTAAGAAGTCCAGAAGATTATAAAAGCTAAAATAGAAAAAGAGTATTGAAAGACCAATGACTGGAAGAACAGACTGAGAATTGAGATTCGGGGACTGAAAGCAGCCAAGATAGTAAGTGACCAAGAATGATGAAGTCTCTGAAGTGAGGGAAGACAATTAGAGGTGGTGGCTTGGAAGGCTGAAGGCATTGGATAAAAGGAAGTAGAAAGGAGATGCTGAGATTTAGAGAGTGAAATCAAGGAATTCAGTGTTTAGCCTTGTGAAAGCAAAGGCAACTACAAATCAAAGTCACAACTACTGATTTGAAGTGTCAAAATGTTAGGAAGGACCAGCATGTTTCCGAGTAAGAGCTTATGTGTGACCTGAGTACTGTAACCAAGGTCTGTCCTTATAATGGGAAAAAAACCCCCTGTAGCTTGAAGTAGTCCTGAACTCAGAGTGTTTTGGCCCAAACATTGATGATTCTTAAAAAAAATAAAAATTGTGTTTTCAGCAGCTTTGCAAACAGCTGTTGGGCACAGGCTTTAATTATATTTGTCAGTGCATTGGCTTGATGGTTAGAAGATGCCTACTAATTACTTTTTTTGCTTGAAGACCTTTTAGTTAACAGAGAAGTCCAAATGAACTGGTATTCCAGTTCAGACAGAAATCGGCTCAGTAAAACTGAGTCCTTTCAGATGTTCCTTCACAAGATAGAACATCTTGCAGTCTCTGAATGTTACATAATGGCAAATAAAGAAAGATGAGTTTTGTCTGAAGGGCTGGATGGTTCTAAATATGAATTATTTTTCTCCTTCCTATGTTAATTCCCACACAACAGCCCTGCTGTCTGGTTGTGTGAACACATATATGGTTTTCAACAACCAAATGCACTGCAAGTTAATGATGCACCCTATAGCCCTAAGGGAAAGGTTAGTAATTGTCTTCTGTTTCTCCTCCTCAGGAGAATTCTTGCTAAAATTTCTAATTTTTTTGGGGGGGGGGGGGGGTTAATGGGGGAGGTTTTGGTTGCTGTTGGTTTTTGGTAGGTTTTATTCAGCAGGAGCCAGCTTCTGCTTCATCACTCATTTCTATGGTAACCTAACAAAAATCCCTCCCAATGAAAAAAGTTGAACTCTTGAATGGGCTCAAATTTTGGGAAGCAGTATCCGAAGCAATTCCAATATGCATGGGGCTTCAAAGGACTGATAAATTCTCTAAAAATTGGACAATTATCTTTTAATAGAGATTTTCATTTCACCTGCTTGGAATTTCATTACAGAAGCATCCATATGACAGTGCATTTTCATCAGCAATTAAAGCACCATGGTCTCTTCAGATGACAGTCAGGAAAATGAGCATCTCCTTTCAGGAAACCACAGTGAAACCAATGGACTGTTGGAAATTTCAGGGAAATCTAATTTTTTACTCCAGTGTAGGAAATACAGTTATTTATAGGGTGTGTGATGACAGTAGTGAGAATGACATCAAGGTGACAGACTGCTGAGGAAGAATTCAGAAAAATCTGACTAGATGCCTGGGCAAAGCACTGTTTCTTTGCTTTCAGTAATTCTTCCAATCAGCCTAGTGTGGACTGCTCTGAAAATTTTCAGAGGCTTTCAGTGATTAAGGATATTTTTATCTTGCCATTGGATATAGAAAGTACCCTTGTAAAAATAAATAAATATCCAAATTATTTCTTGATTTTTCAGGGGAAATAGTCTTCCTCTTCCCCCTACCCTCCAGTAACTCTAGAATATAACTTCAGTGTTTACCTCATCTGTGATACCTAATTAATGGAATGAAAATAGGACTGTTGTGGGGGATCTTCTTCCTAGAAGTGTAGTCAGGCACCAGTTTCTACTTCAGTAAAATGAAAGAAGTTCTCTCAGTGTTTACACCATTGTTCCAGTCAGCTATTGGAATTGCTTCTAATTATTCCCCTTTTGGTTTTAGGAGGTGTGAGGAGTAAAGTAGTCTATTCATAATTGCCCTCCATTACAGTGTTTGCCCACTAATAGTCTGCCTGCAGATGAAGTTTCTCTTATTTCCAAAAGGGCTAAGGACCCTGACTCCCTTTAGGGATGCTTTGACATACAAGTGGAAAACATTAATAACAACCAGATAATACTGGGTCTATTTATAAGAATCTTTCCCTCAAAAATAACCTACTTTATGTCCCCTGAGACAGCATCTCCTGTTCTTCTATACCACTCCATAGCCTTTAACAATGTTAAAGACAAGATTTAATTACTAACTGATCATTTCCACTTCTGGTCTGAAAAAGGATAGTGGATAATAAGAGTAAACTACATAAAAAGAAATTTTAAATTTGTGGAAAATAACATCTGAATAAGTTGGGTTTGCTCCATCTTAACCGATTCTTAATTACATTTTATTAATTCAGGTTACTTAACTTTCTGATGTAAAAAATTGCTTTCTTTTGCTGCTTCCAGCATTTTAACATCACAGTGAGACTTTTTGGTTGTACATTATGGTAATGGAAATACTTGCTGACATGCAAAACCATGCTCTATATGTACTCTGAAGGACGTCTGCTTTAGAAGATTCAGTGAAGATGAGACAATGGTGCATAATTGCAACATTTTTTTAGTTGTCAAGTTTTAGTTTCTCCTTTTAGGCCTATTGTTAGAGTTTTGATAAATTTCATTGGAAGAGTGCAGACTGGTGCAACAGCCCTTTGATCAAAAATTGTCTTTACTTGGTTGGAATGGAATTCAGGGCTTAAACAGGCTAAAAAAACCCTCCAACTCAAATTCCAAGGCAACTTCAGAAAATCATGCAATTCTGCAGCTATCTCATTTTAAGAGTTTAAAATGATAAAGACCACACAAATCGTTTAATGAAAGACCTTCAAACAAAGCTTCATTTTTTCCCTTTGGAGAAGTGGAATTTCTTCATCTTAATGAAATCCTTGTCTATGGCACTGGTCTTTTTCATTTCCTCCCATAAAACAAGAAATTACCCCTTTTTTTTCCAGCTGTAATCTACTCTGCAAACACAAACAAATGCACATGCTTACTGAACTCCTACCAAACTTAAAAGCCCATCTTTGAGCTGTTGCAGCACTGGAATCTGAGGTGAATGCAAGAAGGGAAGACTTTGCATCCAAGGAGGCTGCTTGCAGCTGTGCTGGAATTGTCCAGCAAAACAGGGAAAATGATCTGTTGTTAATACAAAATATGAAGCCACCTCATTAGTTAAATGTTTGGTTCAATCTGAACTGCTCTAATAGTTGTACAAAATGAAATTTTTATACATGGACCAAAAATTCAGATGTGAGCGTGGAGCAATTTGGGGTTTTATTTTATCTGACCTCAGTGATGAACAGGTGGAAAACATCTGACTTTCGTATATTTTTAAAAATCTAGAAATGTTTAGTCTATTCGTGTAGTCTTAAGAAAAAATTCCCCTCATGTTCAAAAAAGGTTTCTGCATGAAATTTTGATGCGTCTGTATATGTGTTGTTTTGGGGTTAGGCAGAACAATTTAGCTTAGAGCTGCCAATTGAAACATGAAGTGCTTAGCAAAAAATGTGCATCTCTAGTCTGACATGGCTTACATGGTTTTTAGAGGAAGCATCTGCAGTTTGTTTTGTTGTGGTATTTAGATACGTATTCAACTTCTTTCCTCAGCAAGTTCAATTTTTCTTTCACAGTTAAAACTGGCATCTGAGTTTACAATATACAGACTGGTCTGGACAAGAAGCACTACAGATTAATTTGGATTGGAGATAGCTGGATCTGAAGAGATGATCATAGAAATGTGTAGGTAAAACCCCTGATCATGGTTAGGATACATATTTTCATTTGGTGCAGAAAGCTGAATGTTTCTAAATGTTTTATAAATATTTGGGATTTCTGCTGTATTTTGCAAAACTGTTTGTAGAAACTCTCCACAACAGACACACCCAAATCACCAACCCTGTCTGCTGGACCCAGAGCCAGGAATCCTATGCTTTTCCTGCCTGTGCCCTAGTTTCTGATTAGTTTTAACTTCTTTTTTATTTTTCTTGTAAATCTCCCCACACCTTTGTATCCTATGTCTTAACTCATTGATAGTTTAGGACATACCTGCCTCACAAAAAGGAAAAAAAAAATCCAGCAAAAGGGGTTACTTTTAAGTAGTTTCTTGGTACTCAGAAGAACTCATGGTTGCACAGCTAACACCCAAGTGCTTTGTTTAGCACAGGAGGAAATGTGCCAAGTAGTGTGGCACTGACTGCAGGGATGTTACTGGGACCATCACTGCTGCTTCAGCAGGAATCCCTTTTCTCTGTTGTCTCTTTTGGGGCACAGCTGGAGGCTGCTGGTCCTGCTGAGGGTGAGAAGGTGCTGTGTGGGCAAACACAGAAAGCTCACAGCGGGGCATGGATGTGGGGGAGGGATGAAGGCACCACGGAGCCTGGAGAGGTGAGGAGAAAAGGGATGGGGCAGCTTCGGAGCGGTGTGGTGATGTCCCCTATGACACACTGCAGCAAGGCAGGAGTGGTGGAGTGGGGAAGGAGAAGCCTGCAAATCTTTGATGGAAAAATACCCTGTTCTTTCCAACTAGCTCAATGGCTTCCCTTCATTAACTTGGATAATTTATTTCATCCCATGTGATTTTGAAGATGAAGTACCTGGACTTTAGTGCTGTAAATCTCAAACTTATCTCAGTTATACTCCTGGAACAAAATCACTTCAATATAAAGCAGCATTTTATGTGCTAACACCAATATGGAAAGCTGGGGAAGGAAAACATGAGTACTGATACTTGATCTTGAAATCCTACAAGTATAGCTGTGGTATATTTCAAATAACTGCCTTACTGAGAAAAAATGTCTTCTGTTATTCAAACTCTTGCTACCTCTTTTGAATTTATGGCTATCTAAATGTGTTGTGTGGCTGAATTACAAGGCATGTGTATAGTAAACCTGGTGACTGTGGGAAGCAAGCAACAGTGATAAACAAGGTAAAGAATGATCAAAACCAGGAGCTGATGTGACCAGTGGACTGTAATAGATGTAAGTAGTTTGAGTGCTTGTCATCTGTCCACATGACCCCTAATGCTGGCAGCCTGTGGAAAGTGATGCGTGGGAAACTAGTGCAAAGTGCTGATTTATTTTATGCTAATGGGGAAAAGTCCATATTGTTCAAATTAAATCCTAAAGCAGAAACAAATCATCCAGCCAAAGCCCATCCTATGGAGTTTCATTGAAACAGTTAGTGGTCTTTTTCATGACCTCAAAGTAAAAATTAAACAATGTTAGGGGCTGCTGTTTTCAAGTGCTTCTGGCTGCTGAAAGCAGCTGAGATTCTCCTACAGATGGCTATTTAAGTTAAAAACCAAATGGGGGGATCACAGCAATTAGTGTGCATTGGCTTCTAACTGCACCAGAGTGAATAATGTGGGAGAAGGGAGCCAGGACTCTGCCTCGGCCTTTGCTTTTTCCCACCAAAGGCTGAGTACCAGCAGTTCTTCTCAATTAAAAAAAAAAAAAATAGAGAGTGGGGGGAATTTCTTGCTGCTGCTTCACTTGAACAAAATAAAAGAGATTTTGAACAAAGTAAAAGAGATTATGCAAAGATGGACTAAAGTGGGAGTGGGAGGAAATAAAAAAAAAATATTTCAAAGAGAAGAGCAGCCCACTTCAGGGCTCTCCAACTGGAGCTGTAGTACAATGTTTCTCCTGCTTTTGCCATAAACTGCCTCCCCAGAGGCTCACTGCAGGCTTGTTGCTCTCCCAGGCTTTTTTCTTTTTATGTAGCCTGGGGCCACATAAAGTGTAATAGGACTTCAGCATTTTTATTTAAAAAGAAGCTGAAGGGAGAAGTGATTTATCAGCTTGGAGATTTAGAATTTCTTGAGGAAAAACAGAGGGGCAGAAGTCCTATGAATTAACTTTTTTTTTACTCATTTGTTCAAGTGATACAAAACTATATAACAGTATAACTTTCATTTCACTAAAATTCGTCCAACATTGTCCTGTGAAGTACTTTTATCCTCACCCCTTAACATCCCTGAATGTTCATTTTCCCAGAAGTTTCTAGCTGTCCTCTGGAATGACTTGGAGCAGGGAGATTACATTGAAAGGCATGATCAGAAAACTGGTCTCAGATTTCAAGTCAGAAAATGTCTCTGGAGAATGGTCAAGAACAAGACCAGCATTTTTTCCTTCAGGTCTTTTTCTTAGGGTGAATGGAAAACAATGGCAACATGTTTGTGTGTCATGGTCTTTATTGAAGCAGAGGCTCAGCTTTTGCCTCTCCCAGATGGAGTGATATAAATGTGATTGCCTTATGCTCTTTCCTGGGTTGTCATTACCACCTTGGGACTGGTAATCTGTAAATTAGAATTTATTCTGTTGGTGCTCCAGTGAAAGGGTTTATTGGTGAAAAATTAAAAATGGGGATTGCTTTCTACACTGCTATTATAGCCTCCTTAAAAATGAGGAATGAGGAGCCCACAGCTAATAAATCCAGAAGAGGAATGCTCCTAATATTGTGTGAAGGGTGGCTAGGGGACAGTGCTCAGTGATCTTTGAGTGGCCATGGTGAGGGGGTAGATTCCTGAGGACTGGTAGCCAGCAAGGATTTATGATAAGCCAACCTTCACCAACCCATCAGCCTTCTTCCATGTAAATGTCTGGTTTGGTGGAGGACAGCAGAGCAGTGGATGTTGTTTACCTGAACCATAGCAATGCTCTTCACTGTCTCCCAAGACATCCTCATGGATGAGCTGATGAAATACACACTGAGAAAGTGGGCTGAGAACCAGCTGAGGCACCAGCCTTGGCAGGTTGGGATCAGCAGCTCTGGGTCCAGCTGGAAGCCAAAGGGATACCCCAGGGGTCAGTTCTGGGGCTCTATCAGTGCAGAACTGAAAATGTGAAATGTGTCCTGTTCCTTGATGGCATCTGTGTCACTACACAAGGGTGGTACAAGGGGACAGAAACTGAATAGATGCCCAGGGCACAGCCAGACTACCTCAGGATTTAACAGCACAGATCATTTCAAGTAAAGGTTGTTGGGGCCACAGGGGGAAGAAACATTTGTGTAGCAGAAAGTCTCAAGCTGATTGTAAACTGAGAGAATAGAATAAATGGATGCCAGCCAGCTGTGGGAGCTGGTGACAGAGACAAGAGGCTGTGGAACTGACCCTTGACATCAGTAGTCATAGTTGCCTGGCATAAAACCTCCCCTATTGCTGCAAGAGAAAGACTGGGAACAGCTGCTGGTGCCAGCAGGGGTTTGGGGAAAAGCCAAGCTGAGCTGCATTTCCATCAGAATTTATTTACTCACAGAGTACACGAGATAGAAACCAGGGAGCTCAGCGTGGCAGTGCCACTTGAACTGAGGGGTTTGCACCGCTTCATGCAGCAGCCGAGGCTGAGACCATGGCTGCTTGTGGGGGCAAGTACTGCATCACAAACCAGCTTGTTTGTGGAAGCAAGGGGATCATTCCCAGTTCTCAGGACAACTGAAGGTGCAATCTCAGTCTACCTGCTTTTCCTCTTGATCAGAATATAGATGAATGACAGTCCAGCCACCTTCTCTAGCATGTTTAGATAAAGAATTGCAGTACCCTGGCCTAACCATTTCTTTGAATATTCTGGGAAGTGTCTAAATTTAGGATAATATATGCTTTTTTATATTAAAAGAATGTCCCATGTGACACAGTGGTCACACAGCAGGGTAGTGAAGTGTTTGCCCAAATTCTACAAAAAGCAGTTCCTGAGTTGGACAGTTTTGAGCAGGAATTGTACACACACCTTTTGGACTGGAAATTACTCCCTACAGTGCAAAACACAGCCAGACATGCAAACACATCCCCCAGCTCCCACCTCTTCTTTTTCCTATGAAATGCAAACTCCAGTGGCTGTTCATTATGTTAATAAACATACAGAGAATATGGGGTTAAATAAACCTTTCTGCACCTCGGTGACTTGGGAGTATTGAGCAGCCTTCCTCTATGTTAGCATTAATGCTCTCTTTTAATGGGACTTGGGATTGAAATTCAGATGAATGATGCAAAAAAGATAATTCAGTGATAAAATAAAATCAGATATGCCTGTAACACCAGTTATTTCTAAATGAGATTGAGGTGCTTGTGTCTCTACAAGCAGCACGTTGACTATGAGATGAGTTGCAGAGATTAACAGTTCCTTATGCTTTGAGGATGGTGGAGGGGATTTTTGATTTGAAATGTAGATCTTGTTTTTATATAAGTATATATACCATATGGACTATCAGAAATCTGCAGGGAGAGTAGTGAAATAATATTGACTTCCTTTACATCTGTAATATATAGAAATATAACTGCAGAAAGCAAATCCATAACACATTACACATAATCTGTGAAGGTGATACAGTGGGTCTGTAGAACTTTGGAAAAATACTAAATGCAACATAAGGCAAACACAAATAATAAATCTAATACTAATACATTTACACATTCCTTCATATTTTTGCAGTAGTTCATAGAAAAGAGAGTAACAGCTAATAAACTGTATTTTGAAAATATTCTCTTAAAATAAAAAAAATACTTAAGATGAATGAAGTCAGGAGATGACACATTCAGCAATGCACACTGGAATAATTTATTCACCCTGAAGAAGGAAGCCATTGCAGAAGGAAGTTAACACAACCCACACTGGAGGGCAGTGTTGGCTGGCAGAAGTACTGTCAATTCCTGTTAACTCGGAAGGGTTTGTGCAGCCTGGGTTTTGGGTTACTGGGTGTCCCAGTAACGGCTTCTGTGTTATAGAAAGTTAAATCTACAGGCATTTTCTTCAGCTGCTTAGACATAATCTGTAAAAATTATTTTTTCCCCTTTCAGGAGGAACTTTGGCATGAGTATTGTCTTTATCCATGGCAGCAATCTGAAACATTTTTGTGAAATATGGCATAAGCCACTCTGTTATAGCTGCAGTCATGGACTTCAACCTATGTTTAATACAACTGATGTATGGAATAAATAGCTTCCAGCTGCAAATTACTTGGAAGAGCATTTTGATACATGTGAAGAATGACACAGATTGTAACAACACAGCCCCAGGTAAAATGGATAACCCTTACTTGTTCTAGCTGAAAGAAGTTGTTCTGCTAAACACCAAATGTCTGCAACACAGCTGAAGGTAAATATCTGATTTACCTATTCAGGTAAATATATTGGTATATAATCTCATGTTTAAAGGGGAGTGTCAGAGTTTAGAAGAGGAAATAAAAATTCAAGAACATAAATGACTTTATTAGAGAAAAATATACAGCTAAGAAGAAAAATGGTTTATTAAGCAAACATTATTGTTACAAAAGTAGTAACTCGCATACTAACAAAAATAAACCAATAACCAAAGAAACTAAAATAGGAGTAAACATCTTGTTCTGTGGCTTTATCAGCTGATGACTGATTTTTCTCCTCCCTAGACATTTCACACATTATTCGTACTTCTCAGCCTGCAAGGTGAAAGTCTTTGCTGAACATGTTGTACTTAGATGTTTGCCAGAAGGTCTCTTGCCTACCTCTACCAACAAATACAAATTGGCATTTCCAGGAAATGGGCCAGCATAGTTTTTGCAGTATTTTTATTACTTGTGTGAAGAGGCTGAGAAGGATATTCCCAGTAGCAATAATAATTTTTCCTTCAAACATTTTGCATTGCTGTGAGTGGCTGTGATACAGGAATACACACATTTACATATCAACCTGGCAGCCAGTACTACTTACACCTTCCCATAGTTGTGATGTTGATGGTTCATTTTCACTCTTGGTAGCATTTTGTGATGGTGTCAGTGCCAATATCACTTTCCCTTAGCAGCAGGATTTTCTGTAAATAGAATCAAGCAGAATCTGTCATAAATCAGGGGGTTTTTTCTGGATTTTTAGAAACTATTTGTAAGATCGTGACTTTTCTACCCTTTTCTGAGTCAGAGTATTTCAAGACCTATCAAATGAGCAATGCAAAAATACAGTGAAGGTTTTCGAGGTAGCACTTCATATTCTGTTAATACAAAGGATTTTTGGTAGCAATTATCATAAGAGATTTTTTAATAGCTTTTTTTTTTTTTAATAACAGAGCTCAAGAGATTACCTTTCATGTTTCCATTCTCCTGCTGCTTTTCATGGGAACTGTAGTGTAAGACCTTAAAGATCTGTGTCCATCAGGAATAGACAGAGTACACTGGTAAGTTATTCACTGGTCTAGATGGAGATTCTCTCTTTCCTAAATTTAGAAGAGGTGTTCTCTGTCCTCCATGCATTAAACTGCATTTCAGGTGGCTCTTATGCTCATTTGGAAATCCTTTCTATTGCCTTCACACAGATCTAGTCCTAGCCTTGGACTGGATTTCTGATTTCTCTCCTCTCTGATCTAAATTCTTCAAATGCTTTTGCCATTGTAAAGCCCTCTTTGAATTGTGCATGAAGATGACTTTCCTTACCAAAAGAAACTGGTGCTCACAACAGGACCCCACCTGTGAATCTCCTTACCAAGTTCACCCTTAGCTCAGCATAAGCTCTGTCCCCTTCTCTGGGGCAGAATGAACAGGTTCTCTTGGTCTTGGTGTAACCCCAACTTTGCTGACATCTTGCTTATCTTGTTCCTAAGGCCACTGACTCAGGTATAACACAGCCTTGATCCTAGGGTCTGATCAGGAAATACAAGCTTCTCTCACTAAATTAGTCCTAAAATAGGTCTGAATTCCTTCAAACAGGTTAATTATCTATTGAGAGCCTTAACCTTGTCCTTGTTTCAGTCTTGGCTTTAGTTCATCTGAGTAGATATCCATCATAAACAGGACTCACCCTTCTTAGCCTGCCACTGTCTCCTGTGTTTTTCCATGTGAGATCCAAATGCCCTTTTCTCAACAGTGGACAATCTGGGCTTAGCTGCCTGTATATCCTGCTGCTATGGGCTGATGTGCCTTTGAAAATAATAAAAATATTGTAAGGATTGTCAGAAGACTCTTTAGGGAAATTCTTCTCCATTTCTATACACTAAAACATTCACTTCAGATCCTAAGAGCAGGGAAATTTCATTCCAATAGTTAATTCACTTGGAGAACTAAGCTAAAAAAGTTTTTAATGTGTTTTAACTCTGTTGTGTCCTAGTGCTCCATTTAGATAATTAGGTACAGCTTCCTGAGAGAAATCAGGTGAAGTCATTAGGGCAATCTGGGTGTCTGCTGATTACCAGAACAGGTGTAAAAGAGTAAGAATAAACTGAAGTTTTCAGTAAAGAGAGAACTTTGCTTTTAGATGAAATCAAGCTTGCACATACAGAAGTTGTTTCCATACTGAGAGAGTTCTCCACCTCCTGTCCCTCCTGTTGTATGAAACAATCTGTAGCTTGCTTTAATTACTGTGTAATTGATTCCTAAAGACAATACCTTCTTTATGGTCATTGCCTGTGCTACAAGTCGGAAAGAAGCCTTTACACTAAGCTAGTCCTGCAAAAATCTTTTTGATCCTTTTCAAGTCTAGCTGTAAACAATAAAATAATTAAATATTCTCAGACTTCAAATGGTCCAGGACAACCTTCCTTTCCTTCATTATCTGGGGAAAAGGCTTTCATTTTGTAGCCAAATAATCATCAAAGGATCACAAACTTGGAAACAGCAAGCTATGGAAGATTATGTGGAACAACTGCAATGAACCCTTTCATTACTATTATTATTATAAGAGTCAGTGCAATACTCCTTTGGCAGCTCCCAGTTCAGCATTTGTAATAGACAGAGACACTGGTAAGTGAAACATTATGGGATTCATTAAGTGTAATTTTATAGGTTGTAACTAAAACCATTGACACTCAATAGAAATATTTAATACAATGCCTTTTTGTTGTGCATTATATTGAAAACTGCATGTATATCCAAGAGAGTTTGGTCATGGTTACGTTTTTGTTAACAATGATTAGGGGCAAAATAACATTTCTTTTACCACACAGTTCAACAAATTAACTGCACAGAGAGACTAAATTCTAATCCAAGAACTATTTCCACGTAAGCAAGGAACAATTGCTAAATACTGCTTAGCCAGCCAACAGAGAACGAGTGTGTGCCAGAAAAGCAACAAATGAAACCCTGCCCTGTACACTGCTGGATGAACCATTGGGAACATCACGACTCTGGGTGTTCCTAATGGGGTGCCAGAAAACTTTCTTCTTGCCTGGTGGTCAGGGGAAGATGCAGAGCACTGCCTTGCCGCTTGTACAACTGACTAAAAATGCAATTTTTCTCCTTTAGGTAAACTGTTTTGAGGAGGCAAGAAGAGGAAGAAGAAAATCATCATGGGAGTAGAAAGAATCTTGCTTTATGTCACTCCCTTTTGAAGAACAGGTTCAGTCAGGGCCTTGAAGTAATTTCTTATGCAAACCAATCTGAGCTCAAAGCCAATAGAAAACATTTCTTTTAAAAAGCCCTCTAGCTTTTTAAGTAAGATAATGACATTTGCAGGGACAGGTGAGCTGATGTGAGAAGAAAACAGCTTGGTATCATTGTTCTGGGGCCTGTCTCTCCCAGTGCAATGTGGCTGAGAATCTGGAAAAAGCATCTTAGCATCTCCAGGGAGAACATTTAGTTCCTTTCTAGAATTTTGTGATATTTTAGCAAAGCACAATGCAGAACCGAGGAACCTCTCTGTTGTAGCCTGAGACAATTAGTGAGGATGATTTGGATTAAAACCTTCCTCTCCCTGTTAAGCCAAGAAGAATCTAATCAGAAGGGCAGCTGAGCCTTTGCCCTACCATACTGCTTATCTGTAAGAGTTGGCACTTGTTGGACCTGGCCTGAAATGGTTTGCCTGCTTAATGAGATGGCAGATGACAATTTCTGTAGTTCCTAAGATTTTAAAACAAATAATGATCACATTGTCAAATCCTGTTGCAATGCTCAGTACTGCATGTCAAAAAAGGAAAGAGGAAAGATTAGCACTGCACAGCAGAGCATTTGCAGAAATACCATAAATAAACCCCTGATGGCACCTGGAGGATGAAACAAAGGCAGCCTTCCTGGCAGAGACAGTGTATCCCCTCCTGACCACGAGCTGCTGCTGATAGTCCAGCTGCACTGTGCCCTGGTGAGCCAAGCTCTGTTTCACACACTTGGGCACAGATTAATCCAGAGATTTCCTAAAGCTGAGGAAGTGGACACCTGGCAGTAAAAGAAATTGTCCACACCTGCTCCTAAACCTAGGTGAGCCAACAGTGCCTCCTAATCCATGGAGCCGAGGGTTGTATTTACTCAAATTCTGACCCCTAAGGTGCAGACCTCAGGAAAACAGACATGGGAAACTCTAGCAGCTTCTCTTCCAAAGACTCGCCCCTGTTTTTTTACACTTCTGTATTTAGCCAAACTGATTTCTGTTTCCCTTTTCTGGACTTATTTGATTCCTCTTCTTTGTGGCTTTCTTCATGAAGCCCCAGGCAAACAACTGCTCCCATGGAACACAGAAACTGCTTGGAAAAGTTAAACCTTAGCTACCCTCCTTTATGAGCTTCCCTTCCTTTCAATGCTGCTGTCATTATTAATAATAATTTAATGTCAATGTTAGTAACAACATTATTATTGATGTCTTTTCATACATTAAATTATTTGAAGAGACACCTCAATGTACAGTCACAGAAGACACTGGATTATTACAACTGAAAATAATAACAATAATAAATTGCTTTGGCTTCACTTCTGCAATCTGGGTTTTTCCATGGAGGCTTTACCATCTTCCCCTGGAGTCATGGGCTGCAACAGCTCCACTGTAGGACCAGCTGACTCAGGAGTCAGGAGTTACCTCACTCAGGGTAATGTCCCTGTCCCAGCAGCTCTCACCTTGCACCCCTGTGCAAACAAGGCTCTCCTCGGCTCAGCCTCTCCCAGCAGCTCCAGCCTTACCTGCAATTTCCCTGGAGCAACAACTTCTTACTCTCAGCTTGCAGAGGCAGTAGTAAGAACTGGGATTTGAAACTGTTCCTGTTGATCTACAGGGATTGGAAGGGAGAGGAGACATCAGTGCCTGCCCTTTCCCTCCCTTTCCACAAGCAGAGGATTACCTTGCACAGACAGGCTTTCTGACAAGGAATATCACCAAACCCCCATTGTCCAGCAGCTGAGAAGGAGCGATTCAGGGAGGCCTCAGGTACCAGGGCCAGACTGTGCAGCTGCTTTGTCCAAAGGCTGCAGGCATTCAATGAAAAAAGGTAGCAAGAAATTAAATTCTGTGACTTGAGCATTTTGAGCAGTGATGGAAACTCAGGAAGGCTCTTTACCAGTCCAGACAGGAGAATTCCTGGAGCAGGGCCTCTGCAACAAGAATTCCACATGTAAATTATTAATGTTAGTAAGTTAATGGGGTGGGGGAAAAAAATTGACATTGGAGTGCTGTAGCCAGCAAAACACCACAGCAGCCCAACTCATCTCTGTGATTTACAGATTCTTTACACTACCTTCAAAGTACAGCTAATTCATGAAAGAATTCATGTAAGAAAAGGCTTCTGCCCATCAGGTGGTGAATAAATGGGGTATTAAATCATCTCAGTCAGAGACATAATTTAAACAATTAAATTAAAATCAACATATCATTAATAAGATATAAATCATCAATTCCGCGAACTCCAAATTGATGAACAAATCAAGGAGATGATTTGTTCACCTCAGTGATGAAAAATAACTGCCAGATGATTTTTATGATGAGAGCAGATTGCTGCAGCTCTGTTGCTCTGACTACACATCAGTGTAGTCAGATCTTCTGACTACACAATCTTCTTTCACATTTGCTTGCTACACTGCAAGTCTATGTCCTGAAATTTTCTGTGAAAAGAGGGAATCTCGTATCAAATTCCTATTTAGGATACTTTTCAATCACAACAGCATGTTTGGCTGCCTGCCCTCATCCAAGACACAAAACCTACTGCCCAGCCTCCTTCCACCTACGTTTCCCAAGCCTGAACTTCTACAGCCACTGGAAATAAAATCAGAGATTTAACTTAATTTCACTTTTTAAAAGTTTTATTATAGAATTTCCTCAGCTATAAACATACATTTGTATTTTAAAGGATATAAGTTCTTGTATCCCATTCTCCCATGCTTACTGCTGGATTTATTAGGAGAATTAATTTGTCCTTGGACCACTTAAAAATTCTATATTTATTTCTTTACCAGTGTTCTTGCAAATAAGTTTGCCATTTTCCAGTTGCCACCAGTCATTGCACAGTTGTGGTGCATGTTCTGTCCAGCTCACACAGTGCCAAGGAATCACTGGAGAGGAACAGGGATGCACCAGGACCATGTCTAAACTGTGCTGTGTCAGCTACAAAATTGTAGTGTGGGATTTTCTGTTTTCCATGGCAAATCTTGCCCTTACACAAAATAACAGTAGGGGGAAGTAATGCCTCTGTCTGGAGTCACTCTTCTCCTCCACTGGCTACAGAAATACAACAAAATGTTTGCCTCTTATTTAATAATCATCACAGAAAACCCACTGGCTGTCAAGAGGCAGGTTTAGTGTGTTAAAATAAATGTTGTGCCCATGATCTGCAGATTTCTCTTCCTCTTTTGCCTCAGCCAGACTGTTTAGTCTAATCTACTACCTGCACTAAGCTTACTATTCCACTTAACACTGAATATAATCAAAGTAAAAGGCTCATTTCTCCCAGCTGTGTGGGAGAAAAATCTTAGAAAAGATTTTTTGCATTGACTACAAGATTTACACCCCTAATGCTCCCCAAGTTCTGATCTGCCTGCACAGTATTTCATGTCCTGGGCTGGAGCCCAGCTACCTTTTGCCCACAACCTCCCTGGTCCGAAAGATTCCAACTACTCCAAAGGCATTACACTGTCTAAGTAATTACTCCTTTGCAGTTGTTAAGCTGACAGGATTTTCTGATTCTTTCGAATGAAAATTTAAACAAAGACTTGGATTCACCACAGCTACAGTTTCCAAGTGAAAAGGTACAGCAGGCATCTGGGAAAAACCCCACATGGAACAAGTGAAAAACAGATGCATTTTATTACTTGGAAACTGAAAAAGGAAAAAAAAAAAAGAACTATTTTTTCCATTTACAAGTATTTCTTCATATGCAACTGGCCAGCAGTAGAACCAAGATTTCACTGAACAATCTACAAATTTTGCAAATGCCTCTGACAGTGTAAAACATGGCCTTAATGCTGTAACATGAAGGACTAGCCCCAAAAACCCCCATAACCTCAGCAATACTGAGAAGGAGAGGAGGAAAACCCAGCAGGATCTCCGGGAACCCCACCCCTTGACAAAATACATCACAAAGCAGCAGTGAGTGCACACTGCTCTTGTAACATGCACAAGTTTCAGAAACACAAAAGTTATGGAAACACATTCAGAAAGCTTGATGATAGCCCAGGAACAGTGTTGGGTTTTTTGTGACAGGGCTGCTGAAACTGCAATTAATGTAAGGAAAGCACAGGCTGCCAAGGGGCTATTTTAGTGTTTGGAGAGCAGCACTGGGCTGGGAAAGTGCAATCGACTTTAACTCAGCTGTTTTGCCAAAAATGACATTTATCTTTGAAAAGGACAAGCCAAACCAAAGACAGAATGCAAGCTCATCTATAATCAATAACAAATCTCAAAGTAAATTAAACAGGGTTGCAAAGTTAGGTTTGGGCAATAAAGACTCTATAATTAAAGAAACTACAACAAAGTATTATTGGAAAAATATTTTTGGCTGTGTTAGCCCAGGGGGGCCACTGCCTTGGGCAGAAAGCCAAGCAGGGCAGCCAACACTTGCTACAGCCCCACATCCTGCATGGTTTTTGGATGCCCTCCCTGCTGGCATGTTCAACCCCATGTCCATCCCACCCCCAAAATTAACCCTACCTGCTTTGCCTCAGGCCTGCACTGATCACAATCCAAGAGTGCATTTCTATGCACAGCACCTGTAACAGCAGCATTTCCAGTGGGTATTAAACCAGGTGTCAGAATCCGCTACAATTTACACAGTGCATGAAAAAAACCACATCCATTATTAGCAAACATCCTGGGGGCAACACCTGCTGCAGATCGGACCTGAAACATACACAGAAATTATATTCCAATAATGCACAGAGATACCAAAACCATTCTTCCAAGGAACAACTTGGAAAATACAAAGTGGGAAAAGCCTCCAAGGAGAAGTACAAGGCCATGGCAGAGATCCCCTTGCACAACCAATGAGACACTGTTGCCACAGGGCACAAAATCCTATGAGATTCCCTGAGGGAAATCCTCCTCACAACCCTTCAGAAACCAACTCACAAACCAAGCCCTACAAAACCTTTGCGGCAAACAGAGCAGGACCCTTCAGCCACCACTTCTGTGCCTTGTCTCCTGGTTTTCTAATTTACCTTGTTGGACTGCCTGAAACCAACCTGTGGGCTGTTCCTGTCACGGGGTGCTCAGAGCCAGGCTCTGCTGGCTTCAGCAGCTGGCCCAACAGAGCCTTCCCTGCATCGGATTGGGAGGGTAGGAGGAACATGGCCCGAATCATGACGCTCCTGCCACTCTGAGCATCTACATTCGCACCACTTATGGTCATTAAAGAAAGGGCAAGTGGTGACAAACAGGGGAACAAGAGACTTCTTGTACAGAAATTCATACCTAAACCTCATTCAGAAGGGAAACACTAAGGCCATTCAGAGAAAAGCTATGCTAGAATTTCTCTGCAAGAAGCTGAGAACACAAGGACTCTTGAAACACCTCATAACAAACATTCATTTATTGTTTATTTCCCCCGTATGAATCAACCATCTCAGAAATTCCATCACACGCAGGGCAGAAAAAGGTTATATACAAGAGGGACATACATCCCCAAAATAAGATGTACAGATTTATCGTGGAAACCAAGAGGGAGGGGAGAAGACAAAACCAAAAATAAGGACATTGCAGTCAGACTTTGACTTTCAGTTACAGAAGAGATCTCTATCTCCATCTAAGTGGGATTTTCAACTATTAAATAAATGGCATCTTAAAAATAGAACATTTGACAATTTCAACACAGGTATTATTATTTCTTTTAAATAAATATTGCATGGAAATGATGCTGCTTTGCCACCATAGCTGCCTCCTTTCTTTCTGGGATTAAACAATCACCCCTGGTTTTCCTTGGATTTATGATTAGCTTCTTAATGGCAAATGCTATTTCCTCCACTGCTATGTTTCGATTTCTGTTTTTATTATTTGTTTTTTTTAAAGGCCTGAATAGTCCCAGGTGAAAATGAAGAGCTTCCTTCCTAACCCTCTGAAGGCCTCTGACCTGGCCCAAGGTTGAAATATGATGGCTTTTCTTAAAATTTCCTATTATTTGAACATTCTTTCTCTATGTCCTGAAACAAAACCTAGCTTCCTTCTGTGGAGCTTGCGAGTGATGCTTCCAAGATTGCTTTAGAACTGAGAGCCCCCAAAGAGCCCCCACATGCCTGTGACACAAACTGCTTGTGATGTTCTGTCCTGCAAAGCCCAGGGGAGTTTGTCCTGGGAATGGGAGCAGCCCTCACACAACCACTTCTACACAGCAGCAAGCACCTCTCCTGGCAGCAGGGAGGGACATGGATGCACACAGAAGGAAAGTACCAGGACACCCCTGTCTCTGCTGCCCCTTATGCTTTCCCCTGACACTCCGCTACAGTTCCTGCAGGCTCCCACTGTGGTTTCCAGGTTCAATAAAGCTTTTGTCTTTCCTCCTCCTCCTCCTCGTCCTTAGCTGGTGATCCTAGAAATAGCTTTGTCTGAAGACAAAGTCCAAAGGTGGCATCGATCCACCAGTCTGGGATCAAGTTCCAAAGTGCACATCAGCCTCCAGGCTGGCTGCCCATCCCCACACTTCCTGAGAACAAAACAGTTAATGCTGAGCCCTTCTCTGACCCTGCTTACTCTGAGCAGTCGCTGCTCCAGGGGGGAGGAGTGCAAGCAAAGCTTGATAGGTAAAATGGGGGGGGGGTTTCCTTCCACTTGTTAGGACAGCTCATCCCTGAAATGCTCTGAGGCTTTCAACAAAGTGAACATAAAAGACCAATCCCTTCAAGGTGCAGAAGGGCCCAGCCATGATCCCGGTGGTCCTGCACTGCCAGGGAAGGTGACAGGAGAGCTCACGACCAGCACGCTCCCATCACCTCCTCCCAGAACCAAGAAGAGCCCAGGCTTCCCCATGGTAGGGACCATTTCTACAGAAACTACTTTTGGAAATGCAAAACTTTTGCTGGTATTTATTTACTGTCCATTTTCATGAGCCTCAAACCCATGAACAGGTATTTTACAAAGAGGGTACTTCTGCACATCTGCAGACCCGTTCCTCCCTAATTGTGAAATTATGTGGAAAAGAGATATCATCCTTTATATCCCTATATTTTGGGATATCATCCTTCTCTTCACCACTCCCACAGGTCTGTCAGAGACAGGGAGAGGGATGTGAGAGGGGACCAGCGGGCTAAGGCACACTATAAAGTATGAGGACAGCAGGATGCTGCTGTCACACCACAAGGAATCTTTGGGTAGAGAAGGGTGTCACCTCACTGAATACTCAAATGCCATGAGTGCTGCCTTCACTGATACTGTGATAAGGAAAATAATGCTCAGAAATGGCTCATTATTCCTTTCTTGCTCCCTTGACAGGTTTCTAAGTCACTGGGGCCATCCTATAGCATGGCTGAGAGAACACGAGCTGTCTCCCACAAGAAGACAACCATACTTTGGTACAAATCCTGCTCTTAGATATTCACCAAGACCCTCAATGGTTGCAGGCAAACATCCAAATGCAAAATGTATCTTATGTTCCACATTCAGCCACTTAATCCCTCCTTAACCAGAAGCGATTCCTTCCCATGGAAGCTCTTAGAACAATGTCCAAGCAATCATAGTGAGCCAGTGCAGCTTTCTACCCCCACCCACTGAAATGAGAAAAAATCAGCCCAACAAAGAATCCTCATGGTGACATCTCTCAGCAGAGAGGCAGAGCTGTTCCAAACATACCACGTTGTTTTGCCACCCCATTTGTGTTTGGCTTGAAAGGCTAAAGCTGAGCCAGCCCCTCAGTAACACAGCTGGAGCACCTGGGGCTTGGATGTGCACAAGAGCACAGCAAGGAGGACCAAAGCAGTGATGACTTGAAGAGGAAACTTGCAGCACTGAAGGCAGTGGCTTCCTCAGTTATGTCAGCTGGCTGACGAAAGCAGGAGGGTAAGGCTGGAAAGCAGGCAGAGCAGATCCTTTTGCTGCTTTTCCAGTAACATAATGCTGTTCGGTGCTTGATGAGGTTGCTCCTTGCTCTCTGAGGAACAAAGACACCAAAGATTGCATCTGTGTTTGCAAAAGCAACTCCTCTGGCATGTTGTCTGGGTACTCAACTGCTGCAGACTGTGGGATGTTGCATAACCACCTCTGGAGGCAGATTTCCTTCTTGTCAGCATCATGTGCAATTATTGTCCTGCTGGTTATTTGCAAAAGAAATGTTTATAGACCATCAATACATAGGGCCATTCAGACAATTCATTGCACTTCATCGTTTTAAAGGAAGGTGCCATCCTCTATCTCTTCTTTTTCAAGGTAGCAAAGTACTACCCTAGGAAAACACAGTTCAAGGGCTTTCCAGTGTAACCAGATAACTTCCAACTTTTTTTAAAGTATTTTCCCTTGCAGGTGCTTTGTATTGAACAATTAAAAAAAAAAAACAAAAACGGTTTCTGAGGCTTCAAAAGTGCAAAAAAACTTCAAGGTATTTAACCACCTGGAGAACCAGTTAAGGCATATTTGCTTCCAGTCTCAGCCACTGTAATCCCTGTCTGATGTAGTGTACCAGGTCTGTCAGGCTACTGGTCAGTGCCAGAGCACTTGTCGCTCTGCTGAGTTCAGCAAAAAACTCTGGGGGGAAAAAAGGGAGAGAGAGAAAACATTTGGTTGGTTTCACACACCAGGCACAGCTGACAGGTGAGGAGTGACAGCAGCAGCACACTGTCAGCTGGCCAGTCCTGCAAAACAGTGCTAGAGCAGACAGTTCAGCAGCATCACAAGGCTGGGAAGGGTGACAAGCACAGCAGGCAATGCAGGCAACAGGGAAACACATCTACACACATGAGCCTGTGGTAGAGAGACTCTGTGGTAGGGGGCAAAAGTTTGGGTGTTCACACCACAGCCCCTGCTTCAAGCTTCCCCCAAATTCTAAACAGGCCAAATTTGAGTGTCTTCCTGAGCAGCACCCAGAAACACACACAGCTGTGGTCCCTTGCCTTCATCCACCCCAAGCCTTGGAGACATCAGGATTTCTCTATTTGTGCAGCTTGCCAGGCTATACAGCTCTGGTTTGGACTGCTTCTAACTAGGTGTGTCAGGCAGACCTTACATTCCTCCCATTCCACCACCAGGGCATCCTGCTCCTCCTCCCACACAGGAGGTGGCTCTTGCAGCACACCTGACCCTGCTGTGAGGGGCTGGCAGGCTGCAAGCCCTGCTCTGTGCTGGCAATCATCTGTGCAGGTAACCATGAGCTGTGGGAAATTCTCACACCTATTCCTTAGCAGTCACCCTTCCAAGATATTCCTGCATAACCTGCCTCCCACTGACACAGGCCCAGTCCCTCACTCTTCAGCTCAATCTTGTTGCTAAAAAGATTTTCAGAAACTAGTCATTCTCAGCTATCCTTTTTGACATCCAAAGATTGAAGCTAGACGTGGAAAAATTCTGCTTGGCTGTGCAGGGAGCTCTTCAGAAGCAGAGTGCACAATGCTTCCTTTCTAATACTTGCCAGTGCAGAAGCAGAGAACACATTCCCTCTGATTTTCCTGCTTTTGTTTACAGAATCCATGCCCTCCATAGGGGATTAGAAGGAATTCAAAGCCCCTCTCTGAGCAAACAGAAGATAACCTGATCTATCAGCACAGCATCATGTGAAAGGAGGACTTCATGTCCATGCCTGCAGCTTCAGCTTTTCCTTGCAGGGGGAGATCAGAGGCTGAAGACAATCTGTTACAGCCTCATGATCCAAGTGCTGCTCTGAATTAGTGAGGAGCTAGGACCTGTCAGTAGACCCTCCAGAAAGCACTTCAGCTTTGCACCAGTGAATTGGACAGCAGTTACAGCTCACTGCTTTCCAATAGCTTAGGAGTTCCCTGCTTATAGGATCTTGATAGCTAAAGGCTGCTGCTCCTTCTTCCTCTTCTTACACCTTATGAATTGCGTAAAAGAATCAAGGATGTGGCCTTTTTAATTCATTTTGCATTTTCACTCTCTCTACCTCTTTGTATATTACACTGATTATCAGTAAGTTCCAGTTGTGAAATGCTTCCAACTGTCCTGAACAGTGACACCACCACCAATCCTACATGAGTATTTACTGGTCTCCTGCACAGATCTACTCCCTGTAATGTATTTAGTACCCCAGCCATCATCCCCCTACATCAGGACCAGCCACACAGAGCACATTTTGATTTTAGTCCTGACTGATGCAAGGCTGTGCTCAGGCTGCCCTCCCACACATTTTCCTCCATGACTCACTCCTCTGGCTTATTAGCAGCATACACTGCTTCTACGTGACAGTCTTTTATCAGCCTTTTGAGGACAGAATCAAAAATGCCACACGTGAACTGTTGCTGCAAGCAGATTTGCTCAGAGGACAGTCAACAACCAGTTTTTTTATTCAAAGGTGACTTGGAAAGCCTTTTGATTTTCAGCAACTGCCTTACTAGCGTGAGGATTTTTACAGCTTTACATCAACCCAGCCAGGCACATTGTGCTTATTTTCTTTTGCAAGTTTGCCAACAGGTCATGGCAATGCATCTCTTCAGCCACACTGGCTCCAAAACTTTGTGTTGTATGGAAAATGACACTGCTGAGGCCACATGGGATGGCAGGTCACAGCTGGACTGCATCCATCCTGTGGCTTTTGTGTATTCACCACTGCTTGCACCAAAGGACAATACAACACAACATATTTAACAACAAAACTGTATAAAAAAAAAAAAAGAAAAAAAAAGCTGCAGAATTCTAGGAATTGCTTCTGGCAAATACCAGCAAGGCCTCAAATTCAAGTGCTGCTCAGCTTCTCTGTTAGGCAGAGAAGCCAGCTTCACCATCTTCAAGACAAAATTACCTGGAAATTTGACAAAAAATACAACACAAGGCTACAGGCCAAAATTATAGTTTTAAACAAAGTTAACCAACACAGAAGAGCTCAGTGCTCCAAAGGGCAAGACAGAAAAAAACCAAACCCCTTACACTTCTTGAGTTACCATGAAACAGGCTGGCTGGATTCCTGCACTCAACACCCCAGCTCTTGGACATTTGAGGATGCCAAGAAAACCTTTTAATGGGAACACTCATCAATATATCACCATCAAGTATCTCTGTCAATATGCCCTGGCAGATATAGTCAACATATTTCATGCTTTGATCTTTAGGTATGGTGCTTGCTGCACTGAGTGTCAGGATCAAAGCTAATACACACACAACCATGACACATGAGACAAAAAAGACAAAGAGCAAAAACTTACCTTTATTCTTTCTGGCCAGTGCATCAGCCTTTTCCCAAATTTCATATGCATGGAGGATATAGGAGGTGATGTTGACATAGGAAGAGGTGACACTGGAGATATGACAGGAGACAGTGACAGTAGAGCTAGTGCTGTTGCCAATGCCGCCGTGGCCAACGCCATTGCTATCATTTGATCCCAGCTGAGAACTCACAGATCCAGCAGGAGAGGGTATTGGAGAAAGAGGAGAAGGCAAGCCTGTGCTTCTGCAGCAGAAAAAAAACACCATCATGAACATTCAACTTCAGAGCTAAACATCTTTCCGCAAGACTGCCTCATGCCAGGAGGTATCCGATGTCACCCAGGCCTGCAGCATGGAGTGGACTGTTGAAAAGTGAGATGTGTTCAGCTACAGCACAAGCAATTGTACTTTGGGGGCAAGGCCAAGTTTTTGGGAGCGATTTAGAAAGACTTTACTCAACAAGAGAAAAAGTGGGACCAGACATTGAGAAGGTCCACCCATCCATCTTCCAAACTCTACACCTACTTGTGAAAGTCTTCACCAGATTATCCAAGTGTTTTCCCTAATGCCTTTCAAATCAGGCACACTGAAGCTCCCCTCCTCTGGAGGCTGGAGATTCTGGCAGCTCCTCAGAGCAGCCAGGTCAGCCTACACACACGTATTTATAGCCCCAGGGCAGCTAAATGTGGTCAGCCGGCCGCCTTCCAGACACAGCCTGGCTCATCACACTCCCACCACTTCAACCAACCTAATTTTAGTCCCTGGTATGACAGGGCTTCCACCACTGCTCTCAAGAGACCATTTACTTCTCAATGAATTATCCTGTGCAAGGTGGCCAAAAAATGTAACTGGAATCAGCATCACTGTCAAGGTCCAAACAACCTTGTCTCGCTCAGCCACAGATTTTAAAAGACAGCCTGGTAGCTGCCACATGAAATGACCACAGAACACAGCAAAGCTCTTACTCATTGTCATTGAAACACAGACATACGAAAACAAATTTTTAAATTTTACCTTGCGACTCCCGGAGAAGGTGCTTGTATTACTCTGAAATTACTCTGCAGCAAGAAATAAAAGTCTAGTTAGTTTTGGATTGTTCAGCTGACATCAGTAACTACCACAGTCATCCAGCTGGCAGCTTAGTGGTACCTGTGCCCTACCTTAAAGTGGTCATTCAGGAGTCTGGAATACCTCATAGCAGTGTCTTTTTTGTAACCAAACATTGCCATGTGCAGAATGGACTGGCAGCGCATGCTGTGGACACAAACACAGCTGAGCGTCAGTGTTTGCACCCAGCCCTCATCAGCCTTGTGGGATGGAGGCAGGCACAGCTTAGCTCTACTGGAAGATCAAGAAAGCTTAAAATTTCTCCTCCTTCTGATCATGATTAAAAAAAAAAAAAAAACTTTGTGGGGGAAAAAAAAAAATCACAAAGGAAAGAAAGAAAACAAGGAAAGGCCTCCTCTGGTCTTTCTTACAAACAGGTGCCCAGGCTCTCAGAGGTGCCAAAGGCTGAGTAAGCCCCCATCCAAAAGTGTCTCATCCATGTTCAGCTACAGCTTCAGTTACACAGCTCAAACATGGGCAGGCAAATCACATTCTTTCACCTTAGGTGAAAGTCCTTATGTGCTCTCAAGTTACCAGCAGATCAAATTTTAAAGCTTGTGCTTTCTACATGTGGTTTCTTGTGATCTCCCAGCTTACTTTAGAGATGTTTCAATTCATTATTGTGTTCTTTTCTGTTCCTTTACATTGTTGTTTTTTTTTTCCTTGCATAACTCCAACTCCCATTTTACTCATTCCTTCACCCCTGGAAGCAACGGATCTTTCCCTCTCTCAGGTTTCAAAGCAGTGCACAAAAGAACAGAAGCACAGTTACTCACCGTAACACAGCAAAGATTTTTCCGTGTGAAGAGACTGAGGAATCTGCGAATGGTTTCAAAGTCATGATGAATCTATGGCAACAAAATAAAAAGGACCTTGTCAGTCACCAGAGCACTCTGAAGCCCCACAGTTTATGAAAAAAACAGTGCGTGCCATTATCTTAAAAGCAGTTGGAAAGTCAGGAAACCTGCCTTAAATTCTTAGTCCTGGTACAAGGGACTTTGTAAGATCTTGAGCAGAGGACTGACTCTGTGTCAAAATGCCCTCCCCTCCAAACATGCCAAACTGTCACCCTCTGAAAGACACTTACTTGATGAGAACTATGGTGTCACTGAATATGCTGTAAGCTGATTTTGGTTCCAGCACATCTGATTCCAAGGCAATCCCATATTCAATGAATAAAAGGGCAGCCTCCAGGTACTCAAAGGCCTTTCCAGTCTTGTCAGTCTATTGGGAAGAAAATTCAAATTTTTTAACTAAGACCAAGCACACTTCTCCCAGGCATATTTGAATTCCCTTTTCTTCCTAGTTAGGCAGGATTTGAAGAAAGAAAAAGATTTCTCTGGCCTCTGGGTGAAAATTAAAGGGTTCTCAGCAGAACCCTTAATGTGATCCCAGTCATCAACTTTGTGTGCTACATTTGTCCCTCTTTGTTCAATGGTTTCCTTGAGCAATTTATTATCATCACTTTTTTTTAGATACTACTGTTATCTGGTCTTGGAGGCTTCCTTCTGCAAGGCACAGGAGGATTTCCCACTCCAGTATGCCCTCTCTTCATTTTCCCAGGTAAACAGAAAGCAGCAAATGGACATTATCTGAGATAATTATTTGCCATAATTAGCAAAGCAATACATTCACTTGTGCACACTGTTAAACTGCACAGAGCAGAGAAAATCAGATCTGCCAAGGCCACTTCCAAATCTCGGTCAATAGCAACTCAATAACTGCCAAGATCCTGACTTTTTAAACTGTCTTAACACTAACTGTTCCACCTGTTTTCCAAGGATGCTTTTATACGTCTTCAGAGCTAAACCCCAACAATGCCAGTTCTGAATCCCAATCTCTAGATGTGTTTGCATCAAAGAGAAACATCCCAACACATGACTGAACACACTCCATGTATGGAGTATAGAAGTCATGGTAACCAGTGAGCCTCATTCCCACACACTCAGGCAAGAAGGCTGACTGCAGGAGCTGGTCAACATTCCCAGCACAAGGTCAAGACTTACCATTGCATCAGCTTTGTGCTTCAGCCTCTGGGCCTGTTCAATGTAGTATTCCTTTGAATGTTGCCTAAATTGGGGACAGAGAGGAAAAACAGATGAAAAAGGGTAGGATAATTATCAGTTTTACTTCCTTATCTAGAGGGTGCTATGGGTTGATTGATTTCTTTAAAAACATATGTTGGACTAATGTAGAAAATTTACATTCAGAAATAAAAAAACACCTAAGGTTGGGCTTCTATGGGATCAAATTAATTTCCTCATTGCCATGGAAAGGCAGTACTTACATTCCTTACTATCATTCCTCAAGTACAGACCCGTAAATACATTTTAATTGGAACAAAGTAAATTTGGCAGCAACCATACACTTTTCTGAGACCAAAACTTGCATTCAAGCTACCTGCTTACAAGAGAGATGTAATTTCTAGAGCAGCTTCTCTTAAACCAAAACTGTTGCAAAACTATAAACTTCTACTTTGTGGGGGGTAGGCATGAGAAGGCAGTACAAGGCAAGTCTCATACATCTCTCCCCCACTTTCCTCCCGAAGAAGTGCTCAGGAAAAAAGCAGAAGCCAGGGTGGCCTCATGGCCAGCCTTTCCTCATGTCCTCAGAAAGTAAAAATGAGGAGTCAAAAAAACCCTTACTTTTCAAACTTGAGCAGAGGTCTCCTTGGCTTAGAGGTACCATTTGGCAAAGAAGGCACTGGGAAAGGCTTTGTGACATCACCTGCAGATCCCTGAAAAAAGACAGACATACAGCTGATTAGAGAGCTATGCCTAAACCAATTCCAAAGTCTGGCTTCCCTAAATTTCAAGTGAAAATGTTCATCTGTTCCAAGCATAGTCTATTCTCCAGGCTCTCTTCCCCAGCAAACCCTGCTTACTTCTCACCTGACTGCTGGTCATGCCTAACACCATTCAAACTTGTCCCAAGCTCAGAGAAATTCAGCAGCAGGTTTCCTTGCACAATGACTAAGAGAGCAGTGAGGCTTCAAGCAGCACAGTTTTCATGTCCTCTAGCCAAGGCAGAATGGCAAGATCTATTCACACTTATTTCCACCTTAACCACACAACAATTGCTGATTCCCCATTACTAACTACAGAGAAAAGGAAAAAGCAAGCAGTTAGAGCCAGCTAATAGAGTGTCCACAGTCTAGCTTAACACACACAAAGCAACATCCAGACCACACACCCTGAGCCTCCAGTGAATAGCCATGTAATCTAATTTTGTAACCCAGAAATGCAAAGACCCAGCTGCAAGGATCATGAACCATTTTATAAACAAGTTATAAAAGCTTATACCTGGTTTGCAGTTCAATGCCACAGGCTACTTGTTTTCAATCCCCTATTTCTTTTCATAAACACACTTATTTTTGCACCAATACACAAGTATTGTATTTGCAGTTGCCTACAATCTGAAATGGTGATTAGCATAAACATGATTCTCATGCCTTTGGTTTTTACAGAGTGTGTTTCTGAGGAGAATCACACAGCACCCAGATTGGAAGAAACATCCCACCATTCATCCTGGACACCTACTTTGATGCCCTTCGACAGCTCTGTATGATTTCCCTCCACTTTCCTGTGCTTGGAAAACAAAGGATCCTTGTGGTTACTCTTGTTCCTGGCAGGGTTATCCATGGCAGGCAGCTCATCAGTCTCATTTCTGGATCTCTTTTGACTCTTTTGGGTCATCTTGGCTGCCTTTGGTGCAGGTTGTGCAGCAGACGCAGCTGGCAGGGGCGGGAGCACATCCTTCTTCTGAGTTTCTAATGAAGCTTTTGATGCTCTAGAGATGGGAAGGAAATTCATAAATATGGTGTGCATACAATGTAGGGATTTTTTACAAACTTACTTACATCATGTGCCAATTCTGTTTAAACTCCTCTGGAGGTGTGAGATTATTTGTTTATACAAAGAATTCAGCAAAAGTGAAATGAAACTTAAGGGGTTTCATTGTTCTTTAGACAGCAAAGCTTCACCTACCATCAACATACAATCAAGCTGCTTTTCAGGTAGGAATAATCCTCTGAACTTGTCCTTGGAGCAAACACTTGTAACCAGAACATCAGGATACTGCAAAAAAACCATGCCTCCAATACAGCCCCTTTTCACTCAGTGAGGGAGGCAATTGCAGTGACTAAAATCCCTGGGAAAAATTGCCCAACAAGGCAAATGAACTGCAGCACTGCCTGCCTCATCCCCTTCCAGCAGATCGTATCTTCTGTGGTCAGAGATACTCACCCTGACACTTGATCCTGTATGTGCTTTGACAGAACTAAACTGAGTTCCTCCTTTAAGACTTGCCAGATTAACCAGACAACACTCACAAAGTTGAGAGAAACTTAAAATGCTATGCTTTTAAATGGCAGAGATTATCACATTTAACAACATTAGACTTCTGATCATTTGAAGTTAGGATGAGCAGGGAACTCTGGCAGCTCTAAGTAGCACCAAATAGTTCTAAATTTTGCTTTACCACTGCTCATTTACATTTTTTTATTCTATTTCCTGAAGATTCTAAGAAAACACTGAGCAGGGAATCCCAGCTCATGGACTGCAACATCAGAAGAGGAGGAAATGAAGTTTAATGCAGTGAGGATACTGAGGTGTGATGGTGCACATCCTGCCTCATTCTGTTGTGCATGGGATAATCCTCTCCCCTCTTTCATCACACACTTTTTCCCATGGTTTGGACCCCCACACACACATCATACATATGCTCCCAAGCTTCTCCACCTTGGCACAGCTGATGCACCACAGAGCACAAAACCACCACCTGACTTGCCCAAGCACACTCTCTCCCCAAAAACGCATCCTTTCCTTCCCACTCCAAAAGCCAGAACACGACTAAAACAGGTGCTCATTCTCACTGAGAAAAATGGAGGAATAAGTCCCAGAATTAAAGCTCTTGCAATATACCACAATCCAAATATCCCTTCACCCAAGTAAATGTTAGTCCCAATTCCTCAGTGCTTCCGGAGCACGTCAGTGTTTTCTCTTCAGAAAAGCAGTTTACAACTGTTGTCAGGACACAAACCTCAACACCACATACCAACCCAAGCCAACACCTCAAATTCAAGCCACAAGCAAGCAGGAATTGAATGCAGTAGCCCATGACTGAGGGATGAGTCTCCCCTCTTGGGAACACTGCCCAGTTGGAAACATGCTCTTAGAACCACTCACTCAAGCAAAGGCCTTGCCAGAATGCTGGCAGTGCTCTGGTATGCCAATTACAGGGGAAGCTCCAGCAGGGTTACCAGAAGCACTGCAAATGCTGCACAGGGAAAAATGAGGAATTCCTGGTCACAAAGGCCACCTGAAATTCCAGACAGTCAGGACTCAAAAGGGCATTGTGTCCATTTTGTGTCCATTGGGTCACTTAGGAGAGCAAGACAAAGCCAACAGGATAACTTTAGTGGGGAAGGGAAATGCTCACTGCCCTTACCCACACCTACAGAGCTGCTTTCTGGACTGGTTGTTTACAGGATGTAAAGGCAAATCTGCTGTAGATTAGGTTTCAGAAGGAGCATTATATTAGAAACAAACTCATGAGTATAAGGACAGGAGATGCAGTTCCTTGATCTAAGCTGTTTAGGAAAGACTTGGATTTATACATCCTGCCGTTCCACCACTGTATACTCACTTCAATTTACTGGAGTCTTTGTTAGATGAAGACTGCAATGATTTTGTTTCTTTTTCTGAATTCATTTTCTTCCTATCAGTCTCCTCCTTCTCTCCCCTCTAATATGAAGGGAAAAAAAAGGAAACATAAAATCACTTTAGGTTTTCAAAGTTCATATAAAACACAGACCAACACAGCTAAGTTTGAGTGAGCCTGGTTAAAAGCAGAAGAAAAAATACCTTATTGGAGCCAATTAATTGCAAACCCACAGCACAGAAAATACAGATTGCAAGCTCATTGACAAGTAACCTAAAATGACATTTTATCTAATTTTGCTTGGCTAGATTAACTGCTTTGTAGTGACAGGGATGGAACTGCTAAACATGTTGCTGCTAACAGTAATCAAAAGCAAAATCAAAAGCATGTGAGCTAGGTCACACAGATACTCCAGATGTGCAGGGAGGGTTCGTTTTTATCACCAAAATGCTGATATAGGTGAAATTTTAAAGGTGGGGTCTCACCAGAGAGGAGCAGAGGAGCAGAATCCCCTCCCTCAGTCTCCTGAGCACACATCTTTGGATGCAGCCCAGGACACGTTTGACTTTCTGGGCTGCGAGCACACACTGGTAGGTCATGTCCAGCCTCTCATCCAGCAGAACCTCCAGGTCCTTCCCCACCAGCATGCTCTCAGCAGAGCTCTTCTCCCAGTCTGTCTCATGCCTGGGACACAGCCAGCTTGGAGTCACTCACAAGGCTGTGCTGTGACACAGTCTGCCTCTGGCACGGCGCTCAGGACAGGGCTCCAGCACTGAGATCACATCCTTACACTGTTTTTCAGGTTCCACACAGCCACAAAAGATGTCTGACAGCTGTACCTGACCCAGCTGGCTGCTGTGAGGTCCCAAGGGTAGTGATGCACTGACAGAACTGACAGTGAGGCTCTGAGGGGGGCTTCCCTGCAGTCAGGCACTGAGATTGCAAGGGGAAGACATGTCTAACATCAAACAGCTCCTCTGCTGTGTCTCTTAGACAAAAGGAAAAAATGTGACAGATTGACTGCCTGTTGCCCTTTCTCTGCTCTGCAAGAACAGGAATTTCTGGGGTGTCCCAAGCTTCTTCACCATCTCCCTTCTCTTCTCAATTCTCCCTCACAACTCAGGAAATTCATAAAATGGCAAAACTAAATGAAACCCATACCAAGTGCTGAGCCACCTGCTCTGTGAGGAGGACCAAAAAGGGAGTGAGGGACTGAAATATCCAAAGGGAATACCCAATCCCCACAAGGCCTGCAGACAACTCTTTGTGCAGCTGACCCAGCTGGCTGGAGGTATATTCATCGTCCTCTCCCTCTGGGAGTCAGCTTTTCAAAGAACACTTGTGAGCAACAATCACCTGAGTTAAATATAGGGCTGTCTCGTAATTCAATGGAAAGTGAGTGCTACAACTGGTTTTATTGTCTGAGAAAACTAGGATTTCGAGAAAACAGAGCAAAAATATATTCTAAAACACCCAAGCATATTAGACAGCTTACAGGGCTTTCCATTTGCTCAGGAGGGAATTTGTGACCAACATGAAACATCTGCAGACAGTTTTGATTCACATTCCCCTTGACAATAGCTTTATAGAAGAATAATGGCTCTACTCCCAACCCATGAAGTGGGAAGTCCACACTTGGTTCTTGTACAAACCAACCTCCCACTCCACCTCTCACCTTCTTTTTTCCAAGGGACTCCTCAGGAGTGTCCGTGGCTTTCCTCTTCAAGTCCTGTTTCCTTGTACCAGGAAGATCCTTGGTCTCTGCTTTCCTCTGGTGCCCATTTTTCCTGGGGGGCTGAGGGACTTTTTCCAGGTGACAGAGATCTATTTTCACCACGAGGCATTCACGGGGTGGGGGATCCCTCACTGGTGAGAGCAACTTCTCCCTGAGAGGCAAGGGCAGTTTCTCCTTGGGCAAATCCTGAGGCCTGTGGCTGCTGGTCCTGATGGGGGTTGTGCCCTGGCCCTGAGGAAGGGAACTGAGAGCATCACGTGCCTGGGCATTTCCCATGAGCCTGGGGTCCGAGAAGGGTTTGGCATTGGCCTGGTGGGAGCCCTTGTCCTTTTTTTGCTCAGAGGGCTCTTGAACTCCTGGTTTCAGGTCCTTTCTGTCACTGGATTTTGTCTTCACTGTTTTTTTGACTTTTGGCTTGTCCCTGAAAGACTGGTCAGTGACCTCCAAAGGACCAGACTCACTCTCCACCTTCAAGCCTCTCTTGGGCCCCTCGTGCAGCAGGGGCTTGCTGGGCCCTTTGATCCCCACGGTCTTCCTGGGTGAGGGCTCCCTGGCATGGGCAGGAGGCTTCTGGCAGCTGTGTTTGGTTGGAAGAGGAGCCTCCTGAGGAGCCCTGGTCACTTGGCTCTTGTGAGGAGGCTCCCTCAGCTCCGTGTGCTGCTGGGAGGAATTGTTGCTGATGCACTGCTCCTGCTTCTTGCCCTCCTCGCATCCATCTCCACGGACAATGTCACTGAGGCTCTCAGTTGGCACTGCTGGTGGGTTCACCTTGGTCAGCCAGTTGTCAAGCTGCCACTTATTAGGAGTTGGTGGCTCAGGCTGCAGACAAAAAGAGGAAGGAAACATTCAAAACTGATGTCTTTATGGGCTGGTTCCATCCTAGCGCAGCTTACCAGAGCCCAGGGACTGCTGCCTAGAGGTCTCAAAGTGTTTGCTTTTGCCTGTGAAGAACTGACTATAAACAAACAGGCCATGTGCACTAACTTGCTCCAGAGCATCATGGATGAACAGTTGGCTGAATAAAAAATGGACAAAAAGGTCAATGGCAAGTAGCTAGAACATCATTAGTATTTTCAGGACAAACCAGGCAGAATTTAGTAGAAGAGGAGAAGCGTAACATCTTCCTTCAAAGACACCATATTGCAGTGGGCCAAGTCTGTAACTGAACTGCTGGAGAGCAGAGTATTAGAGTGAGATGGCTGTCTCAGAGCTTGTTTTTGGCTTCTCCCTGTTTGTGCACTTCTAAGGTGAAAAGAAAGAGCTCGAGCTGAGGCAGGGGAGGAAAAATAACTTACAATGGGTTTTGTAAGAGTACCTCAAAACTGCCAGTAGATTGTTTTGCATCAGCTGTGGTCTGCAGACACAGCCATGTACTTCCCAGTGGCCTGAGAATGTTTCGCAAGCTGGAAGAATTGTTTGAAAGAATGGGACATGAGCACTCCTGCAGCAGATTTTTTTAAAATGCATGGTCTCACAATTGTGAAAGTTTAAGGCACCAAGTTCTGTTGGTCTGCTTTCCCCAGTAAATGCCTCAGAAATGCCATTGCAGCAGTATCCAAGCCAAATTCAAGAGCAGCAAGACTAAGCACATTCCAGCCCTTCCTGCAGGTCTGATCCCTTCAGCTGCAACCTGGGAGAAGCTGAACCTGTCACTCAGGCACAGAAGCTGCAGGGAGGCAGCAGCTTCTCTCAAATTATCAGGAAACTGCTCTCACCCTGACACTGCCCATAAAGGCACCCAGAAATCCTGCACAGGCAGAGGTGGGCCCCCCACAGCCCAGCTATACTTCCCATCTGTGCCTTCTCTTATCTCCCCACTGATTCCTCCAGGAGGGCTAGACAATTATACCTAAGGATACAGGAGAACACTTCCAGGTTGGGCATCTGAAAGTCTAATTATGTTCGTACTAAGGGTAACTAAAGTTGACAAACTCTAGAAGGGAAGCAAAGGGCAAGAAAAGTCAAGTGATGCAGCAAAGATGTCAAGGGGACACCTGAACAATGACAGTGTTTCAGGTCTCCTGCCCTGACTGCATTGAGACAGCAGAGTGTGAGGCAAGGGTCCGTGTAAGCAGCCTCTGCCTTTCATATGCATTCACCTCAGGTGCTGGTGCTCTTGGAGGGTCGTTTGCTTCACTGTCACTCGAGTGGCTCTCTGTCTCCGAGTCTGAGGAGCTGTCTGAGTCACTGGTGCTCCCTGACTCCGAGCTGCTGGAATGTGCTGATGCCACACTCTTGGGCTGGGACTGTAAGGAACTGCAAGGCCACCGTGAGATAAAATTAGAAAGCAGCGTGGCTGAAGGTTACTTATTATATTGACAGGGCAGTATTCAAAAATAACTGAAACCCCATGTTTTGTCACAGAGACAAGAGGGGAGAAGGCCAGAGAAATAGATTGGCATATTCAACAAATAAAGCACTATAATACAAAATCGCTGGAGACAATAAAACCTTCAACTCCAACCCAGTCAAAGATGTAGGCAGGATGCCACTGCTACGATGTGGAGCTGCATTTTGCCAACCAAAGTTGAAAAACCACTGAAACTGCCCAGTGCTTTTCTGAAAATCCCAACTCTCAAAATGAAAAACTTCCAATAAAAGTGAACAAGGCAGGAACATCTATTTCAAGATGGTTTCTGTTTTTTCTGTTCTCCCCCTTAAGTTTTCCCTTCATCTGTGTTACTTGGTCATGCTGCTGTACCCACTTCATTAATAGCCACATTAGGCAGCAGCATTTCTTGCAACACCCTGCTCTAACAAAAAGTGGTTTCCTCCACACTGACAATGGAGTGGATGGACTCAAGGAAGAGCTGCCCCTTGTTATGCACAGTGTTTTTCTTTGGATTCAGGCTTACAAAATTAAAATGTAGATATTTTAATTTATTTTTTCTACTTTACTTTCCTACATCAGTGTCAACACATTTGTATGAGTTGGAGGCAAGCTCTTTGCTGATCCAAGACTGATATCATGAGATCACACCTATTTTAAGAGTTTGTAGAGTCACACATCATGCCAAGTATTGGTGTGCTCCTCTGCAAGTTTGACTTTGTAGACCACCCTTGTGCTTGAAGAATATGCATATCAAGCCAAAAAATCTATGTCAGTGCTCTCCTATAGGAAAAATGTTGAGCTTTTCCATCTTTCTTCCTCAAATGCTGGCATGTGGCTGTTCAGTCCATCTTGAATATTGCTTCTGACTAACAATATGTGGCAGGAACTGCTTACAATCAGCTTCCTTACCAAGAAGAGCTGAAACAGCCTCAATGAGTCTTTCTACCCCTTTCCTGTTCTTTACCCACTTGGCTGTTTTGGGCTTCCTTCTGAGCTAAAACTGGACTCGTATCTCACCCATTGACCCTACATCTGAAAATCCCATCAGCTGCAGTGTGATCTAAAGACACTGGTGGAGGGGAGGGGGAGAAGAGAAAGGAGCAGTTGAGGAAGTACAGCTCTGGTTCATAGGCAGAAGCCAGCATGCCTGGATTATTCATTTCTAGTTGGAGCTTTCCAGAAAACCCCACACTACTAAAGCTGACTTTCAAGAGCAGCCAGAAACCAAAGTCTGTAGCTACAAGAGAAACCAGGAACCCTTACCCTCCTACCCCACATATAAAAAGCAGTTTTGTTTTTCTCCTTAAGTGGTCTAGCTAGTAGTTTGGGAACAAACCTGTACCTTGGAGGAGCAAATGAAGAAGGTGACTTTTCGACAACCTGTTTTGTTCACAAAGACAAAGAGGAGAGGGGGAGGAAAGGTTAGCTCAGAACTCAGAACAGTGCAACAAGTGGTGATGTTTAAAGGGAAGTCTGTGTGCCTAGTGTATAAAACAGCTAAAACCGACTTGATCGTCACCACTCTCTTCACTATCACTGAGCTGCAGGTCGTCCTGGAGCATTCTGAAAGACAACCAGAAGATAAATATCAGCCAAGGCAACCACATTTTGAAGCAGCAGACACTGATAAAGACTTGGTTTGTACTTGCCAAAACAAACCAACCACCCCCACCCTTTCTGAACATCTGGCACGCTCAAATCTAATAAACCCTGTCATTACCTGAAATGAATGGTTAAAATGTTTTACTTTTTTTTACTGGTACAATAAGAAACTCTCATGATATCAGCCTGTACTGGCTCCCCAGGGGACAGAAAGTATCAGGAGCACTGGGAGCTGTGCATGTTCTCACACTCTACTCTCAGGGGCTGTGAATGTTTCTTCTGTCCCAGGGGTTCTCGTTTTGCTGCTCAAGTCTCCTATCACACTAAGTCAATGCCCAAGTCAAGCCTCCCTCCCATCTCTTCTCTGCTCAGTGAACTCCATGCTCCTGCACATATCAGCAGTACTGGTGAGCAGTTCAGCTACTCAGAGCAGTTTACAAGTGGGGAGGCACAAGCCCTGTTTCACTATTGCTAGATAAGACAGCAGGCTGCCCACAAACATTTCCAAAAGCATCATTTCGTCCTGTGTCTGCAGGTAGAAAGTACTGTTCGCAATTTCAATATATTACCAAGGTTCTTAAAAGGCTGAAGGGAAGGAGAGGGACCCAAAGCTCTCCCAGACTGTTATCCCCCTCTCTGGCAACTGTGCAGGCATCACAAAGGAGTTAAAAAATAGGCAGGCAAAACTCAGCTATTCGAAAGTATCGTTATTCAAATCTTGAAACTAGCTGGCAATTGACTCCTCAACCCAGAGGATTATTCAAGTGTCCTTCCAAAAATGGAATCTAAAGCTTGGGAGCTGAGAAAGGGATTTTAATCAATCAGGTCAAAACTCTGCTTATTTCAACCTCACTTCAAATCAAGGGCTTTTGAAAGAAATTTTAGAAAAATTTAAGAAATTTTTCTTATGGCCAAAAAAGAAAAATAGGACTCTGACCCCTCATGACAACATGTTTTACAGCAAGAAAACAACTATAAACAATCTCCAGAGGGCCACATCACCCTGGAAAAAGGGGGAGAAAGTTGGAAAAAGTCAGTGCTTTCTTTGTTCAGGCATTTTGACTGCCATTCCCCTGAGCTCTACCCTCCACTGCCTCATTTCCTCACACACCTTCTCGCTGGAAATCACCTCTTGCCTCTTCATTTAGAGTAAACACTGGAGGGAAGCACTATGAGACACCACCTTGGAAAGGGAGAGCCCCAAATTTCCTACAGAAGGAAAACAGCCTGCAGCAATCCTGCGTGAGCCAGCTGTGCTTGTGGGCCAGAGCCCAAGCTCACTGCCAGACAGATGAGGCACAGAAATTAAAAAGAACAGTGGCAGTACAGGCACTCTTCACACTTCTGGGCAGTTTGGCTAATCATCTACTGGTATCTCAATGGATTCTTTTTATTTTCTTTTACAACTCCTCAGGGGAAGGAGTCCTTCAAAGATGGTAGTGAAGAAACTTTCAGGGATGCTAAAAGGTTTAATTTTTTTATTTTTTTTTTTTAGGGGTGGGTTTTTTTTGTTTTGTTTTGTTCTGTTCTGCTTTAAGAATTGTGGACTTATTTGCTTTAGAGGTGAAAGGACAATCACAGAATCATAGAATGGTTTGGGTTGGAAGAGACCTTAGAGATAATTTAGTTTCAAACCCATGCTATGGACAGGGACATGCAAAGAGACTACACAGATCTCTTTAAATCTGATTAAACTGTTTGTAATAAAAAGGACTACCTTTCCCACCTGAGGTGCTGGTAAATAAAATGCATAAAAGAACACTGCAACTACTTATGCTCTATTTGGGATCAAGGAAGAACACTAAAACTTCAAGTCATACTTCTGCAAGGGTAGACAAAGCCAGCTTCCCCAAAACAAGGTTTTGACAAATTGTTAAATAGCCTAGTTAAAGAAAATAAATCTGCCTTAATAATTTTAATGCTCCAGTTAGCTCAGGAATTAATAGATGCCAAGGTTTCATTTGCAGGACCTGTTCATCTGCAGCTTATATACACACCATTAATCTCCCTAAAGCTATTTAAAGAGCTCTTTCAGTGAGAGAAGCAGCACTAAAATTATTTTCACTTGCCAAACAACCTCACTGAAAGCACAGGCTGGTCCCCCTCTGCTAGCCAGGTTAAAGATGCATCACTAAGAATGAGCTGGCATCTCCCCTTTTAAAAGAAGGGCTGCTTCCATTCCAGCACTGCCAGGTGCAAACTTCATGGCTGCATTCAAGAATGAAATCCATCTGGGAAATCCCTGCACGCTCTGAAAAGCTGAATGCTTAATTTGGGCACACAGATGCCCTGGGATTTCATCTTCTAATTAACCAGCACAATCACTGTTTGTTTTCAGCCAGCTACACTTTGAAACACAAGCTACTGCAGGCAGCTGAATTTTCAGACAGTCACGTGCGCTTTGAACAGCACAGAAAGCCAGGCCTGTTGTTCCAGAGAAAACAAACACAAAAAAGAAGGGATGCATCTCTTCAAGGGAAAGATGTAGAGAAAGTCCTCAGGCAAACTTCACTTGGACACAAACCCAGACCACCCTGTTCCTCCTGCTTCCACTGCCTTTGCCAACCATGGGCTCACATATCCCTTCCAGATGAGCTCTGGCTCTGAAGTGCCCGGCAAGGATGCTGAGCAGAGAGGGGATCATGGCTAAGGACAGAGCTCCATACCACGCCAAATTTACAGTTCTGGCCCTGTGGGTTAAGAAAGGAGTCTTTTCCAATTCTTGTCTGCATAGAAAATCTCTTCTCTCTCTGCTGCCTGGAAAACAGACTAAAGGGATTTTTACAAGCAGCTGACAACTGAAATAATGATGATGGTCATAGGGTAGCTGGGGAGGAAGGCACAGGCTGGAGCAGTTGGAACTACTAGTTTTAGTAGTGCAGTGAAAATTTCCAGACATCATTGAGGAGGAGCAAACTGGGGTGGATGAAAGTGAAGCAAAATAAAGAAGAGATTAAGCGAGTATTTGACTACTCAGCAAGACACTATCCCACTCTCCCAGTGAGGGCTCCTCTGCATTATGCTGGAACAGTAGGAAAAGGGATCTTTAACAGACCCTACAGAACTTGAGTGAAAAATTCTCGAATCTCAACCAAGATGGAGATAGGCTTTTGCTGTTACTTGTGACTAGCCCAGTTTTGTTTGTTTTTTAATTAAATGATTTGTGATAAGGAAAAGGCAAACAAGTGGAGTAAGCTTTGTACACTATAGTTTGCAGCCTTCCACGGAAGAACATCTCATGGAGTAACAAGATCTTTATGTATCATATGAACTGACAGACATTTAAATTTAACAGTTCAGCAAGCGCCTTGCACAGGGACCCCTGAGCCTTCCAGACATGAAAAGATTTCTGTTTGTTATTCAGGGCTCAGAACCTAGAAATGCTGCATTTGGCCAAGTTAATCCTAAAAGACTATTGTCAGCCCACACAAAAACGCTTTCAAGCAACTTTTGTAATTAACCTAATTAACAGATAACCACTTTCACCTACAAGGACAGCACCAAGTTACTTTATATACCAATATTTTTTTTTTTTGCTTTTAAATTTCAGCCCTGTTTTTTATAGTTCTTGTAGGTGTAGCATTACTAGCTCTCCCAGGCTTCAAAACAATATCCAGGATCAATCAGATTCAGTTTGTATCCTTTGTGATTTATGTCAGTTGGATGCATTATTGTAGGTTGAAGAGCACAAAATTGTGACGTTAAATAGCCACAGATTAAAAGAAATAAAATAATTTGAATCCGGTGCATTAATAGTTGGGTTTTTTCTTCAGTTTTGTTTTGGTTTTAACACAGTCATCGTAATCATGACAAGGTTTAGTGGACTTGGCATTGTTAGGTTAAGAATGGAACTGGACGATCTTAAAAGTCTTTTCCAACCTAAATGATTCTATGATTCCATCATGAAACAATGATGTTTCTGTTGGTGAAAATTCCCTGCATTGGAAGTTTTCTAAGAAAAATCACACTGATAAAACCTTAATCTTCAGAAACATTGAGTAACCCAGTTTTATTTTTTTTTTCAGATTATTTTAATAAACTGCACAGTAGAGATGTGAGTAGGGTCTGGTTACTTACGATGTCCTTGGCTGAGAACCTGGCAACATTTCTGAAGGTGTTCCATACTGCTCTGGAAATCAAAAATGAACAGGTTGGATTTATTTGCATCCTTTATAGCCTTTTTTACCCTATGGTCTCTGAGCACCAGATTAGACTCATCACTGTGTTCTAGGCCATAACTGTCATTCAGATTATTTATTATTCCAAAAGGGGTTTCCTAATGAAATACCATTTGTCCTCTGATGCAGAGCTGCCTTAATGTCTAGGTAATAAATGTACACAATCCCTTAAGCCATTTCTAAATTCATCACAGTTCAACAAAGCAGAGGAAACCACACCTCTTAATCAATGCAAACACTCAACACGTCATGTGTAACACACAACACACAAAACTATCTGTCAATACACATACTGTGTGTTTCCTTTGGGTATCAACTTACTCTGATCCTTTGCTACAGATCCTTCAGGTTGCAATTCCTAGGAAAAAAAAGGACAAAGTTCAAATTGAGAATAAAATAAATGAGCTCTCTCGTAAGAGCAGTGTACTGATTAGTTTTCTCGTGTGTTACTTTACTGCAATAAAGATTTCAACTATCTTGTCAAAGTGTCCCATAGCCTACACTAGCCTGACAAAGCTTAGCACGGACAGAAATTATAATGTGCTACTGTCACCAAAAATGGGTTGTGGTTACATTACATTAGGTGTATGTGCATTCTTGAAGAAATATTTTAAAAATTTTATAAGAGCTGCCAAACACTTCTGTTTAACACATCCAGCAAATATTTTTGTTGACCAAAAGATAAAACGTACTTTGTGTTTCAGCAGAGATACTTAAAACATCTCAGAAAAGTAGTGGTATTTGAAGGCTGCAATTACAACAAATGTCTAAGTTGCTGAAGCACTTTTTATTCATCCCCGTTGTGCTTTAATTGATCTGACTAATTCTGCAGGTACTACCTCCTAACAGCCTTTATTTACAGAAGGGGGACAAAATCAGATGGAAACAAATGCAATAGCCAGTAAGCTCTCCTCTAGTTTATCAAAAGTCCTGGCAGAAACAGTGTCTTACCTTTGCTGGGAATGGAAATTTGGGAGGCTCTGCTTTAGTAGGAGTATTAAGAGCTGTCAGGGGAGGTGGCCAAGAGCGGGTCATTTCCTAGAAAGAGATTGGGAGGAGCAGCTATCAGGATTTTTGCTGATAGGCACAGATCAAGTTTCATGCTTCAGAGATTCATTTGGATTTACCTGTTCATGCATTTGGACATGTTTGCCCATGGTTGCTACAAAAATAGTGATATGCATTACTAACAGACAAGAATATAGAATATGTCTGGTGAAACACAAAAGGATGCCAGACTTCCAGGAGAAGTCCTCATGCAGCAACCCCAACCAGCACAGGGCAGCCAGTGGGCACCAGTGCACAGCTCCCCTCCAGCTAAAACGTTGCCCCAATGGCAGCTTCTGGAGAGCAACCGAGGTATCAGGATTTTGCAACCTCAAGCAACAGCAAGGGAAGTGAATTGCAGAAACCAAAATGCTCCACCAGGATTTCAGCATCTCAGAATAGCATTTGACATCAAGGAACTGTCTCATCAAGATCAGCACCACTGGTCTGGGAATCCCAGGGCATTTTCACACCGTGCACTGGGACAGGATAACATGGACTCGGCCACAGCCACTTGAAGCCTGTGCACTGCTCACAGTCAGTTCTGACACAAGGTTACAGAATCAGCCAGGACTTTGCTCTGCATGACAAGGCTGGAATTACAGTGAGGGAGCAGCAGCAGTGCCATATACAGGCAGGTGGGAAGGACACAGGAGTGTTCCTGCTCAGGGCCACGCTGCTGAGGCTGGCAACACAGACACCAGACAGCTTGTCCAGAGCCTTTGGATGAAGGGCACTTAGGAATGGCAGACTCCTGACCTGATGTAGTAGTTCTGGCTGTCTCAGATGACTTGCCAGTCTTGAACTGTACCAGACTGTATTACACTTACTGATAGAAAGACAGATCTTACAACTCCAGCTGTATTCAAGGTTCTTATCTTTACTTCTCAACACACCCTGAAACTAGTGACAGCTACATCTGCTGAGTGAACAGAAGCAGAGAAATTGCCTTAAAGCATGCAAAATCTAAGCAAACACAGAGATCTATTATTTAAGAGTACCTACCCTCAAAATTTCTTCAATGGACTGCACATCAATGGGGTTGGTTTGCTGTAACAAGAAAGAGGGAAGCAGCATGAGTTTGTTTGGATTTTTTACCAACTGACATGAGAAAGGCATGCACTCAGTGAACATTTGCTTACAAACAGCTCAATAAATTTCATGGAAGTCCTTTTGTAATAAAATACTAGTAAGGATTAAAGTCCCCATCAGAAGGGAAGTTAATAACACACTTCTAAAATGCCTCTTGTTTCCAAGTCCTTGGCAGAGGTGACTGGAGATTCCACCAGGACGCTCTGCCTGAAACGGGGTAAAACAACTCGAACAATGCCACCAGTGGCAAATGGTATTTGCAAAGCTACTGGTGATAAATGGAAAAGGGGGCATCACAGCACTTTTAGTGTAGAATAAATCTGAAACCAGTCTGACTCATCAATCCCAAAGTTAAACATCCTGATAGTGCGATGAAGATGTGGTAGACCTGGTAAAGCACCTGACAAAGGAACAAACATTCTATTGACACTGCCAATATTTTATCTAAAGCTGCTGAGCTGACACAGCTGGCCTGAAGAGATCTGACAGTCAATCACCCGACACTATAAAAGCCCAGTCCTGAATTTTAATGGTAGGATCTTCTAACATATCCCTTCTCCGAGTGTATGTGTGCTTCCACACACTGATGTGTCCCAGCCATGGAAAACACCCCTTCCCTTCCACAGATCAGCTTCTCATCTACTAACAAGGCATGTGTTTTGAAAGTATCTGTCATTGACATGCCCTTTCCTAACTTGTATCAGTAAAGGAGGCTGAAACAGTAAACAACCGAAGAGCTGAGCAGTTGTAAGGAACAAAATGCATTCCAGATCAGTTTCTTGTCTATAGAGAAGAAATTCTATGGAAGTGTCCAGTCATCAGAGTTGTTGCTGAAAGGGAAAGGCCAGGAAGACTTTATTCATATTCAAGGAAGCTGACAGTGATTTTCCCCAGAAAAAAAGTGAAGAGCAATGCAAACACTTCAATGAAGTCCAAAACTGTCATCCTTGGCCTTACACAGGAAGTCCACTCATCTGTTTCCCATATGCTGCACTATTCACATTGCAAGGAGAAGAGGAGATGAGGAGTGCCTTTTCCTTGCAACCTCACTTGTCTGAGTCTACATAAAGCTCTCATTGAAGCATTTCTCATTTGACAAAACCTTAAATTTCTTCAGAAAAATCACACAGAGAACTGCTTCTGACCTTACTCACCCAAACAAATGAAAGCTAAGGCATGGCCAGATTAGTCACACAATGAAAGCAAGGCCTGCAGATGTGTCCCACAGCAGAGGAGGAGGGGACAGGGAGGGCAAACAGCAAGGAACTACCACATGGCAAGAGACTGGAATGCTTCATAACTCACAGTGCTAAAAAAAGACACCCCTTTTCCTCCTTTTCTTCTCAGCAGGCTTAACCTGGTAGCTCAGCCTAATTTATCTCCTAATTCAGTAAGTGGTGAGCAGCAGACACATTCACTTGCATCTTCCTGTACAAAATGCTTCAGAAACTGTGATATCCCATGACAGCACCACAGAAAAAAAACTTCCCACGAAACTGGTAAGAAATGAAGATCCTGCCTGGACAAAGTATTTCAAAACTCTAACAGATTGATTGCAACAAATTAAAATCAGTTTACTTCACCCATTTCAGAAACTAAAGTTTTATGAGGTGATAAGTGATGACAAAAGTGGAATGCGATTAACCTGAGAATAAGAGAATATCTGTGATAGCCAGTCTGGACCTCTCTTATCCTTGCCAAACAACCCACATCCCCCTTCCTGGAGTCCTTTCTGATGAGCCTGAAAAGACTTTGACATTGATATAGGTTTACATACACAGAGTATTTATAGCTCAATTGTCAGGAGGATTTATTGTAACCCCCAAGGGTTCAGCGACTGGTTCTTCACAGGTCCAGGGGCTCAGCAGAAACCACTTTCTTCCTCATGGCACAAAATTTAAAGGAAAATAAATACATGACACTGAACAAGCACCATACAAGTCTGTATTGGCAGCATAAGGACCTCTGTCTTTGCTGGGTTTTTTTAGGACACCATTATCAAATACCTGGTGAAATGATTGCTCTAGAGATTACAATCATAGATAGTTTGGGGGACACACAGGGTCAAAACCACACCAAAACCGGTCAGAGTCAGCTGACTGCACGGGGGCTCTGCTCTCAGGTAGGACTGTGACAATCCCTGTATCCCAAACCTGTGTGGCACACCCCTTTCCCTCCATCCCAGCTCCACTGACCGAGGACACTTCCATCTTTTACAAAGCTACGAATCCAGTGCCTGAAGGAGCTGGGCTTTTCTGCATCCTGAGTATTTTTCTCCCCTTTTGTTTGTTGTTTGCTTTTTTTCCCTTCAAGTCACATCTTGGCTGTGTTTCAGCCTGTTAAACCACTAAACCACCATTAAACCACAATTACCACCCAGTAGCAAGGGATGTCCTTGCCAGCTTTAAGAGAAGAGTTTAGGGGAAAGGAGAAGTATGATGCTGCTGCAGGAAGAGTTACAAAGCCATAAAGCCAAAAGAAATCCCTGAAAGGAGCTCAGCTCCACTGAGGACTGTGTGTGGGGGAGATCAAATACTCCACATTGCTGTCTATCCCTGCTAGCACTTCTACAGCCTTTCCTGGGAACATTGTAACATGCTCCCCACAGACAACTCTAGTTAAGCCGGGTGCATATTTTCTGTCTGACAGACGTCTGTACAATCCCCAGCTTGGATTTCCTTATGCCACATCCACACTCTTCCAGTTTGGGAATGACACAGGCACCTCCAAACGTCGCTTTCAGAATGCTTTTTTGATGGTCAAGGTCAAGCACAACCGTGGGACATCCAGAATTTTTGGCTTGCTGGGTTTGGTCTGGCTTTTTAGACTGATGCTGTGCTTCAATAACAGCTAGTTGCTGCAGCAATAATACTAATTTAATTACTAATAATATTAGTAAGAATACTGATTTAAAAGTAAAAAAAGGAAAACAGCCACTGAAGGATTCATTACTACTTTGGTCATGAACTGGAAAGGACTTCAGGCCAAAGTAATTTCAAGCATCTACACAAACGTAAGAACCCCTAGAAGTTACTTGAGGAATTAGTCTGTCTTTACTACAACAGGCATGCAGAAATGCACAGGTGCACATACCCACAAAGGAAGAGAGTGAGCTCTTAATTTAGAAAACAATTTAAAATCTGCACAGGCACTCAATTCACACTGCATAGCAAGTGTGTGATGAAACCCTCAGAAATACTTCCATGTCTCTCCTCACAAGCAATTCCAAAATCCACACTTTCATGAACATGTAGCTCTGCTCATGCCCTGAGCCTTGAACTGCTCTGTTTGGGAACAAATTAGGAAATGAAGATAATAAACTAAAAACCAAGCTCAAACTAAACTAAGGAACCACCAGGCACAGAAAAGAGATGCCCCACTGGCCACGGTAATACATAGGCCATAGATACTACAAAGAATAAGCAGTGGTTGTTCTGAGGGTGTTTTTTCATAATGAAGATGGGATTAGAGAGCTTCTAAGGTTATTTCTTTTTAAAAAGATATTCCATTAAAAATTACAGCATACATTTTCATCCCACTCTGTCACATGTGCCAAGTGGAGCTGAAGGACCGTACGGCTCTCATGTGGAAGCAGGGGGCTGAAGCTTTCTCCCTGGTCTTTAAACAGCTTGCCTCATCAGGAGGCTGTAGCAGAGTAGTCTCATGTGAGATGTCAAAAAAATCGCCTCCCAGAAGGAGTTGGCCATGCATCATTTCAGAAGCCACCGTGTGACACTGCTGAGATGTGTGGGCTCAAACAAGGCCAGCGGCAGTCAGAGCACACAGAGTGTGCAAGGACAAGGACAGGAGTCTGGGAGCAGACACTAACTGGAATGGATACAGGCTGCCTCTCAGGCAAGCACTGAGGTGTCACAGACCTTTCTGTTCCTTCTCATCTCAGTAATTTCCACCTAACTGCTTATCCCTGCTACTTGCAAGCCTCTGCTGTCACAGCCCATTTGGAGCTGCCCCCTGACATCCTGTGCACAAACAAACCCCTTGTTTCTCCATCTCCATCTTAACTGAAACTGGTGCTGCAGGTACCCAGGCAGTGTAGGAGAGGAGCAGCTACAGCACAAGTATGTTGCCTGGTATCTCCTCCTAATTAAAACTGAAATGTGTGTGTGTACAGCTCAAGCATGCCAGCTATAGCTCTTTGCCTGATCTCAGACTGAGTTATTAGCACCAACAAAACCCAAGCAAGTGGTGCAGCAACAATGAGAAAAGCTAATAATGAGTTCCATGCCCTTCCTTCTGCTGTCAGGTTTTCTTTGTTTCCTAATGAGAGCTTCTGCCCCTGCAACTATCAGCAGAGAAGGTCTCCTGCTCTCATGCTAAAAAAACCCAAACAAACAAACAAAACTATCACATTTTCAGCTGCTTCCCATTTAATACTATGCTTTATTATACTTGAATAGGAATATCTAGTTTTAAATTTATTTTTTCATGTCAACCGCACAGTCATTGCCACTTGAATGCAATGAAGATCACAAAACTGCATACTTCACTGCATGAAGGCTTAGTTTGAAAACAACAGGCAGGACAAAAATCAGACTAAAACCTACCATCCTGTCCTCACTTCACCCATCTGTGCTCAGCCAGCCAGAGCACGAGGAGATCTTGCATATTAGATGCCCTCTCCTCCTTGCACACAAGTCACGCTAGCAATAGCAAGCCAACTTATTCTCCAAAGCAACTTCCAAACTGTATTTTTGTGCAGTTAAAAATCCATTCTCTCTGTGCTATAGACAGATGCAAGATGGACACACACAGGGCATGCTTCCAAAATGACCCAGCCAACAAGAGGCAAGGCATATTTTAACCTAATCCTGATGATGGATGCAATAATGTTCTGCCATGTATTGCAAGAGGCTGCCAAAACTTGAAGCCCAAAACATATTGTTGATCGACATGAATATATAAACATGAAAATTTATAAAGGCTTTCACACGCTATCTTGAAGAGCACCAGACACCAAGCAGATTCTCTGCCAAGGCTCTTTAAATAATGCTTCATATCAAAGAACGTAAGTCCTTCAATTATTTTCATTTTACAAATCTATAGCACCTCTTATATTGTACCAAATATTTGCATAACTTGAAAATAATAATTTAAAAACCTCTATGAAGTGGGTATTTTAGGTTATGAGAAAAACACAAAGAAAACCTACCATGCAATCAATGTATGCTTTGCTGCCAGCAAATTTTCTTTGCCCTAGAAGGCACACAAAGTCCATGTACAACACTGTATTTTCTCATGTGCACTAGCCTAGTCCATGGCCTTGTATTCCCTGAACTATGGATCAGGGATATTTTAACTGCCTATAGCTAAATGGATTGGAAGCAATAGAAAACGACTTGGTCTTGAAGCACATCCTGGTGAAACTTAGTAACCACAACAGCTCCCTGGGGCATAAAACCACACTTTCATTTCCAGCCCAAAGGCTCCATCAGCACCCAACTCTTCTAACAAAACACAACTCTTCTCAGCTTTGGCATCAGGAGGCCCTTGGGTGAACACCTGGGAAAACATCACTGTTGCAACTGCTGCAATAAATAAGACCCCTGCAAACCACTGGAGAAGTGACAACACAAGGGAAACAGATGAAAAACAAAGCCATCAAAATTGTGTCAACTAACATGCAGGCAGGTAGTCAACACAAGATTTTCTTCTGATTTCTTTCATGTTAAGAAATTACAGGTATTTGGGGGTTTATTTGTTTCCTTTGCCATGCAAAAAGTATTAGTGTTTTGAAAAGGAAAAAGTTGGAGTGAGAGTTAAAGCCTACAAGTATAAGTCTTTGCACTGTTGCCTGTGAGCTTTGGATTAAGTCAGTAACAAAGCAGGATAAAGTGTGTGCAAACACTTCAAAGCAAACTGTATTTTAAGGATGAGACCATCCCCTCCTTTACTTCACACTCCCCTCATATGCAGGTGTGGGAATACTTGCATACATTTAGGTTTTCCTTGGTGCTATTTTTCTATTAAGCTCAAAAACATTTCAGAAATATGCAACAAAAAGGGACTTTCATTACTGTCATGAAACCTTTATAGACAACATTTGTTTAAATCCTCAAATCATATGGAGCTCAGTATGTCCTAAATGACTGACTTCATAAACTATGGCCACAGATTTTAAAGGCCACTTTATTACAGGAAATATTGTCTGAGGTTTCATTACTACTGTAAAATAACATAGAGGTACTATTTAGCAGCAGAGTCCCTTTAACAGCAGCTCAAGCTGTTTCAGGAAATTCAGGAAGATGCTGTCACAGAACAACAAATCTGTGACAAGGGACGGCAATTTTCTCAGCAGGTTGACCAAAACTAGGATTAATTTTCACAGGAGAAATTACCACATGACATCATTTTTGGCACAGAAGAAGAAAGCTCACTCCATTTCAACAGAAACATGACAACCATAATAAAAAAACCCAACAAAGCATAAGGTAGAATACAAAAGGATGAAAAAAAATTAAACACAAAACTGAAATAGCTGAAATTGTATAAAAACCTTGTATCAGGTTCTCTTTGTGGAAAGCAGTAACAGAGTAGCACACACTGCAGGAGCTGTAAGAAATACATGTTTGGGGATGCACTTGTTTGAGTTTTGTGCCAGCTTCAGGTAGCCAGATGGGTGGGTTAAGCAATGGAGAATGAGCAGAAAAGCCAGTAATACATCTTGGGTCTCCCCTATCATCAACCTAGTTCTTCAACCTAATGGAGTGAGACTGGAATAATTCCAGCAAATCAAAGCAAAGCTAAAGTAGATCTGCTTGATACTGCTTCCAGGGTTAAGTTTCACTTCTGTAGTTCACAAAAAAAAAAATCTATTTATGCTTTTTGCTGTATGCACACTACAACAACGCTGAGGCACCACAGAAATGTACAGAAGGATTCTGTTTTATCCAGTCAGACAAAGTCTTCAAAATTACACTGTAAACGTATTTGTTTTCTCATTTGTGTTTATGCTGCTTGCTTGAAGTCACTAGACTTCATTGTAGACTACAAATCCAATCTACCAGTCTCAGAGTCCATAGGAGCCTCCCAAAATAATTTCTCTAGGTGCTATTTCAGGTCCTCTGTGGGCACCAGGGTTTTACCAGCAGCTTGCCTGTAGCCAAGTTCCCTGTGGACAGTTCCACAAGCACACTTAACTCATTTGAGCCCAATCCTCTCTCTTCCAAGGCAACACCAAAGTTATTCCACTAAAAAAAAAAAAAAAAAAAAGCCACATCACCTTCTCTTCTGCTTCTGCCCACACCTCAACTCAGCAGCGAAGCTGCAAGTCAAGACAGCAGCTCCAGCTTGTCATTGCCGTTGCAGGTTTGAAAACAAATCAAACCATTCCCATGAGCTTTCTTCAGCTGACACTGAATGATCCTGGCAATTTAAGCATTTTACATCAAAATACTCAGCAAACAATGGTTGTACTGTCCTGTTCCTCCGTGGGCGCCTGCAGGAAATAAAACATTCTTTAAAGATTTTACACGCTTTTCTAACCCTGAGATGGATTATTTTGCTCAATCTAAAAATAAATACACGGGCCTCCTTGTGTTCAAACAGCGTAAGAAAAACAAATTGCTGTTTTGTCTTTCTTTGACTGAAGTAGCCAAGGGGGTTGTGTCCTGGGGGAACAGACTGTTGATATGTTTTAATGAAGGATTCCTTACAAATCCTGAGCTGCGAGCAAAAATTTGTGTTTCTCTTCTTAGCCTCCATATAATAATAATAATAATAATAATAATAATAATAATAATAATAATAATAATAATAATAATAACTGAAATCCAAACAAAGTAAGCATGGAAGTTAAGAGCAGCATCACCTATACACTGCCATGCAGACCAGGACCCCAGCCAAGGCTGATTATTGCTCATTGCTCTGATAAACCACCTCTACACAAGAGCACCTCTCCACTGCAATGACCATCTGTTCAACAGCGCTAAAAAACCTAGTTCTGACCCCTTGATTCCCCAAAACTTTCTTACCTACTGTCCCCTTAAAGTCTCTCCAGTAAATAAATTTTAATATTGCTTAATGTTAATCTCTAAGTATTGTGTCCATAAAAGGCTGAGGTTGCATCCCCTTGTTGCCTGCAGATTGAATACATGATTGTCTTTCAATGTAAGCATCTGAGTGAGAGCAGCAAGCCACTGTTTCAGGTATTTTCTCATTTCCAGCACCTCCTCATTTATGCCCACAGATATACTTTTACACTATTTTGAGAAGCCTGACTCTAGCCTATTCCAGAAAAAAGCTGGTCACTGCAGCTGAAACAACAAAAGATAAAAAAATAATAATTATTTGTTAAGAACATCAAGGAAATTGGGGCTTTTGGTGGTGAGAGACATCCTGTGGTTCTGGGGACCACCTCAGATAATTAACTGCTTCTATCTCTCAGAAATGCTTACCCTTTCCAAAGACCACTTTGCCCTTGGAAGACAAACTGAGTTAGATTTATGATGGCAATGGGGTGGCACTTGGTGCACCTCCCCTTAATGACTCAGTAAACAAGATTTGGAGATGCAGGCTCTCCCAGCTGTTTGGAAGCACCCTCAGCATCCCCCTGCTTTACCAACACTGCCAATAAAAGTTTGGGAAATTAAACAGATTGAAGAGGCAGGCTGGAGCCTGAAGCAACATCACCAGTCTTACACCAGCACCCGACACAGCTCTGTGCTGCTGCTGCTGCTTGGGACAGACCACACAACCTGGAGGGGAGCTAAAAGGCATCAGTCACCAGGACCAGTACATCAAAAAAGAAGGCAAGTGGGAGAGACATGAATAAAGGGATGCTTGGTAGTACATCTAAGGATAGCATTCCCAAAGGAAGAAAGAGAAGAAAACACATGTGTTGAAAGGATGGGAATTGCACCTCTCTTCCTAAGAAAATTAAGTTCTTAACTCAGAAAGAGCCTACATGCTATTTTTAAACCTTAATGGAAATGGAAGAAATCTCTTTAAATGCTTCCAAATCAAGGAACTTAACCTGCAGGGAAAAAAATAGCAGGATATCCTTTTGCTTGCAAAGGCAACTATCACTGTTGTTTTACATCTGAACTAAATGCAAAAACCCCTCTTTCTAGGTATTATGTTTTGTGGTTGGAACAGCAAGGTACCATCTTATTATCACAATTATCATGTCTACACAGATGAAAGTTATCTTCCTCAAGACAAACATTGGACAAGTCTCCTGGAAGCTCCCTATCTCGCTAAAGACAATGGGAAACCAAACAAGTGCTGTCCACCAGTTACCTGGTCACTCCAATTTTTTAATGCTAAACAGAGGGACCAGGTATCTGAAAGTAGCCTAACTTGAAAGCAGTTTAACTTACACTTTTAGCTGTAAAAGCAGTGTCCGAGGTTTGACATGGTCTGCTCCTTGGAGATGTTTGTTATTACTCAGCTGAGCACACGCAGACACTTTCATCCTCTCCTCAGCAAACAGCTTTGTGCACTCAGCAAAAAGCTCACAGCACCATGAGCTTGTTTGCCAGGTGGGAACAGAGGCCAGGGCTGGACAGAGCCTTCTAGAACCTTCTTTGCTTATGCTGTGCCTAGAACAACCAGTCCACAATATTTAAAATCTGTATAAAGAAGACACTTGCCTTTGTCACAACTCAAAATGTAAGGTTCCTTAAAATACATTTTTATCATCCCCTAAACTCTGCATTAAAGACTGCAGACAGTGTTCCCCAAGTCCCAGAAATTCTTTATGGCCAGGCTTACACACTGCAGAGCTTTCACAGGCAATTTTTATCTGCAGCCAAGTGAAGCAGGAGGTGCTGAGCTAATATACCTGGCATTTGACAAGTGCTCCTTGTCAGTCAAGTGTAATAGGACAGCTACAGGCCATGAACCTCACAGGCTCAAAATGCTGTCAGAAAACAAAGCAATGTTGAGAGGATGGGAGAGGGTCAGTTCACTGTTCCTTTCCTTGTCTGTATAATCTGGAAGGAAGAAATGGCCTTTTTGCTTATTTCACATACCGTCTGAATGGCTTGTAATTAAAATCCAAACAGAGATGATTACAAGAAGTACCAAGACACCAACCAACCTTTGCCTAAGGAGAACCTTTCTCCATATTTTCCTGATGCATCCTAGGGACAGCAAACTGGAGATGACTACAGACATTTCCAGATTTTCTGTATAACTGTCCATAATTTCCTTCATACATAATTGCTCAAATAATGCCAATGTTTGTGTGAAAAGTTCCCAAGAACCAATGGCAAAATAATTTCAAATACCTCGGGGATGTGAGCAAGCAGGTTCATAATTTGTAGCCATGATGGATAGGGCTCAACACCTTTGTATACTGTGACTTTTTTATGTCTTCTCAGGCAACATCTCTGCATTATAATAGGTTCACACGCAATCCTTGTCCAGCTGACAAGCATTTCCCTACATGTGCAGCACAGAAGGCTCTGAGGAAATGTCTAAGGAAACGTCTAAGGGAAGGGTAGGACATACCCAAGGGGTTACTGCTACCACAGCAAACAGAAAAATAAATACTACACTTCTCCTCTTGCTTTCATTATGGAAAAACATGCAATATTATTGTGGTGACATCAATACAGTGTTGGCAAAGAAGGGCAGGAATGGAACTGACCTGCACCAAGGAGGCAAGGGATGTCCTCTGCACTGGTAAAGCACAGATGGCATTCCTTCAGCACACTCAGCCAAGGATTAACAAAGTAAAACTGCAAAGAGACAAGCAACGTGACAGCCCAAGAGCACCTTCAGCAAAATGCCTGCTTCAAGTGAAAACATTCAGGCTGAATATACCACACCTTTCACCTCTAGAGAACAGATGGTGTTCAGCCAAGTCTGAATTACAACTTGGTCTGAACAGCAGTGAGCTGACAGGCTGATGAAACAAACCAAAGTATTCCTTGTATGAGGAGGAGTAGGATCTGAATTGGTAGGATTGGTAGGATCTGAATCTAACATAACTTTGTCTTCTGTTATATGAATTCACCATACATCTTCCCAAACCTTTACCTTTCTTCATAAGCCACTGCTATTCAAAACACAACATGCATAACTCACATTTAAAAAAACCCTGATGTTCTTACACCAAATTAAAAAAAATATAAGCTTTAGAAGAAATAGACAGCATAGTGTTAATAGCAAATCATTCCACCATTTTTCAACAAACTTGTAAAGTGGTCAGTCACTCTGCCAGTGTACTCCTTCTACAGTAGACACAGAAACATGCAAACACATACAGCAGTTAACCTTAAAAATCATGGGAAGTGCTCACTCACTTCTCCCCTTGGGGGTGCTTTCAATTCAACAGTGTATTAAAGCAAATACTTTAATTTAGGCTCTAATTCAAGACAAATTCTCTTAAAATTATACTAATACAGAAACTGAATTCTCTCGTCTCCCAGGAAAAGGGAAAAAAAATATCACTATGTTGTTGCTATTCTTTCTAACTTCAAGCAGTAAAAAAGATCTGACAACTTTAAGTAGGTCTTTTGGAGTTTTTTAATGGTCAACTTTTTCCTTTGACTTAGTGAAGCTTAGTAAACCAGACAAGATAACATTTCTGACTGTGGCATAACCTAAGCTACATGGTAATCTCTTGAACAGCAAAAGTTGCTATTTGTCTTCAATGGAAAGTGCACATTTGAACAAGTCACTCAAACTGGAGTTTCTCTAGTTAATGGGAGTTTAGGTCAAGTTTAATAACTGGTTAAAAATCAGTCCACAAGCCAAGTCCTATTGAGCTCTATTTCCTTAGCAGCCAAAGCAAACATCACCCTTGTTCCTTCCTCCTTTGACTCCAGAAAAGCTCCACCTGAAGAACAGGCAGAAAGGCCAAAGTGGTTGAATTCAGTATCCTAGAAAAGAGGGACTCATAGATGGCCAGAGTGTCGTTTATTAGATGAAGGTGGCTGTGGGGAAGGGAGGGGACAGAGGACACTTTCCAGCATCCAGCCGTTGTTGGGTCTGAAACAAGCACAAAGTGATGCCAGCTGCAGCTTGTCTCCCTGTGGTTGGGTACATGCAAAGGAAGCTGGGCTGATGGCAGAGCCTCTCTGGGAATGCACCTGGATTTTTTGCTTGGAGCACAATGGACTGCCACGGGACTGCTACCCCTGACTGTATGCAAAATGAACATCTCAATATCTAATGACATTTATGAACCATTTGACCAATGGAACAAATTGGCAAGAAGATGTAATACCGTTAAAGCAGTCTGGAAGAGAAATTGTTGTGTCGAAAAGCGGGAGATCAAAAAGTTAGGAGTATCACCTTTTCTAACAGAGAACTGAAATATTCTGCTGGCTTAAAACCATAAAGCACTATTTTATTGTCTAAGTAATAAATGCTCACCATTGTGAAGATAAAAGCTGGCATTTAAAGCTTGGGAAGGAGAAGGATGTTAAAAGATATTCCAGACAGCAACATTGTTAGACATCAGAGAAAATGAAAAATGAGACCTGAAACTTCAAAGCACCGAATAAGAACACAAGGAAACAAATAAGAGTGGCATAACTCATAAAAACAGACTACACTGAGTAGTATGCCAGGGCAAGTACACCACTACTTGCTGACTTCATTTCAAAAATTACCATATGGCTGCAGTCAAGCTTCAGTGAGCTCTGGCAATCTCATGTCTTACCCAGAACCACTGGGAAGCCCTTCTCCATGCAGGACTGTACTAGCTCATACAAACAGCAGAGGAACTCTTCTCCCCTTGATGCTGGTGCTCACTGAAAACCAGAGAGCTGACCAATACCTCAGTGAGGCACACTCCTGCTGCAGCACCCACGTGGGGCAAGAGCACTGCAATCAGTGCCCAAGAAGCAAAAGCAGCACCACCAGACTTGTCATAACCCACATCATTGTGCTGATCCATAGTCCTACGGAGCATCCTTAAGCTGCAAAATGCCACTTCCACTGAGGCTCACTGGTAGCCAGTAAAAAAAAAAAAAAAAAAAAAAAATCCCACGAAGTAAGAAAGAAATAGAAAATAAAGCACACGCTAAACCTTTTCCTACACTCAAACAAAGGAAAGAATCCGATCAAAGTCCAGGAGGTGCTCAAAGTAGTATTAGGACATTGTTAATGCGATGACCAATGTAGGAAGATAAATCTTGTGTTTCATTCCTGACAACACATCTCTTGAACAAGACACCAGGAGACTACAGCCAAAATAATACAGAGGCTTGAAACAGGCAGATTTACTCTCTGAGGAAACATCTCCAGTGGCATTTGGGACCACCAAAGCAAAGACCTCCAGGCTGGCACTTACCTATGAAGTACTGCTTGGCCAGGGAGGAGCACAACCACACAAAGGTATTTTAAGACTTGCCTCGTTTATAAGCTTTTTCATCCTTCAGTAACTAGAGAAGTTAACTCCATTTACATGAGGCAGCCTGCAATTATTACAGGACTCGCTGAAAACAACCCCCTCTCCCTGCCAGCCCGTCCTTCAGAGACCTGCTCCCAGTCAGATGTGAAAGGCAGACCCAGACACAGCCTCCACTGGACTTCACGGGGCTGGGTGCCTGCCTGGGTTTCACCTCATCCCGCTGAAGCCAGCTGCTGCCCCTACCCTGGCACTGGCTGTGTGCTGCACTTACCTCTGTGAACATGTCTTACTGCCTTCCCACATGGCAGGGCAGATTTCCTGTTTTCATACATTGCCTTGTCAGCCCTAATCAGTGTCAATAGGTTATGGTGTCTTTTGTGCTGGCGGCGTCAGCCCTGACAGGAAAGAACTTTTAATCTCTTCCCTCACACCGAGCCATGAGAAGCTGCAGGCGCTCCCAAGCATAACTCCCTTGGCTCCTCTCCGAAAAATTCTCTCAAGCACTCGGTTGCTTAGCAATATTTGCCTTCCCCCTGTACAGTTCAAATTGGCAACATCTGTCCCTTTGGCACTTTCCACTTGTGCAAGAAATGGTGCAGAGAGTTTCAGAAACCTACAGAGAGGTTGGTGGAGGATGAGTCGTGTAAGCCATCAGAGCTGCTTTGGCATTTTATTGCTGGTTTATTTCCAGCCTGGATAGAAAGTGTGGCTTCTTCCAAAGGAGATGCACACAAGGGAAAATCCTCTTTTGCATCCGGTGGGACTCACCTACTAAATCAAATACAAGTAGCTTTTTCTGTTTACATAACTACACCCACATGCTCTGGCTTGGTTTAGTTGAAAAAACCCAAACAAAACACAGCACTGACATACAATTCTTTTCTGTCAACTAGGATTGACTGTGACTTCTCCTAAGATACTGAATGTTCACCAAGTGAGAGAAAACAAGAGACACCAAACTGTGTTTATGGATTTAACACAGATTTTTCATTTTTTAATCCTGACCCCATAACCACTAGCCAAACCCCCAAATTGCCAGTGGTCCATGAAACCATCCCAAGGGGCAGTGATCAAGGTCATTGTTCAGGATGTACCTGCAACCCCTCAAATGAGGGCAACAGGAAATTAAAATAATGTAAGAGCATAAAAACTACCAACTGCTTTCACTTCTGAGTGTCAAAAGGGAATATGGAGAAGACTCAAGTGAAGGGATTTGTTTTTGGGTACTTGGTATTACACTGAGCAGCAAACAATCCCACAGTAAACCCTCCTCTGGCTGCAATTCATTTCAACTCACACCACAATGCCCAAGGGTTGTGAGAAAGGCCTTGGACAGCACAGCTTTGGATATTTACGTGCAAGTTGTTAGGGATGCTTACCAAAAATGAGACAGCTCAGTTCAGCTCTTAAGGTTTTGATTGATTGATTTGATTTTTGACTGAGGTTTATTTTTTTTTTCCTTTAAAACTTTTCTTACCCAAAACAGTCAGGAAAAGTAACAATTCTCATTCATGTTTGATTTGGTTCTTTAGCAGTCACACACCAGCAACAAGACAAATTGACACAATGCCTGTGGGGAAGCATGGAAACCCTTCTCCAAACACCTAAAGCACTCCTGATTATAAGCAGGGCAGCAGAGGAGACAGAAGTAACATCTTGTTACCTGTCTTGGAAGAAAGCACAGAAAATCAAACAGTCAAAAAAATAAATAAATAAAAAACAGGAATACAAGAGGCAAGGGAAAAAAAGCCCCATACAAAATACAATCTCCTTTCTGTTCAGTAAATGAGAAATAATAAACTGTGTGTTCACACAAGGCAAACAGTGCTACATATGTCTTTAATGATTTTCATTTCGAAAGAATGCAGGATTAAAACAATATATTTATTTCTACTTTACAGGGTTTACCTGCTTGACAGCTCCTGCCAGTAGAAAAACTCAGATGCCATGAAGAGAAGTCCAGTTAAAAATTATCTGTCTAGAACAGACTTTTTATATTTGCCAATCAAACTTCTTGGTAGGTATTCAATAATTGCAATTTACTATGCAACAACTATGCTTTAATTGGACAACATTGATAAATCTTTACTGAGAAACACAGCTCAGGAACAGCAATTTGAACACCAGTGCACCCTGAGCTTCAAGAATAATACAGTGTTACCAAAAAAACTTATTACATCTGGGCTGCCTCATTGTTGCCTGTTGTTGTTCAGGAGTTCTAAACTGGCTGCTTTCCTCTTTGCTTCCCAGTTTGCAGGCGGGAGAGTCCAATAACATCCAGTGGCATCACTACATGAGGTAAAAGGACCTATGCCCTAAAAACCCCAAAATTTTTGGGAAAACAAAGCCAAATCGTCAATGAGCATCAAGGGCCTACATTCCTCTATACACTATGCCCTTAATAATGCTTGAGGATTTATAAACCCTCTCCCTCAAAACAGCCTGACTGCTTCTTCCCCTGCTGTCAAGCTGATTCCCTTTCACACATCATGTTCTGTGTCAATGGAGGCAATACAAAGGTCTTTGTTGGTGCTGCAGCTCTCCTAAAGACATGGAGGGAGAGAGAGTGGCTTTAAAAGCATCTTTGTTTAGGTGCTGGGGAAGAAGTAAAACCTGGCACACGAAAAGAAGGGATACATCCAAGCTTCTTATGTGTGCTATATTTTTAAACCTTCTCAAAACAAATTTGGAAAGGTGCCTTAAAGGCACAGTGATGACATTTGAAAGTTAAGGCTTTGATTTGGGGAAGAGGGGAAAGAGCTGTTCAGTGCCTCTGTGAATGCAAAGTGACTCACTGCACTGTTATCCACTGTGGATTCATTCACTCTGCAGTGAAACTGCATGTTTAGTTGGCCTGGAAGGCTCAACTTTTCGGCGTTCCCATGAGCAGAAGCTGTCAATAATGACTCCACAGCTGCAGGTGAAACACACTTTAGAAATTCAATTAACCAGAACACATGTTGAGGAAATGGCTTTCCTAAGTCATGTCAAGGGAGATCACAGGAAAAACTGTATTTGGAACATGGCTGTTCAGTAAACTGGGGCCAAACAGTTCAGGGAAGAAGAGGGAAGAACAGCAGAGTTTCTGCTAGTCTAGACCTATTCACTGTCAGGGTCATTGCAGGGCAGGAGCCCCCCTGCAGTTCCTGTTTCAATAAGAACTAAAGAGAGTGAGAACCTTTCAGCCAACAGACCCCCAACCAGCCTCTCTTGTACAGCACATCCAGCACACAGGCCATATATCCAGGCGTGCCACCTCACTATTTCTTCCTCTTCTCCCTCCAAACTTCTGCCCTGGAGGACTCTATTATCAAATAGATGTAAGTAAGCAAATGGGACAATGACAAGACCGAAAAAAGCAGAAATTAAAGTAATGTATTTTTCATTAGAGCTTACAGAGCCATTATCCAGAACGCCTGTATTCCTCCCTGGCTATGCACAGAAAACTATCAGGAGCCACAGCCTAAAGATCCCTACTGCAAAGCAGGGTCATATTCACAAAAAAGGTTCCTCCGTCAGCTTCAAAATGGACAAAGCATATAATTAAAACCAGGGTTCTGGCTTGTGCAAAAACATGGTGTTTTATTACCTTCAATTTCATTTTATATTGTGTTCTTACTTTAACACAGATATAACAGAATGAGCTTGAGCAATGGTACTCCTGCAATGCCAACTGTAAGAATTTCATGGGCATTTAATGGACTCAGACCCAAGTGCTCAACAGCAAGTGAGAAAAAGGTTTCATTCAGCACACGGCATCATAACTAATGCTGCCCTATCAAAATTCATATTAAACTAGAGTTACATGAGATCACAGAAGAAGTATGGGGATGGGAAAAGAGGTAAGAGAATAATGCAGATGAGGCAACAAGATAATGTAGAAGGTGATGCCCTCTACTTTATTTCTCTCCCAGGAGTAAAATCTGGTTAAGCAAATAAGGCAATGTGGACCTCAGTGAACTTCCTGTTTTGAGGTGTGACGTGCAATGCCAAACCTACTTGGTAGCCAATAAAGTCTCTCAGCACAAAACATCTTTCACAACTTCTCAACAATGTCATTTTGACAGCTTCCTCTCATTTCCCACAAGACACTGCCTACAGCCATTTGCAGCTGATCCACACCCTTTTCCATGGAAAACAGACTGCACTCACACTCTTCTTTTTCACTACAAAGGTGGCAAAATACAATTTGAAATAATCTCCATAGCTCTCCTTGCCCAGCTACCTTAGGACCATGGGATCCTACATCCAATAGAGCATAGCAATAACCTCAGGGCTGAAGGATGAGCACAGAAAATCTCCAGAATGTACCAAGGGACCAAGTGCCTTTGAGCTCACAGAAGACCAAGTCACTAGGTAGGCAGAGTCAGTGTTCTGGTCCCTTGGCACAGCTGAAACTGGGATTCAAAGGGCACAGGAAAAGGAGCTGCATTTGCTGAACAACACATGTACAATGCTGCTCCTCCTCTCCCACTGTTTTACCAGTCAGGGCTTCTGCCTCCATCCCACATGACAAATCAGAGAGGTGGCCTTGGGTCAGCCAAAACACGTGGAGTACAACAAGGAAATTTGCAGAATCAGGTCATACTTTCCTGTGGGTCTACAGTGAGATTTTACAAACTTACAGAGGAGAATCCTGTGGTGTTCACAGTCTCTTATCACAAAGCCCAGATGACCACAGAATACACTGCACTGCTATTGTCCCAGTATCCAGTGAGGATTTGGGGTCTCCACCCACCATCACTCAGAGTCCTGACACCCTGCATCAACACTCAATCTTCTCATCATATCATTTCCCCCTTCTTTTCAACAAACCTTAGAGGAAAACAGAAATTATGGGCACAGAGGCAAACCTGAACCATAAAACCTGCTGCAGCCTCACTGAGAAAGCAACAGAAAAATCACAGGAAGTGTCACATTTTCACCATTCACACAGGTATCTCAAATCCAGGTCAGCCTCAAAATGCGGCTTCCAAACAGGGTAACACACACAGAGTCACCACTGCTTCTGGCAATCACTGCTGTTTGATGACCTGTTCTCCCACAGCCAAACTTATCCTGCTCCAACAAATATCCCTAAAAATTGCACTCACCTCTATGGGCTCAGAAGGGGTTTCAAATTTGGATAGTTCTGCTTTGGCTTTTGCCTTCAAATCTGAGAGATCCTCATCAGTTTCTTCCTTGGGCTCACAAGGGGTTTCCAACTTGGATAGTTCAGCTTTAACTTTTGCCTTCAAATCCGAGACATCTTCATTGGGTCCTTCATGGTATTCCTCCAGAAGAGGCTTGAGCTCCAGGGATTCAAATGGTGCTTGATCTTGGCCATCCATGGGTCTGACATAGGCAGTTGGTTTCTGCTGCATAGCACTGGCTTTTGATGTCAAAGAAGGGGGGAAAGTCTGAGAGGAAGGCTGAGTGGTGCTGGTCAAGGTAACGGCTGGGCTGTCCCGACTTTCCTTCTCCTGTGATCCTGTCACTAAGTCCTGTAATGATTTGGTTTGACTGTAGGTTGACCCATGACTTTTGCTGCTGTTCTGTGACCTGGAATTGATATTCTGGCTGGAATGTAGAGGTGACAGGGGTGCCACAGGAGAAGACAACAAACATGGCAGGAATGGGGAGAGCGCCAGAGGGGAGGCCTGCAGGCCATGAGCACGACCTTCCCCGCTCCCAGGCTTGTCACTGTGGCCGTGGGGAAAACCTGCCTGAGTGCCCCGGCCACCCTGGCCGTGTTCCTGACCATGGCTCCGAGCGCTGGGTAAGCTGCGGCTCTTGCTGTGCAAACCTGAAGCTGGTTCTGTTCCTGGCTGTGCCTTTTGGTAGTGACTGGAGTGGCTTGGAGGACGAGGGGGTACAACCATGGGTCCCATGGGTGGACGGCGGGTCAGGTGCTGGAATGAAGATGGCAATGTACGGATGGCCTTCTCAGGGAAGTATGGGCGATCAGGCTGTCTGGGGGGAAACAGAGGGGCAACGCTCTTTGGAATCCCTATCAGGTTTTGACAAGATTTGTTGCTCATGAACTCCTTGACCTCCTCATAATTGCCCAGCATGTTCTGAATTCGGCTTGACAACTCATCTTCTTTATTAGTCTGCAACAGAAGAACAAAGAGGTGGAGATTTCAAAAGCCCCCTAAGAGATTCAGCTCAGGAAGAAACATTCTTCAGGACCTTAACTTGATCACCACAGATCACCGTGAGTAAAGTTAGGCAAGCTCCTGTTGATCCTGCAAATCTCTCCAAAGCAGACAGGAGTGCTTGAGCCACTATCAGCTATTCCAAGCCAAGCTTGGTGCAGCTGCAGCCTCCCAGACTACTAACATCAGATTCATTTGTTATAGCCACAGCTGCAGGCAGACAGGCAGCCAAGCTGCTCCTGAGCACTCTCCCTCAAACTACAGGAGGCCAGCCCAAAGTCCATACTGCTCTTGTACAACCAACAGAGATTCAAACACACACTCTGAGGAATTGAAATTAAGCCGACGGGAAGATGCTGTGCTTGTATTTATCATGCTCAAGTCTGCTACATCCCATCCAGAGCCACAGATCTCCTCTTCCACCCCAGCCCTCTTTCCTCCTCTCCCCGCCCCCACACCCTGTACCATTACCTTGTAGGGTTCTGCAAAGAGGGGAGTCTTCTCAGAGAACTGTTTTTTGTCTTCCAGAGCCTCCTGACTCCGTCTCTCTTTCTCTCGAATCCGCTGCAAGTTTCTGTCCTCACTGCATAAGCTTTAGGAAGGAGAGAAAAGAAGGATGATTAACATTGTACACCAGTGTTATCAAAAAGTATCTACTTTGTACAGAAACCCTGTTTTCAGATAATGGCATACATCCAGTATTGAAATCCATGTAACCATGGGATGGTTACAGCTGACAAGCCAGTTACATCAAGAATTTACTGCACATCACAGTAACGTGGCACACCAAGTACATGCATACTTCTCAGTGATTTCTACTCCTGATACCATCCTTCAAGAACAGTGGGAAGGAAAAAGCTATCCATCTATTCCATTGTGAAACAAATTGAGGAGCAGTCAGTGGGGGTGACAAGCACACCAGCTGGTAAATCCATTTACAACAATAAGTGTGAAAAACTACCATTCTTGTTCTTCAGACTCCCACCCCAACTCTTCACCCAGGAGTAAAAAACAAACAAAAAAAAATCCATTATTTTGAAGGTGCTGCCACTTTCAAAGAATGAACTTTGCTTTAAATACAACTACATGGGTTTCCTGATGAGCAGCTTTCAAGCCTGTTTATTGCCAAGTAGCCGTTGCCTTGTTTTTTACCTAGTAGGCAATAACATAAACATATTTAGAAATGTCTCAGAAACTCAGAAAACACCAGGTCAAATTCCCCTCTTCCTCCTCAACCACATCTGCATGCATTCAACCCTACCAGCCCCACACCAAAGCACCAATAAACCCACATCATGCGAACAGTGGAAAGACTTCATGGAAAGCCAGACCCTTTAAACTATACCTTACCTGTGAAATTCTACTGCAAAACAAAGGAATCTCTTGCTCTAATCTTTACACACACTGGGGAAGGAAAAGCATGCATCTCTCTCCTGTCTACTCTACTGCACAGACTACTGTATACATACAATTCCTATAATTGTCCTCACACTCGGGCGTCTACTTTGCAAGGGAAGAGCCTTGTTCTCCCCACTAGTGACATCTTCCCAAATGCTACACCAATAGCCACCTACTGAAAGTTTAATCATCCCTCGAGGAGAGGCAGAGGACTGGCTTTGATGTAGCAGTTAACCAAGAGGTCTGACTGCAGCAAGAAGGGGTTTCCTGACTCAATGGGAGCTCTGGAAAATGATGAGGACAGATGGCAAATTTCTTTATTATAGAACTGCAGTAAGGATGTACTTGTACTGCTAAGGCAGAAAAATATATGCAGGGGTTAGACTGTGCACATTTAGCATAGTTTCCAACTTTGCTACTGCCAAACTGTTTCCAAATATAGCAAAACAGAAGTGCCCAGTAATATATATGTACCCTACTTCTGCAAACAACTTTAAATGTTCATAAAAGAAAAAAAAAAAAAAAAAAAAAGGAAAGCAGCAATCACAAACCACTGCTTCAGTGAATACATACAATCCTTCTGTAATAAAGTGTATAATAGAACCATTTCCCCTGTGCATCTGATGTCATTTTGCATGTCATCAACTTCCTATCTATAAGGAATTAGTTGGGCAGTTGCACTGTGTGTGCCAGAAAAGCTTTGTGCAGTCAGGTGTGGGAAACACCAACTGCAAAACGCAAAAACTTAAGAAAAATTATAAGGCAAACCAGAAGCAATCTTGGCTATATCTACTATCTGAAATTGTATGCTGGTAAATTATTATTTTTTTAAGTGAATGTGTTTCACAAAAAAGCAAGCCACATATTATGACCCTGAAAATTGCTTTTTACTAAAACACTGTGCTTCCATCCATGTGGATTACGGATGTCCTTCTATTTCTAGGCTGGCAAGCACCCAAACTCAGAGTAATCAAGTTGTTTTGCTCAAAGGTTCTGCTCATGTTCAAATAAAAGGAAAACCCTAAACCACTTGAATCTCTCACAACAATAATATTTATGCTGAGAAGTAGCTATGTTTCCTATATGCACCCCGCATACATATGTGAATATAACAACTTGCTTGCTGCAAAGACAGCAGCTGTAATACCTCTAAAGGCCTTTTCTTTCCCTGAACCTTCCTTGACCCCAAGCTCTCTTCTCAGCAATAAATTCTTTCTAAAGGGGGTGTGTGGGGGGGGGGGGGGGGTGGGCAGAGGGGAAGGGCAGGGACACCGCCTATTTGTCACAGTGCCAGTTCCTGAAGGTTTGAGAGGAGACAAAGGTGCCTGCTCAGGTACATCCCAGCGGACACCGTGCACATGGACGGAGTACCAGGCAGTGCTCAGTGAGGTCCATCTTCCCACCCTCCCAGGGTACAGTGGCCCGGGCTGCTGGCCATGCACTGCCCCTGCCGCACGGCCAGGGGTCATTCCCCTCCCCTTTGCTGCTCAGGATCGCCGTCCACCCTCTGCCTCCCTGTCTGAATTGGGTCAATGCGATTTTCATTCCGAGTTTTCCTCCAACTTCATTGAAGAAAACGAAGGAGCTGTTTCAAAAGCAGAAGGATAAGGGGAAAAAAATACTTATTTAATAGTGCCATTGAGAGCAGCAGCCTTCCCTTCTCTTAAGTTGCAGGCAAGACCTTAAACTACCTGAAAAACAACAGCTAAAACCCCTTCCAATCCTATCTTATCTATAGGTGTCTATAAAATCCTTTTGAAAACCTGGGCTATGCTGTAACTCACACGGTAGCTAGCCTAAGGTCAAGAGTCAGGAAGCCAGGCAGAAAGCCTCTGAGAACCACGGTCAGCTCAGGCCCGGTGTGGACCTGTGCCAAGAGGGGAGGAGGTCTCCATGTCCTGCCAGGCGCCAGCAAGGAAACCCGTGCAGAGACACCGTCTGCCAGGCTCCGTCCGGCAAGGAGTCCCTCGTGTAGTCCCCTCAAGTAGCCCTGCTACTGCCAAAGATGCCAGGAGAACCCCAACTCCTGCTCCTCAGGAACCTCTTCAGACTTGCAGCTTTGATATTCCAATTTTCCTAGAATGAGAACTCAAGAAAAACCTCAAAACCACCCCCAAGCTCTTCCTCACTGGTTTGCGGAAATGCTTTGGGAAACTGGACCTTGAGGCTTGGCACCAGCATATCAAGTACATGAGAGTCTGGGAGTTGGGGGACACATGCACAAATTACCCCCACCTCCCCCTAAAGAAAAAAACAAATGAAAAACAATCAAACTGTGCCTTGATACAGACTGAAACACTAGAATTATGCTAGGCTCAAGGCAGCCCAAGGTGAAGGCACTGCACTGGCTCCCATAATAAGGGATTTGGTTCAGGAAGTTCAGCAGAACACACACCCTGACCCACAACATCATCCAGACTCGGGTCTGTAACAGAAGCCATAAAACACCAATGTGCTCTGAAGCTGCTCTCAGTGACATGCCAACCCTTACTACACAGGTTCAAATGCTGATATGTGACAATCCAGACCATGACAACATGTTCAAAAAATAGACTGGTGCAGGAGGAAATTCTGCCTCTTCTGCCTCAAGTCTTCTTCAACCAAAAATGAAATGAAAATGAAAAATCAGCTTTAATTTTAATAAGATCTAGTGCTGGCTCCCAAAAGGAATTATCCAGGAGGAAGGAAGGGAGGTGGAGAAAGTCTAAAAAGCAAACATACAGAAAACACTCACTTGCCTCTCAACATGCAGAACCTCTTCCTCTGAAACAATGAGACACAACATTTCATTTTAGTACAACTGCGGGAAAGCACAAATTTATTGAAGTTCTTTTGTCATTAAAATTGAGTATTTTTCTAAGGTGAGAAACTGCTGATCATGACTGAGAGACATATTTTTGCTTAAGGCAAGACACATAATCCCCAAAAACAATTAAACAGAGATCACAAGGATGCATCTCAACAGCCTTGCTGCAGCATGCTGGCTCTGTTCCTATTAAAATCTCACAGAAGAATTGCCACCAACTTATAGAGCCACATCTGCCAAGATTAAATACGCAGTTTCATTCATCAGCCCATCAGCTTGAAAAGGAACGTGGATAAAGGCATGGCACAGAAAGCTCCTGAGCATCACAGCTGAGCTCAGCTCTCACATTGGTATCACCTACACAGCCTGACAGTGACTGCAACATGGGCAGATGAAAGGACAACACTACAATTAATACCAAACAGCATCAAAAACTCCTCATCCCAGCCCTTCCTTCCTTTCCTTTATGGAAACATTGACAAGTTGTGACTTGCTGAATCTTCTACGTTCTGTTTCACATCAAACACTATTTCTCAGAAAATATCACTAGTGTACGTTCAAACTGTGTAAGAGAAAAACATAGGGCAGAAGTACAACAGATGGTACAGTTAATCAATAATTTTCTTCATCATCATCAGTCGCCTTTGGTACATGCTTCCCAAAAATACATATCTTCACACTGAAGCGATAGAAATTGGAATTAGCTTTTCAAGATTCTGCTTCCTCTAGCTCCTTCAACTCATCTCACCTATCCACCCCGTTTACTGACTGTATGACAGGGCCATCAGACCCACTGAGCAAAAGATCAAGGCCTCACAGCCCACCTGTTTATCTACAATGACTGTAAGAAACCTCCTCTCAAATATTTCTGAACAAAAAAAAAAAAACATTCCAAGAAAATGTAGCACTGCTGCAACCTTTCCTTCAAAGCATATGGAAAAATGATCCTGAATACACTTTAAATACAGAGCCCTCTAGTTTACACAAAAAGAAACTGAAGCAGGGAAGGCTGGGATGTAACAGGCAGAAGGGAACTGCCACTTTGCTTAAGTAGAAGCTAAGTTGGCTTTTGCCAGAAAAAAAAGCAGTTCTACTTTTGCAACATTAATCATCTTCTCACTCAGCCTCTCCTATGGTAATCTTTGGGTTCAAATTCTTACTTATTTGTTTCCTCCCACTGTTGCCAAGTTTAAAATTATATTCATTACTCAGCCATTAGAGGCTTTTGCTTCCTTTCAGCATCAATAGGCCTTTGATCATCAAGCAGTTCCCAGGAGTAAGCCTGATCTTTTCCTAAAGAAGTGAGCCCCTGCAGCGCCCAGAGACTTTAGCAGGAACTGGGAACTCTCAGATGTTCTTCAAACATGACAGATCCTTCATAGACTGAGCCTAAACCCCAGTGCAAATGGCTATGCACTTAAAAAACACACTCTCAAGATTTCTCAGCCTGTGGTCCCCGAACCACGGAAGTCTCAAAAGAGGAAAAAGCAGATTTGTCAAAAGATGCAAATAATTGACAGTAACGACCTCTTTTGTGCCTACTCAAGAAAGGCAAACAAGTGAAAAGTTTGTGACTTGGACTTTCCCTCACGCCCTGAAATGTTTAAAATCTAACTATTGCCACATACAATAGCAACTTAGGAAATCTGGAAAAACATGACAATTATAGAGCACATAACTATGGTGCCATAGCTGAAGACCTGAACAAACCAAGAGACAGCATCTGCACTTGTGATGCTGCAGAAATGAAGTCTCTAAAGTAACCCAGGATTTCAGCCTCTCCCCATGTAGGTGACGTTAATAGAACAGAAAAGGTGTTAATTATAAGTTAGACAGGAACACAAAGCTGTCATTCTCCATCTAAATGCAAATATACTAGGAGGGCTTTTAAGAAGGTGTGATTGTGTGAAGTGTAATTACAAGGAAAGCAGACAAGGAGCTGATGAATTTAAGGCTTTGTTTGTTCTGGATGTGGCAGGCAAAGGAGGAAATGTGAAAAATTTAAATCACCGGGTATGCTCAATGAAAAACCCTGACCACTTCGCCTCTGCAAGGCGTTCTTTACACGGCAGTCTCAGGCACACATCCCAGGATTTCCCCAAGCCGCGTGAGTGGTCTGACTGCCATTCAGCCCTGAAGGCATGCGTGTCTTTGTGGGTAGGTGAGTAAAGATCTGCGACTCAAGTGCTATTTCAGTGACCGGGTATGCAAGAGTCAATGAAAGCTGCTGGCGCCTCGGCTGCAGCTGATGGAGCAGCTCAGGAAGCGCAGCCTCGGATGGGACCTGGTTTGGTGTCATCAGGATCTGGGTTCCCCAGATTTTAAGAGCGCTCTCATAGCTGCAACTCCAGGCGGCCTTGATTGCGGTGACCCAACCGTGACAAGACTGAGCTTCCATGCGAGCAGCTTTTGTAGGCAAGAGGAGCCCATCCATGTCCCTTTCTCACTTCTCAGCAAGGATCAAAAAGTTAGCTTTGTCAGGATACAGATAAGACAGTTGCCCAAATTGGTTTACTTTGCAGAGGTGACAGTGAAAAATAAGTTGTTTCAAACTTCACTCTCTGTATCAAAATGGGATGCTTCAGTTTGCCTCTAACTCATCTACACTGCTCTGGGGCACAGCTGAGCAAACATTTTCAAGCAGCCCCAAGTGCCTCCTCCCAGGGAGAGCTCTCAGACCCAGGGCCAATCTGGTCAGGCTCAGCTGGTACACCCAGATCCCTCTGACAGCGCGCTACATCCTGGCTTTGTCTGAGAATCCGCTTCAATGGAAAAGCTGCATTCCCTACTGAGCAGATCCTGCTCCAACAGAGAGGGGACTCTGACTCACCCACGATTGTCTCAGAAGTGACCTTTTCCCATTTTTATGGATTTAAAAGTCAGCTGCGATCACGAAGTCTCTCATCCACAAAATGCAGCCTGGCATTACTCCCGACTTGCCACAGGGCAAGCACAGGGATGCTGGCACAGCAGGGTCACCAGCCCTGTGCCCCAGCTGCTGTTGCAGCAACTGTTCCAGCAGCACCTTCCCTGCCTCTGCAGCACCTGGAGCTTGCTGCAAACTGGATTTTCCCCCTTAATGAAAACAGAGGTAAAGCACTTGGCAACTTGCCGTGAACAGAGCAGGAAAACTTGAACTCACACGTGGCCATGTCAGAGCAGCACAGTGGCAATTTGGATTAAGTCAGTGTTCAGGTAGTAGGCAGGCAGCAAGAAAAATTAGGGTGAGTAGACCCGTTAAGAGACTCATCATGACATGTTCTGCTCTCCACCAGGATTAACCTCTCACTGCTCGGGAACGGACTGCCCTGCAGCATTACTCCCTCCCACAGTGTTTCTTCCTCTTGATTATCTACATGTCACTTACAATAAAAAACATCATGAGATTGTTTAAGTCAGCCTGAGACATATAAACAAATTTAACTCATTGTCTTACAAACGCCAGCTCAGGAAAACTATGTGACTGAAGTAAAACAAGTGGAAGAGTGCCAAATCTCAAGTTTTGTTAAGCCTGGCCAGATCCTGCAGCACTCTGCGCTTTAGTGCCTGGCTTCAGCTGTTATCTCTAAGCCAAATCTTTCTGGCAGGGCTCTTTAAATCAGCTGCATGAGCACAGGAGCAGGGTAACCACCACGTGGTGAGCAGCAGCCCTTTCAGAGCCTGTACATGTGTGCACAACTGCCCAGCACGGGGGGAAGGTGTTCCCCCGTGGAAACACAGAGGCAGGACAGCGATATTTTATTAACTCACCCACCACTAGCAAAATATCACTGCATCCAACACTGACAAGGCATACTTGAATAGTCAGAAGTGGTTAGCAGCTTCTGCCCCAGCAGTCTGAAGGCTTTCTTCACTAAAGTGGTGCATGAAATCTCCCACTGTACCCATCTGCCTCTGAATTCCTCATCTCAATGGCAGAAATCCAGCATCTGGGATGAACTGTTGTAGGCTTGCGTGGGAAAATGCATAGGGCACAACCTACATTCTCCCTTGTATAAAACCTATCCTACCTGTTAACATCATTGTTCTCCACTGCAGTAAAAAAAAAAGAATTTCAACAAGAAATACAGATAGGAAAAGAAAACCCAAAATGTTTAGTTACCAGCTTCTTCATGGGTGTGCATTTTAAATCCCTTCTCACATAACACTTCTCACACAGCTAGCATCCCTGCACATCTGGCCAAATGAATACGTCCCTGGTTTTCCCCCAGGAGCCTGCTAGCAGCTGACCTTGTCCATGCTCTGCCAAGCAGCTCCTGTTCCATCAGTCACTCTGCCATGCAGTCCACAGGTGCCACAACATACACACAATGCCACATTCTCACTTCACATGCAGCTCAGCTCAGCTCGGTTCCCTTCAGCCATCCCCAAGCCCCTGTTTTTTAATGACCCTGACTTCATACAGCTTGTTGTAAATGCTGTCAGACAGCTTGCAAGGGCTGGCAGTGAGACCTCTGCAGAGCCCAAGAGCCTTTCACCTCAGATTTCCTGCACAGTTCAAACAGTCCCCTTTTCTTCCCTGTGCAACCATCCCAGCCTGAGGGCCAGCACAGGCTCCTGGAGCTGACAGCTCAGGGCAGCTCAAAGCCCAGTGTGTAAAATGTAACATCAGCCCGAGAATTTGCACCTTTCCTGACTGCAAACCTGAAGCTGTTCAAAGAATTAACTCCACATCAAATGCTATCAGTGGTTTAATTTGCTGCGAGATGTATCAGAAGCAAAACCTGCAAAGATGAGCATTTGAAACTGTCTCAGAAATATGGATATGTGCAACTCTGCCTCCTGAATCTTTAATTCCCTGCAACCTATTAAACACAAGAGCAACTTCATAAAATTTATTGTGAAACATTCTCACTGTAAACCCTTCCCAAACAACCCAGCAAATCAAATCTAATATGCTAGGAACCGATAGTACTGTAACTAAATTGAGATTAAGAAAAGTTTAAAAAATATGAAAGAGAATAATTCTTTCACACTTTCATAGGAAATAGCAGCAAACACATCATGCATGAAAGAAAGTTTGCTATCCTTTTGAGTTTTTCACTTACATAACAGCATCTACCAAGTAACAGGTTCAGCAAGTCTTATCTACATAGCAAGGACTACGTAGAAGCATAATGAGATTAGCAATGTTTGTTGAAAAGATCTGTTTATAAGCTGAAAAGCCTATTTAAAAACCTTTCCTGCATTCTCTGCCAGATTCTAGTTATTCCAGAAATATTTTCCAATTTTTTTTCATCTATACACAGAAGGGCCTGCTAACTTTCCTATGGTTTTTATCTGTTTTTCAATTTTATTAAGAGGTGCACATCCTCTGTAGCCTACTATCTCTCTGTGCTGGAGTTTCAAACTGCAATCGAATCGTCAGCCTGAACAAAGCATCTCATTGTCATTCTGAAAGAACTTGGCAAGTGTTCAATCTAAGCAAGAGCAATAATCCATGACAGGGTGCATTAGGCAGGTACTGATGCATACCTAATGCACACTGCAAAGCATATACCCCTCCAAAATACACTCTGAAGTATCTTATCTTTCCTTTTTCATGCTTTTTAAGAATATTTACATAAGCTGTTACTTTTAGCAACTACAAAAAGCTATCCCTTTAAAGAATAATAATAAAATGGATATAAATAGTTTTCCCCTTCAATTCTGTACACAATTATTCAACACCTTTCTGATTTTCCAATTAAAAACAAAACAAAAACAAAACAAAACAAAATAACAACAACAATAAAACCCCAAGCCAAAACAAACACAAAGCACATTTTCACCATACCATCTGCACCTCTGTTTAAAAAGCACCTATTTTCTCTTGGTACTGGAAGCAGGCAAGTGCTCAGCTCCACCATCATTAGCCACACTTGCGTGCAGGCAGTGGGAACATCACCCTCTGGCTCCGACCAGAAGCAACAGCCAGCTCCCGTTCCCACGGGACAGCAGCACGGCTTTGGCAGTGCCAAGGCCACTGCAAACACTGGAAATCTCTGAGCTGCCTGGTGCAAGCCTGCTGCTGGGTCTGCATCTGTGTGCATCGGGCAGAGCCCAGTCCCAGACGTGCCAAGAAAAGCTTGAGCAGCACAGGGGCTTCTGCACACAGGTGAAGTCAGGCAGCACTGGGAATCCAGGCACTAAATCTTGGGAAAGGGGAGTGCCAGTGAGAACCAGCAAGGCCGATTCCAAAGCACTTACTTTGCCTCCCTGAGCAGCACGTGCTCTTGGAGAACATGTTCCCTGCTAACCATGCCCTGTTCTGGGGAGCACACAGCTGTACACCAAATCAACAGCCAGCTCAATACCCAGGTAACAGCTGTTTCACCTGCTGCTGCCTAACCTAGGCGAGATATCTGAAGGATGGATACAGTTTCTCTAAGGACTAATGGATCTTGAAATGCTTGCAGCAATACCAAAAAATGATAATGTCAATATACCTCTGAGCACATCTTGGCTGTTCAAAAACGAGGTATTTTTTGTGAACCACGTAACACAGCAAACCCCATGATTTTTACAGGGAGGCAGAGGGACAATGCATTTTCTAGCTGAAATAGCAAACTACTACATACTAGGAGTTATCTGCCAATAATTGGGCAATGTGCTGATTAATACTTTTTCTGGGTTGCCTAAGGACACTGCATGCATGAGTATCTCGCCACTAAATTAATCACTCTTTGTATTTTTATCCTGGTAGAATTTAGGTGTTACACACAGTGAATACCCTGAATGAGGCAATTTCTACCTCCAAAAGCACTTACTATTGTCAGTTTATTTTCCCTGCTTAGCCCAACGATCAGATTGGCAATAAGTCATCATTCTTAGCAGCTGAGGTGTTTAGTGTCTTTCACTCAATATTCTTTCCTCCTAGCTGTTCCCCTGGAAGTACAGTAATCATGCGCTGAAGAGTCATTTACAGCACTGCAATTAAGAGATTATTCCATTAGGCTTTGTACTTCTATCCGGTTTTATGTTTCCATTAAAAGCACTTTGTTAAACAATTGAGCAAACAGCTTAATACAACAGAAGGAGCCTCATGAGCTGATGCCTGTCAGGCAGAGCCCCCGTGAAGCAGCCCAGGATGGGCAGGAGGTGCTCATGGGCCCACAGAGACTCTCCTCATAGGCAGGATCCCAAAACCAGGGACAGGATGTGACACACGACTGCAGATGGGCCAGTGTGACCATAAACAATTGGGGGAGTGACTGCTGCCAAGAGATTGGGTGAAACTGGGGAAGAGTCCTGCCTGGACACCTGTGAGTGGGTGCATTCCTCTCTGTGAACACAGCATCATTTCTTGTGCCTCTAAGAGCAGGGCAAAAAATATCAAGGAAGTTCTAATTCCATAAAAACTGACCACCTCTTCAAGGTGCTCAACCTGATAGCCAAAGGAAATCGCATCTGCCCAGGCAACGACTGTGGTGATTGCACACCAAGGTTGTGACCAAGGCTGGAAAATCACACCAACGTGCCACAGAAATACACAGGAGGAGTTTCACCAGGCATATCCAGCGTTCTGTCCACTCAGTGATGACTCAGGGCACCTTCCAGGGAATAAATCACCTTCTCTGGTAACGCACTTCCAAGACTCTGCCCTTACAAATATTTTCATGGCAACAGCCAATGAGTTCCTTTCCTCAACACCACGGTGGCAACAGACTTGGAAGGAGAATGAATCAGCACTGCCTCTCCCTGGGGTTCCTCATCCCTGCCCTCGCATGCATTTTCCCAACAATACCCACTCCCTGCCCTCAGGATGAGGCAGGAGGTGTGCTGCGCTTTGCTCACCGAGGGACAGAGCAGATGCCCTACAGTAGCCACTGCACCGAGCTCCTGAAGAAGGTTTTACATTCTTACATGCAGGCTGCTGGACTTTTCCTCACACCCTGATCGTCTGCCCAGAGCTACATCCCGTGCCAAGCACAAAAAGCCCCTTGAACAACCTCCTCCAAGCAGGCAGCTTCCTGCTTCATCACAGGGATGCGCTGACTCAGGATTGCTTCATCTCTCTGTACTCTCTCGCTGGCCCCGAAATTCATTAATGAAACGTCCACAAACAGAATGAGTAACACCCTCAACAGCAGCCAACACCTCTCATAACCCAGGTAACATCCAGCCAAGTCATCTGTAGAAAGCTAGGTATTTTCAAGAAAATGCAAGTTGATCATAGTAATCTGGAAACATGGAATAACATTCTCTACACCTACTTTTTAACACATTCAGTAACTTTTCTGTCTTGCCCAATTGCTTGGTTACCACCACGACTAAACACAGGACGCAAAAGAGTAAAATTCTGCAAAGCAAAACTTGCCATAAGTATTTCTGGAAGCCACTTGAAAAAAGGGAGTAAGGAAAGAGTCTCACTATTTATGCATTTTTCTATTCCTCTTGAAACTTTCATTAATCCTCAGAACAGCTCTTAGATCCTTCCTAACTAGCAAATTGTGCCTTAACTCCTCACTTTTTCACTTAACAGCCCTGCTTAGAAAGTAATGCATACAACAGAGAAAGAACACAGAAAATTGTAAGGTTAATATCCCTCACTTTTCTACATCTTGTTTTCTGTCATTCCTCAGTTTCAAGCCGTGAATCAGGAATTCATTTTGAGCACTTGCTTATATGCATGCAAAATCCATTCTCTATAAAGGCTCCAGGTCAAGAATTCTTTTTGAGCATAAGGCTCAAGCAAAGCTCTTTAGCAGGAACACCCTTTTGAAGTGGACTTGAAAACTTAAAAGCCAAAGGAAACTAGAAAATTAGATACTGTCACAAATTCCTCTTTTCACTAAAATACAACATTGCTTTATGATATGGAGTTTAAGTTTCTCAAAATATATGGGAGGGGTAGACCAGCTGGAACCCAGTGTACAAGTTGAAGGCTACGATTTGGCCCCAGATGAGGACAGCGTAGATAAACCCAGAGGATTTATTTTCTTCTACATTTTTAGTGGTATAAAATTTGGAGCAGCAGCTGTAACAACACCTTGTGTGTTCACCCTGCTGAGCCCTGGCACATCAGTTCTCACCACTGCCTCAGCTTTCAGCACACCCTTGGCCAGCTGAACTCACACAAACCATTTCAATCCTCCTCTGGTTTTCTACTGTCCATTAAGACTTCGCTGTATGTAAGCAGGCTCCTGCAGGATCCTAGATCTGTATCTAGTCAGTGCCTGTACCTCCCTTGCACTCCCATCTTATTTGCACTCACCCACACAAAACAGAAGAGGAAGGGGTGAAAGAATAGTTCAAGAGCCTTCCAAGAAAACTGCATGGCTTAATTAAAGACCTTTTAAATGCATCTTATTAACCTCAGCAACTGCTACTCCTTGTTCAGACCTCCCCCTCTCTAGGGGAAAGAAAGAACTATTGAACAAGTAAAACCGAATCATTATTCACTTGGCAGATTACTGTACACAAACAGCCTTTCAAGTTGTTACATTCAAGTAAACACAGCTTATATCAATATCATCTGTACTTTTCTGTAATTAGGCTGTGAGGGAGGAGAATGGCCCATTTTCAAGGAAGCAATTTTTACAAAAGGAAACCATTAACTTGATATTTAATCGATGCACAAAGGAACAGGGAAATGAAGAAATTACCCAGAAGATGGGGTTGGGACACAGAAAGAAGAGACTTTTCTTCACAATACCTTTTTTATATGGCATTTCTATCAGACTTTTTCCAAAGGGATGTGAGGGAATATTTTCAAACATGATTTCAATGTTTTCTCCTGCTATAGTTGAAAATAAGACCTTTTCTCTCTACTGTTTTGACTAGCACAAACAACTGCCAAACCAGAAAGTTACAGGAATAAGCACTGTTAAGGGAACTGAGTGGAAACAGTACTGAACACAGGACCCTTGGCTGAGACACCATAAGCTCCACACATATCTCTTCATAACTAAGTACAGCACAGATACCAAAGTCAGTTTTAGGAAAGAACAGAAACCACTATATTTGGCCAATGTTCAGCCTAAAGGACAGAATGACAACTAAATGCTCATGAGATATAAAAATTAATCCCGACTGCATCTGGCTTTATAAGCATTACAGGATGGGGAGTTGTGTGTGTGTGTATGGTTTTATTTTTCTTTGATTTGGGGTATTTTGGTGGGGTTTGTTTAGTATGCTCAGTCTTCACAGTAAATTCTCTCACAAGTTGTTCAAATACCAAAACAACATCAACGCACACAAATACAGTTGCCAAACCAGATCCCAAGAAGGTTTTTGTTGCAATTACCAGATTATGCAATAATTACAAACTGTTTTCATTTATTCAAGAATTACAGTAAGGAGGTTCTGGCTGTGAAACAGAGTGCTATACTACATCAGCTGTCTATATTGCAAGAGGAAGAAACAGCAGTAGGTTCCCTGTACATAAATTCAGTCTGTCCCTCCAAACATGCAGGAAACAGGGATGTGTAATGAGAGAAACCTATTTACTGTAATGCAGTTCATCCAGTTTACTTAACTGACTTGGAAGGAAAACACACTTTCCAAATCATTAGGAACCAGACTGATTCACATGTTTAAGTAATGGAAGAACCAGCTTGGGAGCCAAGTTTTAATGTTATCAATTTCTGCAGACTGACAACTTCATCCATCTGTTTCACTCTGCTGTGGTCCTACTTGTGCACTGTCAGTGCACCATGGCACCAAACAACAGCACTACTCATCATCAGTGACATGCTCAGGTAGGCACAGAAACTCCACTTTGGGGCTGGCTCACTTGGACCCAAAACCAAGGCTGAGCTCATCCCATCTGCCCACTAACAGTTTGGTACTGGTTTGGAAGGAGGAGGGGACAATAGCAAAAAGTTAAAGGCGTCTTCAGAGGGAAATTCTAGACTGAAGCTGCTAATGTTCTTCTCCCATTCTAGGCTAAACTCTTCATTTTTATTACAAATAAATAGAGAACTGCAAGGGAAACCTTTGTGACACTTAATTCACTAAATTACCAAGCCTTTTTGCATATGCAAAACACTGAATTGTTGATTTTTCTAGGTCTGCCAATTTAGGAAGCTATTTTGGTCTATCGTTCTCAATTCCTCATCATACAAAGTCGACTTCTTTTCCTGCAGAACACAATGGCAAAAGTACCCCAAGTCTCCAAATAACAGGTCTCATCAACTACAGTGTTTCTAAAAGAAGATTAGACTGTCTCAAAGAACAGTACACAGTTTTACCTATTTTTCTCCCTCCCCAGTACGAGCGGTTACGGAGAATTTTCTTATGCTCTAGACCAGTATTTTTTTACCCCTGTAGTGCATTACACAGAACGAGGCATTCCCTCTATGGAAGGCCACAAACCCAGCTAAGCCAGATACCCTATTACTAGTGTGCTGAAGCCAGTCCATGCAAGATAGACAGGGGTTTGCAAACAGATAAAGATCACCCACAGTGTTCCAAAACCTTGGCAAAGTGATCACATATCCTTTAATTATTAAGGCACTTGTTCTTCTTGCTTCCAGAATGAAAGTTACAGAATACCACGCCTTAAATCAGAAACCCAAAATCAAACCAATGACCAATTAAAAGTTAACTGCTGGATAAAGCTGACTGCTCTACTACAAGGGAGCTGCAGGGTCTCAGCAAAGAAAGGAGACGCAGTGGTCCAAAAGAGCTCTTCGACCAACACAGCTTACACCCACCATCCCACAGCCATCCTCCTAGAAGCCGTATGCCAGAAAAAGCAGCCTTCTTCACCAGTATCACTGAGTTCACACTTGGGCCAACAGAGTTATCTCACCTCTGCAGTATATTTGTTGCCTTTTAGCTACGCCAGCAGTTTTCACAGTAAAACAGGCCTGCAGTGACAGACAGACAGACAGACACAGCAGCTTCCAGGCAGTGGCAATTCTAAGGGAGTCTTCTAAAAATCCAAGCAAGGCTCCCTGCTCTGCAGCACGGAGGGATAGACCAGGCTCCATTTCTGTTAGCACATGCTACTTTAGTAAAGCTATGAAGAAATAGGTCTCTAGACTGACAGCCTGTTCTCAGCAAAGCCTCAGGCTTACTGACATCAGGAAAACAACTTTTCCTAGAACAGCTTGTTCTGCTGAGGGCTGTGGGGACAGGGAAAAGAGAAGCATGTCACCAAAGCACTTCTAAACAGTATATTCCCTGCCTTCAGATTAGGATGATTTTCCCAAAATAGCCTTCAGGGTGGAGAGGATTATTGAGAAATAGCTGCATACCAGTTACAAGGGAGAGTTTCTGAGCTGTGCTTGAAAAGATGAAATACCCCAGTAATATCTTTTTAAGCAAAACCTTACAAACTGCAGAAGAACAAAAAGCCCAAAGCAATTTCTTATCACATCTCCAATTCTCCAGAGACGTAACTATCCCTTTACTGCTCCACATTTTAATAATTCCTTTCCATTTCAGATGCCAGCAGACACACCTGTATTTCAAAATGCAGTGCCCACAGCTCAGCTCAGCTCAGGGAGGAGGCACGTGCACAGGAGCTCTCTCACACACCTCACATGCACACACCACCTGCTAAACACCACTGTGCCATGAAGGAGCTGATCACACACTACTGAATACAGCTTATACACTATATGGCATTCTGAGAAGCAAAGATGTATGGAATAAAAATGCTACCATATGCTTGAGAGTTTCCTCTTTTGTTTCTTTTTTAAAAGGGCTACTTCTTGCTCATGTTTTGGTTGAACTGGTGAACTAGGTGTTTTTGTTGTTTGTTATTCTCTGATGAGTTTTTGTGGTTGGATTTTGTTGCTTTTTTTGTTTTGTTTACAAGTATAAAAAATGAAAGCCACAGTCCTTGCAGTTCTGAAAATGAGTTTTACTGTTGTCTCTGAAGTTAAACATTAACAATTTGCTTGCTAAACTTTCTCTAAAGATTACAGCAGGAACATTATTTTCTCTTAACCTGATGGTAAAATTGCAAAATCAAAAGCAAAGAGAAACTTTAGGTTGCTAGTACAATAAACACTAAGAAGAGCTGAAAATGACAATTCTACAAACAATATCTAAGCCTAAACTAATCCAGAAGACAAACATCTTCATGAAGCACTTGAGATGAAGGTTGCCTAATCAAGTGCACCTAGATACCTCAGCTCGACAATTATGAAGCATTAACAGGAGCAGAGCAACTTCTCAAATGCAGTTTTTGTGCCCAGCACACCTGCTCTTTCTCCCTGTTTGCCACCTCCCCCTTCCCATACAAGAATAAGGCAGAAAAAGATATGCACTTTTTAAAAAGCCATGCAGTTCAATAAGGTGATCAACAACTTCTACATGTCAGCAGCAAAAGAGCTGGGGGCTGGCTCTGCACAGAGCAGCCACCACAGCTGACAGGGAAGATGGGCTGCAAGAATTCTACCTCTCACCACTTCCCACAGCTGCTTGATTCTGTACTGGACTAGAATTCAACTTCTCTTCCCTGAATTGTCTATGAATAGGCAACTGTGGAAAATATTCTCCTAGCACATGCGGCAGCTCTTGCCCTTCCCCACAAAGGCATTCTGCTGGAGAGGCAGCTCCATCTTAATCTACGTATGCTAACACCTCGTTCGGGAGTGATAATTGCCCCAGCCAGCCTCACACTTCTCTTTTTTATCATGGACTGCAGCAGCCAAAACTGCAAAACATAAAACAGCCAGCACGTTTTCCACTGTAACATACCACAGGGGGAAAAAAAAATAATCTCTAGGTTGTGTTCAAGACTGAACAGGAAAAGTACTTTCTCTTTTTTTGAGGCTCCTGAATCTCTACAGTAACTCTTTTGGCATGCCAGGTAAGCAAACCAGTCTCTGCACCCCCAACCACCCAGCACCAAACCCTAAGATGATACCCTGCACTCTCTGGAGAACTCTTCCTCACCTCACTGCCCTCCACCTCATGGACAACAATGTCATTGTAGCATTCCCACATAACTTTAAAGAGACACCTTTTCTATTATACTTTAAAGGCATGTAAAAGCTTCATGCTTCGTTCACTATGGCTCCCCTCAGAAGTAAAGTGCTGAGGAGAATTTATGCACCTCATTAAAATCTTGTTTCCTGCTCTTCATGCTGCATCTTGCAAACGGTTTTGTCATAAAAAGCTGTAAGAGGAGGCCTCTCTTTATAACACAGATTCAGACACAGGAAAACTACATGACCTAAGGAAACGTTCCCTTGTACACCAGCTCAAGTATGCCATGACAATTGTATTTCAAAGTTCTCAATGTCCTATTGCAAATTGGAATACCCACTGCTAAAAAAAACCCAAACCAACCTGAAAAATCCACTTCCCTGTGAGCATCTCCTTCTTCTGTATGGCAGCGTTTCAGCTGCAGGTCTGCCTCAGAGCAACTCCATGCTCAGAAAGTCCAGGCACTTAGGAACAGCAAACTGAAAATCCCCAGCAGCCCACAAAACATGCCCTAGATCATCCAGACATCTGTCTCTGGAGAAAACAGATTTGTATTTCTAGGCAGGGCTAGTAGCAAGTAAAACCAACAGGGTTTCATGGGATGTTTTAGCTCTCAATAGACAAGTAAACTCCCCCAAGATACTGTTTCAGCCGCTCTTGACCTCTATCAGCTGACTTGAACCCAACATCACCAATACTGGCATTTGCCTGTATCAACAGGACCCATGAAACAAGTTATGAAAAGTGTCTGTACATCTGGCCTGAAAGCTGTGAAATGACATGGAATGAACTAAAGCTGCATCATTCATCGTTGCTTCTCCTCAGGGAAAAGCTTCAGTGTTACTCCCTTCTGAATTTACTGTGTTTTAAGTATAGATAAGACCACATTCTATTTCTGCAGAGCATCACCTTTTTCTACTACAACTGGAAGTACAGCCTTCTCTTAAGACTATTCTGGGTTTAGCTGGTACAACTTGGCTTTAGGGGGTGGAAACAGAGGTTTTCCAGGCTGCTGTCCATCATTACCTTTCCCTGCAGGGCTGACTCAGGAGAAGGAGCAAGATGAGCACAGCAGGGATGACAGCACAACACACAGGTTTCATGTTGCTCTGACTGTGTACCATATCCACCTATGCACAAAGATTAGGAAATTGCATTTGTTCTGCACACCAAAAATTATGCTAACCATGAACACACTGAAAACATAAGACAACCCAAAATTCTTAGAATCCAAAACAACAAAGTACTTTGTTTATCCTCCTACTGTAAATAAATGTAAGCTACAGTGCCTACAGACAATTTAAAATGACCACAAGCAGCCTGAATCTTAAAAAAGAGGCACATATTCATCTGAAGATCCTCAGCTTGCAATTTCTGCAGTAGAGCAGATATTTTAATGAAGAAAGAAGCAGAAATGAGATGGGCTCAGTCTGTCTGTCCCACACTCCTCCCAAGGGTCCTGCAATATTCCCAGAGCAGCTGAACAGCACATGATGAACATCACACCACACTCGACAAGAAACTAAATTTGTCCTTATTCAGATCAGTACTGCTTCTGCTCACAAGTTCCTGAATATACCATAAAAACCTGACACAAGCCCTGTTGCCTGGGGACACCACAGGCATCAGATCACTCCAGAAGTGAGCACATGGAAAGCTACAGCTGCAAACCTACGGCTCAGTGAGCAACTTAAAAAAAAAACAAAACAAAACACAAGCCTACATTATACACAAAACAACGCTAACTGGAGGATGGTTTCTCTACGTAATAGCTCCAGATGTAAGCTACTTTCAGCAGTTAATGGGAGAAGCTGATCATTCTCAAACAGCTGAAAGCAAACCATGCCCAGCTCCCTCCGTAACCATTTCTTAAGATCATGATTTTAAAGAATGCTGTGGCATCCATTAGCACATCAGTTCCTCAGTTATCAGTACTACAGTTTTAAAAATGCAAAGGAGCAGCAACAGGCAGGTTTCATCACCTTGTTTTCCTTACCCTTCCACCATTCAAAACTGTGAAGCCCAAATGCTAGGGGAGCTGCTGATCACAGCGCTTAAGCTGAAGAAAGGATGCTGGATTTTCTTGTTTCCAAACAAGCATCCTTCCCTATGCCACATCACTTTCACTAGCTAAAGCAAACAGCATGTGAGAAATAGAAAATGTGAGCAGATGGAGGAGTGCCTGAAGGCCTCGTACAGAGTGATACACAAAAACCACTACTGCGCTCGCTATCACACCACCTCATCAGTAATTTACTGAGCTGGCAAAAATTGCCTGTATTTTTTGCAAAGCACAAATAAACACAGAAAGCTCACCAGTTTCTTTTGTCAGCTACCTTGCAGAGTAAACCCTCTGACATGTGTTGGCAAAATGAATTGTGGAGACATGTGGCTCCTCAGTCCCATGCAGTAGAGCTCTATTTATTGTGAATATTAATTCATCCTTTACTGTTGAATAAAAGCTTCTACACATCCACAAAGCACATTTTTTTTAATAGGATGTATACCTTGCAGATCACTGAAAGAGAAATACCACAAGCTCTTTGTCAAATGCAACCTCTCTCCTACAAACGTATTTCTGCTGCTTATATGCACTCCTACTCTCTTTCAAAGTCTTAAAACAAGCAATAATCAGAGATCTTAACATACATCTTCAGGCATACAGAGTAACCTCTGTACTCACTGTGCTGAAATGCTCGGATGCAGTTTTACAGCATCTTGACAAAAGTAAAAGCTAGCACACAGGCTGGAGGAGGAAGGAGGGTACAGGATGGCAGGTGCATGTCTTGTCCCCATGTCTGTCTCGTATGGCAGGCGTGGGGCAGGGTCCTTCCACCTGCCCTACAGAATCCAGCCCCACGGGCCCAGCCCGTGGACCATTTTCCTCCCTTCAGTCTGAGCCACTCAGTATGTAACACTTGATTCTCTGCGCCATTCGCCTGATGGGTCAGGGATGTGGCTCACTGGCCCTAGTGCCAGCTCTGCCCTCTTGGCCAGCTGGCTGAAGCTGGGGGGCTACCGCTGGGACCCAGCTCCCACGTGGCCCTCCTGCCACCCAGCAGAATGGCTCTGCGACCTCTGAAACATCAGGCATGTCCCCAGCCTTGGAGCCAAGCCAAGCTCCAGGGCCAGCCAGCATCCCTAGGATTTATGCTGCATCCAGCATGCGGTCCTATTACAGCAACGCTGATAATGCAGGTCAGTAAATCATACAAAGGGATCATACAAAGGAAGAAAAAAGATGCTAGGAACTCAGTCTTTACCTTTTTGTTAAGTACTCTTTATGTAAAATACTCCCAGTATCGGGAGAGTAGGCCGTGGAAGCTAGAGAAGAGCTCAGCTGTTAACCAAGCAATCAATCTTCCCCAAAGCCCAGGGCTCTGTCCTTCTCCAGTTTGTAACTGAAAGCCAGCTCTTGGCTTCAAACCTGCAGAAAAGCACCACTGTGGAAATGAACCGTGAGTGCCAAACTTATGTGTTGGATATACCACCATTTTAGGTTTGTTTTTTTTTTCCTGCCTGCAGGAAAAAAGAGCAGGGTGGCTGTGGGACTAAAGAGCAAAAAGGAATTTCTCTCTTTGGCATTTCTGAAATGCCCATTAAGGCATCGTAAACGCTAAAAGCCATTTAACAGGTACCTTAAATAGCACTGCTCCATCAAGTACTACTGCTCAAGAAAAGCTGCCTCCCCCACGCTGAGTATGAAATTTACTTTAGGCAGGACACTCCCCCACTCCTCCCGAGAGCAGGCAAAATGCTGTTTCTTTAAAACCACAGCTGAAAAGTACTTAACCAAGACCGGTGCTTTCTCTTGAATTTTGCTCCCTGACAGCAACTCCCTCATTTCCGTGCTCCTCTGTTGTAACCATGTCCTATCGTCCCAGCTATCCAGCAGACACAACCTGCCTCGCCTGCGCTGCCGCCCGGCCGAACAGAAACCATTCCCACCTTCTCCACCGCGGCTGCGAGCAGTGACAGAAACCTGCTCACGCCGGGCTGCAGGCGAACAGACACAAACAGACGCGAGACAAGTCTGGACGGGAGAAGAGAACCAATTTCAAAGAGGTTTTAAACAGACAAGTCCACGGGGGAGGAGGAAATCAGTTTCAAGGAGCTTTTAACTTGTTGGACTGGGAGAAATTTGACGGGGAGCAATTAAGACTGTTTTTTTTCTGCTGGAAGAAAGTTTACGCTGGGAGGAGGGAGAGGGCACTTCGGTGAACAAAACACGCGGACAAAACCTACCCGGGGCTCGGTTAAAACCCCACAGCCGACTGAGCCCGAGCAGCAGCCAGGGCATCACAGACCCAGCCCTCAGCGAGATGCAACGGGCGCGACCAAAGTTATTTAGTGCCGTACCTCGACTGGGCAGCCATCGCGGGGTTATCCTGCCAAGCGTCCTCTATCCATGGGCTCCGTCCGCAGCTGTCCGGGCTCTACCCCGCCGCCAAAGCGCGCCGTCCCATGTGCCGTCCGCCTCCCCGCCGCTGCCCGGTGCCGCCGCGCCGCGGCTCCCCCCACCCGGGCGGCCGGCGTAGGGCTGGGGCTCGCTCATTTTGATCGACATCCGGGCGCCCGGCCCTCCCCCGGCCGCCGGCAGGGAGGGGGGCCCTCCCGGCCCCCGGGGACGGCCCCGCTCCGGCCCGCAGCCGGCGAGGCCGGGTGCTGCCGTTCCGCCGGGGCCGCGGGCCCCGCTCGGTGTCCCCGCGGTGCTCGGAGCGGCGGGACCTGAGGCAGCGCGGGCCCCGCACCCGCCCCGCGGCCGCCTCCCCCTGCCCGGCCGAGCGCTCGTGGTACGGCCCGGCCCGGCCCGGCCTGTGCCCGTGCCCCGGCGGGCGGGCCGTGCCTGCTCCGCTCCGCTCCGCTCCCGAGGCGCTGCCTGCGGCCCCCGGGCCCAGCGGGCCGGGGCTGCTCCGCCAGCCGGCCCCTGCCCTCCGCCACCGCCCCGAGGGTGCTCCTGCGGCGTCTTGACTTGTTTGCCGTTTTGTTTTTTGTGGTTTTTTTTTGTTTTTTTTCCCCTTCCTTTTCATTTTTTTAAAAAGATTATTGTTATATGTACGGGAGGTTTCTGTTTTTAGAAGAACAGAACAAAACGGCACACGTGTTCCAAAACCTGCGGAATTAACGCATAGCCCAGCTGCAGGCACGCATCCCAGGTGTCCGCACACATGCGGCAAAGGAAGTCCTGAGCGCGCTGCTAAAGCCAGAATCGGAACTGCAGGCTAAGAAACCTTCGGGAAAAGGTTTGTTGAGTGCACATGAAGCTGCTTATGCAATTCCTGCTGGGCTCTGCTCCTGGTTGTGGTCTGCAGACGCACTCGGAAAGCAGCAATACCTGTCCTTTGCTCTGGGTGTTTCTTGGCACAATTATAGAAACAAACTGCTCCTGCAACTGCCTTCGACTAGAAATTGACCGAGCGTTCAGCAGGCAAAATACGCGGATCCAATATCCCTTCAACTTTTCTCCGCAACTGTGTATGGCTCAACACTGCAACAACATTATGCTCCTCCTACTTTTCAGGTTTAAAGCACAGCTTGTGTCAAAGTATTCGGCAGATACCAGGAGAAGGGGTTTATACTTGATTGTTTTCGTATTCTAGATAACCTTTATGGTAATCTTGAGTCCGACCTATCTTCAGAAAGATTAAATAAAATTCATATCGGCTCTTTCAGGCAGAACAAAAGATAATGGGGAAAAAAAAGATATTCTCTAGATTTTCCACAACAGCTGAGCTTTCTACAGGAAAGAAAATTTGTTTGCTCTCACCTAAAGTTGCTAGCACTTTTCCACCTACCCCCTTTCAAAAGCACTTGATTAAGTGCATCTGACAAATCAGTGTTTCTCCAAAGAAAGCTTTCTGTCAGAATATGTCCTGTCACCTATTGATTCCTCCCTCATGTTTGTTTCCAAAATCAGCAGAGTGCAGCTTTTCTCACCTGTTTCTATTCCCTGATCAGGGATACAAGTTTCCCCTCTCCCCCCTTTTTGTAAGATTGCAAAATGAAGGAAAATGTCCTAAGTAAAATGCAAACAAAACAAATCAATAAAAAAAGCTCTTTGTACTCTTCAGCTCATCATTATCTCATAAATTCACTACTGAGCTCTCTGTCCTAAAACCTATCAGGGAAAGCTTCCTACAGGTGACCATCATTCCAAATGGCATTTAAGCTGTATGCAAGATTTGAAGACCCATTCATATTTACCTGTGCATTGGATGAAAATGCAGTTCTCCAGATACAAAGTCTGTGATTCAGAGAAATCACAGAAATGATTCAGAAATGCAAATCCAACCAAAGAACAAACAAAGGTGTACAGCAAGCCTGGATGCCAATGTTACTTAATTCTGTACTCCTGAAAAGGCCCGACTACCAACCGTAGGCATCAGTGGTAAAGCACAGGCTGTGGGTACATTACATTTCTTTGAAGTCCCCTCTCACCTTCCTATAGGCCTACCTGTATCTGGACATCTGGACCAGAAGGATATTTCAATGCAAAAAAAAAAAAAAAAAGACCCAGAAGTTTCAAGCGTGAAGCAACATTATTTCCAGATAAGGTGCAGATATTGATACATTGCCATAAAAATTACCTACAGCATCTACAGCAAGGCCTTGTAGAAGGGAGACGGGTATCTCTCTGCTCACCACTAACAGTGCTTGGCCATACCCAAGTGTTGGTTCAGGAAGTGGAATGCAGCATCCCTTAACTCCAGAAAAAAACAGAACATGACATTATGCTAATAATGGGGTGATAGTTCCTTAAGTCTGTGGGACAAATGCCGGAATCTTGTGGCATTGTGAAACAATTAATCAAGTATAGAGTACCAATGAAGAAGGAACACATACAAAGCAATAGTAAAATAATTAGAATAAAGACACGGTCAGTAAGCTTTCCTGAAATACATTTGCTGTAAAGTAAAACATGTATTTGTATATGCACAGAAATAGGTCAAATTCATGCCCTTTCCACGCTGTTCAAAACATCTCATTGCACTGCACTGCATCAGGTTTTTAAACAGACACACCCCCCTACCTTCACTCTTCGAGAGTCACTGCTGGCCTTTAATTAACACGCTCTGTTGACAACAAATCCATCTTACCGCTGCCATTTATTGCCACTGATGAGTCCTTCACATTTGGAGGTGAAAAGGGTCCAATGGATATTGTGTTTCCCAGCCTGAGGGAGCCGCGGGTGGCCTTTTCATTTGCAAAGGGCACTTCGGCACCAGGTCAGAAGGCAAGGACCGTGCTCCATAGAGGCTCTGCTGCCCCAGCCCGGTAGAACGATCCCTGACCCCTGAGCCCCTCTGGCTGGCAGAGCCCTTCTGCCTTGCATTTCCCTGCTACCTCTACAGAGAGACAGAGGCTGCACATCTGCAGAGTTGTTTGTGTCCTGGCATTCCCAAACTACACAAAGCTGCCAAGGGCATGATTCTCTGGTGTCTTTCCCCACCGGTAGGCAAGGAGCCAGCACACTACAAACGCTGTAAAGCAAGGGCTACAACCATAATGCACAGACAGGGTTTCAGGAGTTCCACGTATTTGGAGGAGTTGGTTAATCTCATCCTCAAACTTCTGTCTCCAAAGTTGAGCTGGAAAGTGAGCAGAACTCAGAAACCCATCCAAAAACCAGTTCAACAAGGTAAATGAAGCTGTGAGAAATGATGAGTCTGAAGAAGGCTGAGGCAGCAAAACTCTCTGTTAACCCTGACTCAGCAAAGCACTTCCCTGTAGGCTTGTTTTATTGCACCTCCTTAACCTTGGCACTTTCCAGAACCAAAGCTGACTGCCGGGAGCACATCCTTGCTGGGCAAATCCTGGAAAGCACCTGGATTTTACTGGGCCTAACACACACAGTGTAGCTACAGCGAGGTTGAAGGAGCTGCCGGGCAAGGGAAAGAAACAGCTGAGTACAACACTGAAGAAGGGGTAGGGGAGAATACAACCAAAAGGATATGCTGACTTTAACAAAATTACTGACTTGGGTACAATCTGTTATGCACGTTATTGCTCTACAGATGTTAGGAATCAAACTTTTCTGAGAAGAGAGGAAAACAACTCTTCATCTTTCAATATCTAAATTGGAGAAAACAGATTTTAAAAAGAAACCACCTTCTCGCAGGCACCAGACTGTACTAGAGGCTATACCCCACTAGCTTTTGGCAGCCAACAGGAGCAATTTCCATCATCTTACTTGGCATTACTCACTTATCACTTAGAATGCCTTAAAATGTTCCATAATGCCTATGAACTTTCACAAGTTAAGGTTCATTCCTTGCAGATGTATTGCCAAAAAAAAGAGAAATTAGATGTACTTTGAAGAGTGATAGCAGGTGGTATGAGGGTAGAGCACACTGGCAGCTGTAAAGCTCTAAATGAGAAACAAATGGAAACTGCCTAAAAATTATATTTTGGGGGTTGTGCAGGGACAGAATAATAAATTTTACAAGTTATATGTGTTTGAAACCCTCATTGTCCAAACTTCCAAAGAATTGTTCCTGCAAGCACTGTACCCTAAGCATTACATCTGTGTGAGCATCCCACTGAGACCCAGTGTCCAGCACTGATCATTTCTCAGCAGATTCAAGTTACAAAAGGCATCAATTGTTTAGTAAAAGACAGCATGTTAGATTTAACTCCTTCCACTCAGTGGTTATGATTCTTGCATTGATGGGGGGGATTATTTTGTTTTAACCATCTCGACATTTGTCACACCACCTGGGAAGCCAAGATTTCAACAAATTAATTCCTAGTTATTGCCACTGTTCTGCATCTCTGTAAATTCCATTATGAAGGCTCAATTTGGGTCAGCTTCTCTAGAGGAGAAAAAGCAGATATTCAACATCTCTTTTACAAAAGAGCAGCCCATTGTACATGATAGATGCTACCCAAGCTTTGCTTCAACAATCAAAAAGGCCAACCCAAAACAAGCTTCCTTGGAGTCAACAGTAGGAAAAAGGCAAAGTCAAGCAAGCAAACATGAAAAATCTTCAGTTTCCAAAGCAACAAGTCATTCCAGTAGTTGCTACAGTAAACAAAAAATTAAATCTAATAATTTTTTTCCTCCTTCAAAGTGTCTGTGGGTGTACATTCTGCATTTAGGTTTGTGTGTGTTACATCTGAAATCTCCATTTTAAATTAACTCTTCAAAACAATTTTGTACTGCAAAATTAAAATACAGAATACTTGCCTCCAACACTCCCCCAGAGATTTTCAGAGTTGTGTGAATCCCTAGATTATCTCTAGCAATCCAAATCATCATTCAGTTATGGTTATGTTCAGTGAAATACTACTCAACAGGAAGTTTAGATGGAAACTAAAGAACAGATTGCTTACCTGAGGCAGCAAATAATTTGAATTTTTGAGGTATACTAGGTTGACAGCTTTTTCCACACACAATTCCCAATACTGATAGGCTGAGGCACAATGTGCATCAAACACAGCTCAAGAAGCTGAGTTCAGGAAAAGCTTGTAAACACTGGGAATTCTCCTGTAAACACTTCTTTTGGTTGCAGAGAGACCTCTTAGAGCCACACATACTCATTAGTAGACCATAATGAATGTTTGCAGAATTTTGCCTTAACTGTCAAGAAACAACAAAACAGATTTAGTAATTGCCTGTTTGGAACTGCAAGGCAGTGGAAGCTGCCATGTGATGCTGGCTCTCATGGCAGTTTTTCCAAAGGATGAGCAGCTGCCAAAGCCAGCATCTCTGCTGGGCTCTTCAGCATTCCTTGCAGGGAACTCAGCTGCAACTGGATGAGGGACACTGGCTCAAGATCTTCAGGGGCATGCTACACAGAGAGCCTGGAATGGCCAACTGGCAGTGACTGCCAGTGTTCCTAAACATACAAGCCAAACATGTGGATTGTATGTAGCTAAGAAGGGGAGAACCAAGGGATCAGTTTTTCCCTTCTCCCAGCAGTGATGCTGCAGTTCAGGTCAGCTCCTAAACAGAACTTCAGGCTTGGCCAAGAGCATGACAAATGAGGCTACAGTTACTGGCTCCAAGATATTTTGTTCAATTTTAAGAATAACTGTGCTGTTGTGTCCCTCCCTTTAGACAACCAAATAGGCCTCTGATGAATGTCAACCTTCATGACAAGGGGAGAAGAGAAAAAACAAACATTAAAAAGACAGCTATAGATTAAGAGGTAGCACTGGATAAAAATTCAAGGCAGCAATGTTCTAGAAGCAAGGAGGAAGTGAAGGGGAAGGATCTTGCAGCAATTAAGCTCCTCATGTCACTGTAAGGGCAGTTCCAGTTAGAAGGGCCCTCAGACAGAGCTAAATTTCAGCCTCTACACAATTGGCACCATTTTGGCTCATCACAGTAAATATATAAAAAAAATTCCCCTTGCTTTGGTCCATGCAAAGGAGGTGAAGTCACTCCTACAATGCTGTTCACTCACAGCATCCACCACCTATTTTTCACCATCCTGTCTGCCCAAAACTAATCCTTGGTTCACAGAAGAGAAGACTGATGACATCAAAATCATTATTATGAGGTCTGGCCTGGCCCATGAGTGTGCTCTGCAGATGTGTTCTACAAACACTTTGGAAGAAGTGAATCCTGCCTGGAAACATGTTACAGAAAACTTGATTAATTAAGTGCAAGATCACCTCAGCATAAGCAAAGTCTCCAACAAGAAGAAATAGGACAGAAAATGGTTTACGTTTCAATTTGTCATTCATTTGCATCTTGTCACATTCCTGACCGAGCAAAATTACTTCTGGCAGGGGTCCAGCCTACAGGAACTTTATGTGAAGCCTTGTGAACCAACCCACTTAGGGCAACTGATATGAAACAGGAGCACAGGTGCTTTGATGATTAGGTGAAGCAGCTGACCTCTAGGTCATGGCTTTAACACCAGGTGAGGGACCATCAGACAACCACTCTGCAAACCACAGAAGGAGGGGTTTCCTCAGCCCAAGCAGAGACTTCACACTGTAATAACAGGGGCAGATGGAGATGCATGCACATGTTTGACTGAACAGGGTGTGGGGGAAGCCTGTTCGGCTGCCAGCTCATCTTAACACAGCTAGAAAGCATGTGAGCAGCCAGCAGTAAAATCTAGATTTCACTAAACAATCTACAAGTTTGGCAAATGCTTTAACAGAGTCAGGTTTTCAACCAAACTGATGAATTTGAACCCCATGAATTTGCAGTTGCGTGGGCATTATTAACCTGACATATTTCCCCAAGTTCCAAATGCTTTTGCAACCAAGTTATGTTTCAGTTCCTGGGAGAGTTACCGAAGAAATCCACCTGGGGGCTAACACAAGAAAAATTAAGAAGGTGTTGGGAAAATCCAGGATGGATTTACTAACAGTAAATCATGCTTGACAGAACTGATCACCTTCTACGGCAAAGGAACTGCTCGGCCCAAGTGGGGCAGGAGGCAGACATTGTTTACATCATTGGATTTCTGCAGGGATTTCCATATAGTTTCCCACAGCCTCCTCCTGGACAAACAGACACATTATGGACTAGACGAGTGGTCCTGGCAGTGGGTGGGAGCTGGCTGGCAGGAAGCACCAGGAGGTGCTGGTAAACAGCTCCTCTTCAGGCTGGTGACCTGTCACCAGTGGGGTCCAACAGGGATCGATATTGGGCCCAACAATGTTTAACATCCTCACAAGTGATCTGCATGATGGGACCAAGTGCACCCTGATGAGGTTTGCCAATGATTCCAAACCAAGTGGGGAAGGGGACACTTCAGAAGGGAGACCCACCTTGCAGGAAGACGTGGACAGGCTGGAAGAGTGGGTCTTATGGGTTAATTGAGATAACATGACCCTATGAAGTTCAACAAGGACAAGTGTAAGGTCACAGAAGCTGCTTGAAAGACCAAGAGCTAGACAGAGGATGTTTTAAAATAAACATTTCACTTTGACTAGACCCTTCATAAGGACTTTGTTAGAATTATGATTGCTCGGCACAGTTCCCTTTTGGATTCCTCTCCTGGATGAGCTGATTCATCTACAGTGAGTGAGGCAACTTTATGTTCCAGAAAAAGGGGAACATTTCGAAATGCCCTTTGTGGAACTCACCTTTTTCCATTCACCTCTTTAATCTATGCTGAGCTTCTTTGGGCTTGAAGGTGAATTTTTACAAAAAACTAACTGGAATGTAACATCATCTAGCTCTCCACATACATAATATAAAGAAAAATTCTCATGTCAGGTGCTGATTTGTTTTCTTACTTAGGGCAAAAAACACTGGCAAATCTCAACAAATTAAGTGAATGAGACAACTGGACAACATGGCACAGTCAGATTGCACAATAAATAGTGCAAGGGAGGCCAGGAGGTCTTGAATGATAAGGTACCTACATGTTTCCCTTGGCTGTACTTGTTTTCTGCCCAGTTCCATAACCTTGGAGTGCAAAAGAAGGTTATTGTATCTCTAGGACCCTCTGATACCATGCCCAAACTCAGAAAACAAGTTCTGAAAACTGCATTATTATCCCTATCTGCTATAAACCATCAAGTCACTGGTCACCCAAGAGACATGTAAATAATGCCTCTCTCACAAGACAGTAATAAAAAGAGAAAGAAAAAAGATAAAGTGATTTGGGGGTGAAGAAGGTAAGTGTTTTTGAGGTAAATAAGGCAACCCTCCTTAGTAGTACACCCATGTGCCTGGACACAAATATCCCACTTAGGCAAATGTTTCTGATGAATCCTGTGCTGAGAAAATGCTGATTTCTAAAGCAACCCTCAACATGCCAGGGCTACACATCAGTAGACAAGGAGTTTATGTCCGAAGTCCCGGGACCAAAAGGCCAAGACAAGTAGCCTGAGCTGCTGGGAGCACAAAGCCCTCATGGTAAGGACTTATCACAGCAAACAGAATTGCTGAATGCTTATAGCAATATAGGGATTTGAAACGAAACTATTAAAAATAAAGTTCTGCTGGGAAAAAAATGCAGCTGTGTGTGAAAAAGCCAGTTACAGAAAGGGGATGAATGCAGAATAGTTATCATATGAATGGACAACCTTGCAGGACTCATGTAATTCCTGCCTAAATCTAACCTTGTTTGCTAGTGCTTTATGATTCCCTGAGAAAAGCAAAGCAGGTAGCTGTGCTTCAGGGAATTATTTCCGTTGTGGGACTGGGTAACATGAGCAGATTGTGCTGATGGGAAGACTGGCAGTGCTCTAGGAACACCACCATTGAGGAAATGCCTCCTGATAACCACTCACTCTCCTGCTATCTGTAGCATCAGCATGATAATCTTTTCATAGCAGAACTGGGAATGCTGCCTTTGTGTCATTATACCAAAAACTAGCTTTAGGAGGAACCAGGCAGTGCCACTTCTGCTTCAGAGCATTCAGCACCCATTAAAGACATTGAAGGGATAAATAGACTTGACCATACTTAAAAATTTCATTTAGTGTAAATGAACAATTTTCTCCTGGATTCATCAAGATGACAAGTTATTTCAATTACCAGGCCAGAGGTCACTGGTTTTTTGAGACATTATTATTCCTTGTTAGAAGAACTAACTTTTAAAAAACTTTGTTACATACTAGAACTGTACTGAACACTGCAGAATCTAAAGACAGATTTGAACACAGGAAACCCACAACTGTGGGAACTATGTCCTAATGCCCTTTATCCAGCAGGAGGCTACACGCAGGAGACACAAGGAAATGCAAGGAAAGTTCTGTTGCACTCCCCACCACTCAAAGCCAGGGTATTTTTAAACCCACAAATGTTTGACAAGAGAAAATTTATTTCCTTGACAAGTGTCAAAGGAGCTGTGGAGAAAGTGACCCTATTCTACAGTGCATAGCCAAGAACTCTCTTGCTTTATCTTCTAACCCTGTCCAACTTCCATAAGGCTACTGCAGGCTTGCTCAGCTCATCAAATTTGGCTTACGCACCCCAAGGAGACAGAGAGCAGTTACACACCAGTTGTTCAGCACACTCCAATTTCAGTAGGCTTGGCCTGAAAGCTCTACAGTGTTAGAAGTGGAACCAAAATCAAGTTCCTTTACTGAAGTTTTGAGTTCCACCTCTGACAAGACTTCAAGAAAAGAAAGAACAGCAACTTGAGGGGGTTTTAATGGGATATCCCAGTGTATCATTTCTTGGGGACAGTGCAGAAATATCCAATTTGGCTTTAAAGAGAGTTGAGAAGGTAAAACAGACCATACAAAACTCCTTGTTACTGAATACCAGGCTACATCTATGACCAAGTTAACTTGTTTAGAGATAATAATTTGTTTGGGAAATCTGGCTATTGTACTGAAGTTACAGTCAGAGCCCTACCAGAGAAAGTTTTTGACTATGGAGGTCATCACAGTACAACAAGGAATATGAAATTCATTTCCTAGAACCCACTTGAGGAAATTAGCAATTAAATCTGCTCCCAGTCCAATGATTTATCCTTCAAGTCACGTTCTCATAGCCACCAAGATCTTCCCAGCACCTCATTAAAACAAAACCAATCGCCCTTTTCCTAGCATCTCATTAAGAAGCAAAGTTCCCCGCAGAGCCCACCGGGCTGGCCAACACAAAACACTAGGAATTAAGCCCAAGAAGTGATGCTCAAATTGAGGTTGGAATGTCAGCCACAGGATGTGGTGTTCTGCCTTTTTTGTTGTTTGTTTGTTTACCCAAAGCAGCAGCGGAAATTCTGTCATCATGTTCACAGCAATACAAGATTTTCCATGATGGCTATTATCAATTCTATCAGAAGCTGACATGAATTGGATGGACCAAGATGTGCATCTGCAAGAGATCTGTACAGGCCAAAATTTCAGACACAAATGGTCATTTTCATCCTCACTCTCTCATGGGAGAGGCTGGTGTGAAACATCCCACTCCACAAATTCTCCAATGTCCAGAAGATGTGATAGATTCACCATTGTCAAATAGAATATCTTCATCAATCAACACTTCACTCACTGGACAGGTCACTTGAAATTGAATGGGACCTCCAGAAGGAATTTTCCAAAAGATGGAATCCTTTACCTTTATCAATTCCAACCCAGTGGCTGAACTCCAGTTTGCAGCAAACACTACTCAGAGCCATGTACCATGGGAGCTTTTTATCATGTATGTCTATGTTCTTCATTGTCTTTTCAGTATATATCCAATATAACATTTATTTGTATCAGCCACTTTTGGTCAGCATTTTCTTTCCCAACGTTGAGTTGGCCTTTTCTTCTCTGCTGGCTCATTCATTCATTTATTTGCCACTTTGCCCAGCCAGGAGAATGTCATTCTCTGAATGAATATTTGGGGAATGAATGCTCTTAATATTCAGACCTCTTGCTACACTGCCCTCTCAAAGCTGCTTAAATGCTGAGTAACATTTCCCTGAATTTACCTCTGAGGTCAACTGCACTGAGAAGGCAGCACAGGGCAGGTTCTCCACTCAGCTGTGTCAGCATCCACAAGCCACTTGATGTTTGCAAGTAATGTCCTGACTTATCTACCAGTGGATGTCACAAATTCAGACTCCCACCCAGATGATGGTTCTTTTTCCCCCCACACAGCTAGTTTTAGAAGGACTTCAGTGCTGAGGAAAGAGGCTGCTCAGAAGCATTCAAGTGACAACAGTAACAAACCCCCAGAACAGTTTCCCAGGAGCAACTGGAATTCCTCCCTCCTTGCCCTTCTCTTGCAGGCAAAGACCAGCAAGGAAAACAAAGATATGATAAACTACTAATGGCATAGGGCTGCTTATGTGGCAAAGCATTTGTGCTTCTGTCAGCTAATTCTGGCTGGAAAAACAAAAAGATCCTTTCTTTCTTGGGTTAACACACAGGGTCAGTTCTTTAATTAGAACTGTAATGGATTATGTATCAGGTTTTTTTTTTTTTTCCTTAGTCTAGTAAACTTCCTGCTAAAAATCAGGTACCTATATAAAGGAAAATCCCTTTCAGCTGGAGCATGTCCTGGATGCTTACTCAGCAAGGCATCCCAATTCTTAAAACAAAAGAAAAAAAAAATCTCTCAAATACAGGCTGCAAATCATGTAGTCAGCATAGCAAGAAAGCACATAGCAATTTTCCTTTCAAGGAACTAGGCTTCTTAATAATTTTACTTCTCATTTCTTCAAGTGGGGCATAAGGATTTTAAGTAATCTAATCCTTTGAAGAAAAAGGTGAGCATTGGTACATATTTCCAACCAGATTTTCCACAGAAACCAAGTTTAAGCCATCCCACTCCATAAGCAAATCCATTTTTTTGTAATGAGTTTTGAACTGTGGGGTATGTTTTAACCAAACTGACCACATCAGCTGTGAAAGAGTCTGGAACTTCAGAAGGGAAGTTCCACCTGCATATCAGAAAACAGACAACCTTCCAGTGTCCTCAGCTACTAAGACTCCCTCAGACTAGAGAACATTCAATCTTTATTCAATATTCTACTCCTCAATGTTGAGACAAACCCAGAGAAATTCAGAGAACTTCTCAAAAGAGGCCAATGCCACCTTTCACCATACTTGCATGATTTCTCAGAAACACCTGAATGGTTTGTGTGTGCATATGTGTTTTGTTTTTTTTTTTTTTTGTGCATAGCTCTTTTTTTTTTGTTCATGTGCATGTGTGTATTTGTCCTTTTTCTGAGGAAGGGGAGGTTAGGTCAAGTTCATTATCCTTTGCTTTTCTGAGTGTCCACCATTAAAAGGAAATTTGGTATAAGACACCATACTACAGATCATCATCATATCTGTGAGGACAAGCAGCAAAATCTGGCATCTTTTCCTGATTTGTGTTTCCCATAAACTGTAATCTGGTGCAAACTGTTTGTGCTGTACTTGGCTCCATGCAGCACATTATACAAAATCTGTTCCTATTTCTACATTGTTTGGCCTGTACCTGAAAACATTTAAAAGAAGAATTGAACTGCCTTAACCGTACTGTCTACTTTTTTTTTTGTTTCTAAAACCCAGACAAGCCCAAACCCTCTGAACTCACTATTTATGTTAAAGCAGCAGCAGTATATTAACTAGCTGTGTTTACATACTTTGCCTGTATACAACTGTTGTCCTGAAAATCTTCTGTCTTCAATTTATAGCTCCTTCATATGGGTATACTGCCCACTGGCAGTATATATATATATATATATATATATGTATATGGCTAATCAATTTGCCTCTGCTTCTATCTACACAGAATTAATTTTCCATCCTCAAACTATGCTGCTGTGAAAAACCCACAATTTTGCTGTTATGCTGGAGGGAATAAAATACACAGTATTACTGACAAGTGAAAAAGGCTCTTCTTTTTAAAGTCATGTTATTGCAAGGCAGTGATTGCCACAGTTTTGGTACACTGGAACACTTTGGGCTACTATTTTCAAGAGTCAAAACCTTGAATAATAACCAGCCTCTGAACTTACTCCCACGACTTCAGTGCAGAATGCTGTTAAATTAGCACCCTTACACCCTTCCTGACAACACAAAAGCTTCAGTTCTGGCAAGGATTACTGGGACAGGAATATTGCCCAAGCCTTGGAGTGACCACTTGAGGCTAATGTGTCAGCTGATGGCATTTATTCACCATCCAAGGCTCCCACAGAGCTTAAAATTAAAATTTTCTGTCAGAACAGTTTCGACTGTTTACAGTATCACTAAACCACTGAGCTACTTAGAATCTGATACCCTCCCTCCAATCTCAAGCCTGGCTGCCTAGGCAGAGTAGCTTACATGGTTGTCAGAACACTGCTGTAGCAGTGCAAACACACCTCCCAAAAAAGTGAAAAGGTCTCAATGCCCAGGTGAGCTGAAAAACAAGGAGGAAGGGAAAATGAACCTTTCTTTTCACCATAGTGGGGAAACTCTCCAGAAAGGAGCCCACAGTTCTCCCAGATTTTTCAAATAGATACTGAAGAACAGAAGGACACTGAAAACTTAAAATGTGCACAGCCTCTATACGGTAAAGGCAGCAACCACAAGGAATTATGCCATAGCTGGCCAAGAAAAATCAGTCACAAGAAGACAAAAATACCCAGACCCACTGTGATCAGTGTACATTAGGTATATTTTTATTTACAGAGTCAAGATGCCTAATCAATTATAAGGTTAGACACCCAATAATTCAGCTTTTTTGTGTAAAAGTATATAAATATATACATGAAATTCTATGAAGTAAACATTATTAACTGTGATACAGTTAACATTCACTACTATCCTTATGCTAACAGGCATCTCAAAGCTTAAATGCTGATTTCAAGATACCCTCTATAAAATAGCTGCAATTGTAGTAGAAGGGCAACAACTGTGTGCCATGAACAAGCTTTCAAAAGAGACTAGTAAAATATCTTTGTAATAAAGTTTGCCAGGATAAAAATACTGCCTCATCCCTCCCACTTCCCCACCCTGTAAGAAACAAATACCCCAAAACAGTTGCAGAATTGCAGGAAGTAGTATAGGATTACTTTTTTTCTTCTTCTTTATCTTTCTTTTTAAATTAAAATACTTTTAGTTCTGTATTTTATGACATATTAAGGAAGCTGCAAAAAAAATGCAGCCTTATTAAATATTGTTATACAAAAAAATCTCACATGTGCATCCATGGGGCTGAAGACAATAGTGGTATTGTATGAGCTACTCCCTTCCCTTAGATCTATATACCTTATTTGGAATGATGGAGAGACTTTATAGGAAAGACACTGGACAGCAAGTGAAGGAAGGGATTAGAAAACCATTGGCAGGACAAATAAAATGCTCCAGAGCCTCTCAACCTCCTTGTTTCCTTATTTTAAATGCACTTCTGCTTCAGTATTTTATTTGTCTCTGTGTTGTTCTTCGTGCTGGAGACGGTTCAGGACATAAAGGACAACTTGATAGCAGAAAATGTACTGATCCTGTAAAGAAAAGGAAATTACAGAACTTGTGAAAAAAGCCTGCACCACCTAAGTGCTCTCACTGGCACTTCACAGTTGCACAGCACTTTCAATACTAATTATACTACTAAATAATAAAACCACCACCACCACATCCCAAAGAAAACAAAAGACCCCAAAGGACAAAAAATCCAAACAAACAAAAAGGCCACAGTGGAAAAATATGCAACCTCAACTCAAAGCAAATACAGACACTCCTCTGTCACTAAAGATATATTTCATATGGGACATTTGTCCTTCTTTCACACCAAAACCATCTAAAGGAGACTAGGCACTTTATGTAAGTAGAAATGAAGGCAGCAAGTGAATTTCAAGGACTTGCATCAATGCCAAGTAATACAGAACTCAGAGGAGAAAGGAACTTCTTACCCTAATCTCAGTGATAGAGGTGTGGGGGCTGATATATGTTTTGGGGTGTGAGGTAGGGATGGGGCTGATAGTTCACTGGTTTGATTACAGGGGTTTTTTTTAACCATGACTTCACAATTCCTCCTCATTCAATCAAAAAGTGCAGATTTTAACAAGACCTTGTGATGACCATCTCTGAAGTTAATTAGCTCTAGATCCATTATTCCTAAAAGACTGAACCTCTGGACTGAGTATCTTCCCAAAGGAGATCTCAAGACACCTCTGACAGGATCAGTGTTTCACAGCAGCTACAGTTAGGCCTTCTCTTCAGTTTATAATGCAACTTTAAACCACAAAAGCTTAGCTGACCTCTTCTATAAACACATCCTTTTGAAGATGAAAACTCAGGTTTTCTTAAAACACAAATCAATACATTATGTTAAAAATGGCCTGTGTTTATAAGTGTTAAATACATCCTGCTACTCATCTGATTTAATTCTTGTGACACAAATGTCACAATACAGTGCACAAAGACGACTGGTGCTGTGCATCATGAAGTTCTCTGGCACTTCAGATGGTTCAGTGAATGGCTGGGGAATCCAGACTCACCTCTGTCTGAACCATTCCGTGTCTCTGCAGACGCATCGTGCGCACCAGGTCCGAGATGTCGAACTACCAAACAAACAGCAAGTTAAACATTCAAAAATTACAGACACGCAGAACAAACAAACAGCATCAAACCAGAGAACAGAATTAGGAACATTAGTAGTGAAACAAATAATTCACTATAGTCTATGTTTGTCTGCTAGGTAAGAAGCATGTGCTGTCTCTGGGCAATCTGGATGTGGCCCTACATCAGATGCTTCCCCCTTCTCTTGCTTCCTTTCTGTACACAGCCCCTCTTGCTTACTCTTACTGGGAGCTAAGCAATCAGAAAAAAGTCCCTTGGTCCAAGCTAACAAAATACCTTTTATTTCCCCAGGTCTGTAAAGTCCTAGATATTCGGAGGGTGCTTAGAAGCTCCACTGAGCTAAGCACGACAGAGTTCACCCTCTCTAGAAATTCACAAGAAGATTTGCTACCCCAGGCCACTGAAGGACAAACATAAGGAAGCTAGCACCCTCCTGTGGATGACCCTAGGAATCATATCTGCGGTTATGCTGGAAAAGTTAAAATTCACACCCCTTCTACCAATTGCCAGTGCCATCCTGGCAACACCATTTTTCCCATGCCACGTGCCAGAAGTCCACTATGGTAGAACACGTCCTTGAAACATACTTCAAGTGCACCTGGCTGCTGAGGCTCCCTGAGCTAACCCAAGAGCCGCTGGATATTAGAGCTCTCCCCACCCGGGATCACCAGCAAAGAAACATACTAGTCCCAACAGCATGGCACACTCTTTAAAAGATTGCATGGATTCAGTGGAACACATTTCCTGCAGGTCAGAAGCACCATCCCCTGGGATACTCACATCGAGGTCTCTGCTGATCAGCCCCAGGACCACATCTATACAGATGAGGGTGCCTGACCTCCCAATGCCTGCACTGCAGTGGGTGATGATGGGTCCTGACTTGTGGATGTGCCGCATGTAGGAGATGAAGGTGAGCAGATCATCTGGCTGGGAGGGGGTGTCGTGGTCAGGCCAGGCAATGAAGTTCAGGTGGGAAATGTGCCGCACTTCACCTGTCTGAGGTTCAAAAACAGCACCACCATTTGACAGATGGCAGGAATAAAAAGACAAAAATTGAGTTCCCAAAGATAAGTCTCAGAACAGAGGGATTTGCCCAGTGAAGGTACTCTGTAATTCAATACAACAAGAGCTAAACTGGAAATAACTAGTAAGTAATTTAAAAGTGTAAGTTCACTGTGCAGACTGAGCTGATCACACAAAAGAGTCAACCAGCCAGGCTGAATTATTAGTGAATTTCATATTCCTACATATGTTTCTGTGGCAAATGGGAGCCACAATTTAGAGTCTCATTAGTGTAATGAAATCACAGCCTGGCCCAAATGCTCTCCTATAAAGGTCACAGAGCAGCACAAGCTGCAGCGAGGAAACGGCTGCCCAGTAATGATCACTGCGAAAAGAGGAGAAGCCCTGGGCTGCCTCTTGATGTAGACAATCCAACTGAAAGCAGACAAGCCAGAAGTGTAAGGATAAATATGGCAACACTCAGAAAAAACTCTAAGCATGCAGAATTAGATTCACTCACCTGAATCTCTTGGAGCTCCAGCACTCTGATGATGAAGCCCTTGAGCTGCTGAAGTCTCACAAGAGCAAGGCGTAGTCTGTCATTGATCATGGTGGTTTTATTGAGCACATCTGGCCAGTAACGCTGACACTTTATCTTTTCTCCCTCGACCTCCTGAGTCATCATGGCAATCACAGTACAGTTTTGCTCCCAAACCATTTGCCAGAAATCTGCTACAGTAGTAGGAAGAGGTCCTTGGCATGCAATGTAAATGAACTCCTCACTCCCCACGGGCATGCGAATGAAGCTGGCATTGATGTATCCACCTTCAACCCCGAGAGGGACTCTGGTGGTGTCATCTGTCATCCCCACACAACAAAGAGACCTCAAGTTAGGTGTGCACATCATCAGACCTTCACACAATACAGGTATTGAGCTGCACACACTCACACAGCACTTATCTACACAGATGCTTTCACAGCTTGCTTTAAAATAAATAAATCACTCAAATACTTAATTTAGGGCACTAATCAGTACTTTCAAAAAAAGGGAAGTATATCTGCAGGAGAAATAGAAATCAGTACACAGGTTGGATATGTGATTTGAACTGCAGCAACTCTGAAAAACAGAGGTTGAGTTTTTCTCACGTAGAACTAACCTCTGTCAGTTCTTCCTTCTCAACACCTAACAAGCAGAATTTTATGGCAGGAAATGTACTGACAATAGTACACGTCTGTTCTCCCAATTCTGCATGGGTGAAACTGAAAAAGCCTTGTCTGGTTCCACATGTATACATCACTTAAGACACGGGATCTGCTGAAACAACTGAAAAGTCTGTGAACAGCCATCCCTACCTACCACAGTACAGTAGTATGTTGTTCACTATTCTTAAATTGCTTTATAAATGCTTGCTTTATTTTCATCCTTACTAGGATTAGGAATCAAACCATCTCACCTCTGATCTCATCCATCTGACCATACAGATGGTGACAGAACATCAACTGTGAATTTCAAATGAGTTGGGACTTACAAGGAAGTATGTTTTTATATCTGTTCTTTCTCCTGTTCTCCTTTGCTTGTCCAATCAAACACTGATCCAGAGGTTTTAACTCCTGAAGGTTCTGTAAAGAAGCAATTACCTGTGCATTAGGAAAGCACTGATTGGTAATAAGAGTGGTTATGTTATCAAGTCATTAACAAACAGAATAATTAAAAATCAAATCCTAATGTGGATATGCAAAATAATGCAGTCACGGGAAGGAATATTTTACACACCCAAGAAAATGAAATGAACCCCAAACCAAACCCTACATACTATCAGTAAATATTCCATTGCATTCTCTCAAAAAAGAGATCACGTAACATGGCTGACTTAAGACTTTGAAAAGACTGGTTTCACATTCAGCTGCTGGATTTCACAGCTTTTGTCTATGCCTGTTTACATCATATCCACTTGGTAATTTACCAGAAGCAAGAATGATGTAAAAGCACTTATGAACTGAATTCAAACTGATCTCATCTCTCAGCAGCTTGTGGGAGAAGAAAGCAAAGTCTTTGGTGTTTCTTTTGAGCTTCCAGTTAAAGAGCTATGGTACTGAAGGCAGTGATCCAGCCATTCTAATTTTGTCTCATACTGGGAAAAAGGACTTTAAAGGACAAATCGTTACTCACTTCAATCTCTTTAGAAGGGACTCCCTGTTCCAGCAATCCACGCAACATCCTAATCGCTGACTTCAATTTGGCTCCTGTATATTTGCCTCCAGGGAGTACATTCACAGCAGGGAGTGCAGAGATCTCTTCATCTGTCACTAGGGGGAAATCTGGCAGAAGATATAAATAAATAGCTAAAACCAGGGAAACATGAACTGTAGCTCACAATTGGATTTGTATGTTGCTGTCCACCACTGCACTACCTGTTTTCTCTTGCAAATGGCAGAGAGAGCACACAGCTCTCCTCTCAGTTTGACAGGCAAGACCAAATTAACTAGCAAAACCAGTAAGGACACAAAAACAGCTCTGATGAATCCAGTAACTAAAGGGAGTATTATAAATACATTGAAACAAACTTCAAGTACATCGATAATATAAGTTCTTCACACAGTAACCTACAAAAATGGATGGACACACAGAGGGATGAATTCTGAACTCCCCTCATTACAGCCTGTGACTTGTTTTCAGCACTAATACTCAACATGTACATAGCACATCTTAGAATTATACTCAGAAGGGCATTTTTTTTCCAATACAGCTTGCCTCCCATCAGGCCTTCAGTGCTTCGCTGAAGCACAACAAAATTCATAAACCAAGAATCTCTCCAGTGTTGCAATTAGAAGTATCCTAAATCTACTGACTTAGTCTGAAGCGTTACATGGTTTATCATTTGTTCTTTTAATGAATGCAAAGGACATGAACCTCAGGAACTGACATTTCTAATGGTAGCTCAAAAAAAGTGAAGACTAAGTTCTGTCAAACTGCGCAGAGTTGCAGTCTGGCACACTGAGCAGCCCTGGAAGAATGACAGTCAAGATGAAAGTAGTGCCTAACTGAGCATGGGGTAGCTGGTATGTGAAGCACATGATATATCAATCTAATCACAGTCAAACATATATTTATTGTTACAGCTTTTGTGAGACATATACTGAGGAAGGAAGCATCTCAGCTGGTCCCAGCTCTTCTACAACTACAGACACAACATTGCCAATACTTGTTCCTATTAACTCTAATACACTTATCACACAAAAACGTAGAGATCCTCCCCAGTGCAATGCTGAGCTGTTAGAATCCCCCCTTGCACCTGTCATGACACCCTCAAAACATATCCAGGACATTTCAAAATCCACTTCTGTCTACTCAATGTGATCCTGAAGTTTTTCCCCAATGATGTTAAATGTCCTTGCCTTTATTTACACGTTCCTGACTGACTGATTCAATTGGCAGTTCATCGCTTCCCCACGTGATTTCCTCCTCATCTGCCTGGCTCAAGGAAGGCTGTGGAGGGGATCTGTAAGAGGACAAGGTATGGAAGTAAGAAAGAACACCTAGAACCAAGACATTTGCAACCTAGTTTAAAAAAAGCCAATAACACCAGAAAGCAATTTATAGCTGCAATTATTTCGGGACTGGACCCCTACGACTGATCTCAAAATCCTAACTTTTTTGCCACCCCCTCCCTGCTTTTTTTTTTTACATCCCCAAAGGGGATCTGAAAAAAGTAACAGTGGAAAAAGAGCCAGGAATATACAAATCTAGTAATAAGTACCACAGCAATTATTTTCAAAGACTTAAGCAATTAAATAGCAGCGAATAGCAGATTTGTACCACTCATACAATTCACTACACTTGAGTATCTATTTTCAACTGCAAGTTTTCTAGCTTTGTTGAAGATACTGATGAATGCATTAAGTATTTTAATTCATAATGTCACTGATTGTGCCAAGTCTCAACCCCAAATTTCCCACAAGCCTAATAACATAAAACAATAGACATTTTCACTGAAATTTCACTTAGACTAAAATTATTTCACTAAGAAAAACAACCTTGGGAATATCTAAAGTTCAAAGTGGCTCAAAGGGACATCTAGCTAGCAACTTGGTCAGGCATATGCATCATGCTCCATGGAAAAAATAGTAATCCCCAGGCATCCAAATGGGAGCTGATGGAACAGAGGAATTCTACACTTGAGTTACAGTGGTCTAAAAGTAGAAGATGAAACACTAATGAAGCTTGTATAGATTTGAACTGAAGACAGCACTGTTTGAATGTTTTCTTCACATCCAGGTACCAAGTTGTTAGCACAGTGCAAATTATATTATTTGGAGACAGTCCAGTTACTTGCTACAACCACGTATCAAAAGGAACAAATAAAAGTAGGACATTGTAAACCACATAAAGCTGATTAGTATTCAGGCAAATTACAACTTTTTAAGTAAGGAACAGACCAAGAGAACAATTCAACAAGACATTGCATAGATATTTTATTTGGTTTTGAGGGTGGTTTTTTTTTTGTTGTTTTTTTTTTTTTTGTTTTGTTTTGTTTTTTGGTGGTGGTGTTGTTTTTCTCTCATTCCAACATACTATACTTCAGACTTCCAGATTTCACAGGTTTGCTTTCAAGCAACACTAGAAAAGAAATCTTACCTTTCTGGCACTGCTTTTACTTCACAATAGTCTTCACAACCATTTACATGTGTTGGCTAGAAGAAGTAGTATTTCAAAACATGTTAAAAGACATAGTTGCAACATTCACTTACTGCAAATTTGAAACAAGTAACAATTACAGGGACTATTTCTGAAGGGTGCCAAGTTCAAAGCAGCACATAATGGAGGACTTTCCTCTTTTAGACATCTCATTAACCCAAAATAACAGAGGATGAGAACACTGAGCACTTGAAAAGATACTCTACTGTAACAAGGCCAAAAAGCTATATTAAAACCACTCCTGATTCACAGCAGCAGTAGAGTTACCTAAGCTTTCCCAGTTGGCTTTTTTTGTTTTTAATACTTAGAAATCCTTTATGAGGTAAGCTTGATAGTGCAAACTTCTGCCTCAGTACTGTCAAGCCACAGCTCCAATACTGTGGATATGTAATATAACAGAGCACTACCTCTAAGTGACACACACTCCTAGTCACACCTTCCTCAGCAGACCAGGAGGACTCAGCACAGAGGAAGGCATTTCCATCCTTCTTTTAAGAAAAACTCTACAAAATCATTCAGACTTTTTAGGTCAACTTGCTTTTCCACTGCCACACTGGGACAATTTTACTTGTGGCTCTCCCTAGAGCACATTGACACAGAGCCAGATTCCTGATTTGATTTTCAGCTCTACTAACTGGACAGAAAGCTGCAAGAGCCAGGATGTGCTGGAGAGACAGAGTTCTGCTGATCTGAAACAAGAGACAAAACCCAGGCATCCAGTGACTGATGTAAAACAGGACACACAATAACAGAGTAAACCACATACAGAAGTTATTCAAACTAATGAACTTAACCTAGCAAAAAGCAGCAGGAGAAGAAATTTCAAACCCACATTCTGGACAGTAAAGTCTACACAGCACTCATTTTCACTGTGACTGCTTCCCTTCTTTGGCAGGAATCACTCAAATCTTTTAGATTAAATAGCTGAAACAAGGTAGTTTATTACCACCCTTTTTGAAAAAATAGTGATGGATTTCATATGATGTGTAAAATAACTATATGCTTTGTTCTCTTATATAGGTAATTTATGATAATCATATGCCATTTAAAAATAAATGTTTATATACCATTTAAAATGACTACCTACAGTGATGTTCTTATTCAAAGGACATGTAATGTTATTTCCACCAGTTCTATCCCAATGAGGAAAGAAAAAAAAAGAGCATCTGCCAGCTTCTTGCCATCCTACCTCTGAAAAATCTTCAGGTAAAGATGATCCATCGCAGTCTGTGTCCTCAGACTTATCTTCTGGCACCCTTCCATTCATCTCTACTGAACAGGAAAATCAGGGGATACAGCATAAACACACCAGAAATTGCCCAGGAGCTACCCTCTCACAGATGTGAATCCTGTTCTACCTGCCTGGCACTAGACAGGGAATACAGGTGCCAGAGTAACCAAGAAACACTTTTTAAGGCCCTTTGCTACCAGCACGTTGGAAAAGAGCTCTTACTGTATAGGATAACCAGACTAAGTTTCTTTACTTTATAACTGGAACAGCTGCCATGATATGTGAGGTTGTTTGCACAAAGTATCTGTGTCACAGAATAACTGGGGGACAGGCTGCAGCTACTAAGTTATCACATTCCCCATGCCAGTGGTTTTTCTGCAATTCAGTTAGATTTAGACCAGCAGTAGCTCCAAACCAGCATTCTACTCACTCTTTGTAGTAATGAAATGTTAATACATTTAGTTAATACAAAGACATGCCAGATAAACTCTGACTTGTATCTGTCTGCTATGGAAGCACCCTGCTGCCATATCCTATGGATTCAATTCATCTTCAGTTGCAAAGGACAGCCTACAAGAAACTGGAAGTACTAGAGCTCCAATGATATTCTTCAGCTGAGATCCTAGCACAGCCAGAATGTCAGCGATCCCTGACTTGGAATGCAATGACCAGTGACAATAACCCAGTGACCTTGAAGTCATGATCTGAAACAATTATAATTTTGGAAGGTGTATCTTGAGTTTTAGAAGGAATCTCTACAGAAGTAGCAATCATCTTGCTTGAATTTTTGGAGCATGCATACATAGTGTGACACCACAAAGGAACTACAAATACTACTCCTCACGACATCTGAGTTTATAACAAGTAAAACTGAGGAGATGGAATGAAGGAAAAGAAAGGTGTACAGTCAGAAGGGGGCAATGAAAAAAAGCCAGTCTTTCTAAAAGAGACAAAGCAGGTTGGTAAATAGTTTGGTTTTGAGAGATCTCAACACATTTCCAAGTTGTGCAATCTGAAATCAATGAAATGCTTCAGCATGCCAACATGACTGCAGCTGCAGGACCAGGTACCTAAATAATAAGAATTTCGCTCGAGAGTCATCTCTAGAATAGGAGTAATTTTCCCAGATTACTTAAAGCAATATTCAGATTTTTCAAACCATAACCTCTCTTATTACACTGCATCTCAAATTTATGGTAATCAGCAACTATTTGTCTGTGTTCAGCTTGGGAAACTTCCAGTTCAGACATCAATTTCAAACAACTCTCCCTGTTGACAAATCAACTGCTTACTTGGCACCTTGTTTCAAAGTGTTTTGCTGTCAGTGATGTTCTTTTTTAATGGCTCGTGTTACCTGTCAGGTGATTTTCTGATGCAGCCTTCTTGAGATGTAGAAGACTCTGAGCCCCTGAAGTTGCATTATTCTGATTTAAGAGATTCTGGGCTTCCTCATCTACAACATCCAACAGATACTGGACAACTTCATTGTGGTCATCCTCATCATAATACTCATCATCTGGAACCTCTGTTCCTGAAGACAAATAGTGCAAAATGATAAGTTTTCCCAGTACAGAATGGCTTGGGAGAACTAATTTAAAGGGGCAGACACATGGCATTATTTCTAGCTGTTACCATGGCCTTCCTTTATTGCTCTCTAACAAAATCCAATTTCTATTAATCTTTCAAAATTAACTAACTCCTACAAAGCAAAGCACAAGACTTGAAAATTATCTTCTAAAAGTGACTGCCTGCCTAACATTTACTTATTTCAGCATATTCAACCATGCCATGATTCTCTTGCATTGGTACAATAAAGACATAATAATGCAGTCCCCATCTCACCTCCTACCTGATTTGTCGATGTGTTCAGGAAAATCTGACATTTGATTGGTAAATCCAAGGGAAGGTGCATCTTCTGCTCCTGAGAGGTTCATTAGTGTTTTTATGTGATGGATATTGTTTTCTGTATTTCCCTGAGAAGGTCCTAGGATGCCATTGCCATTGACCTGAGAAAGCAAAGAACAGTACAAATCAACTCTTAAAAAGCCTGGCAGCGTGTTGAAGCAGCAAACAACCACTAAAATGTTTTCATCTCTCCTCAGCAACAAATAAAAACCTCTATTCATATAATCTGAGATACCTGGGTGATAGGTGGGAAGTTTCACATGACAAGAACAAATACAAAAAAATTAAAGCAACTAAGGAAAAAACACACATAGTAGTATTTAACATTATTATAACCCCTATAAAATGTATGCAAGCTTCAGTACTTTTGGTCCCACAACACAGCATTCCTAAGGAAAAACTAAGGGGAAAAAAAGAAAGAAAACCACTTAGCAAACATAATATGAAAGTGTGGGATGTGGAGTTATAATTGTTGAAGTTGTTAAGGCTTATCTTTACCAGAAAGCCCTGTGGGAAGGCACAGGTGCAGGCTGGATGGTTGGAGACCAGTTGAGGGATGAGAGGCAGTTGAGTGAATGCATGGAGAGCAGATGAATGGGAAGCTGATTGGGTGATGGGATGCATGGACAGCAGCTACAGCAGAGCAGTCAGTGGGTGCCCTTGTTTGTTAAGTTTTGGTTACGTCCAGTGAAAGTTGAAAGTAGAAAAGGGGAGTGATTTTTACAAAAAAGAGATCTCCTTTGGCTGCATGAAGGGGGTCTGTGTCTCTTTGCTCCCCACTGCTATGTGAAAGCATCTGCAGAAACTGTGGGTGGAATGGATGCTCTGGATGATAGCCTTGCCTCCTTCTTTATAAGCCAATTTGTCTTTCGACAAAGCAGTGCCAAAGAAAGAGCAGATCAATTAAAAAAAACTTGCCTATTTATTATGACCACTGCTTATCCGTGTCAATTGATAACAGTGGGTTTGTATACTTTGATCAACAGATTGTTTCATTCATTTATTTAGTTTTAAAAGTGTTTGAAGTAGATTATTTTCTCTGGTTAATGGTAACAGGCACAAGAGAGGAGCATTTACCTTGGGCCCATAAGCATCAGTTGACTTTTCTGTTTTATCACAGGGATCACCACAGGAGCAACCTAAAAAAAATGGGGAAAAAAACAATTTTTTCTCTGAAATTAAATTAGCCCCCATCAATTATTGTTATAAAAAAGCAAGGTATTTAATTCTATGCTACGACATGAGTAGCATTTCTGCCTGGTTTCTGTGCCAAACTTCTTTGATTGCCAAACTTCTATCTGAATGATTACACTTCATATAATGGCTTTTTGCATGTTTTGTTTAATGAAAGCATGAATGCTAATACAAGTAACCAACCCAAAGCAAAGAGAAATGTTAATAAATAGTTTAACAACTTACAGTGGAAACATGTACCATTGAGAACAGTGTTGCTTCCCTTTTCCTCAAAATGTGCAAGATACAACCCCACAAACACCTGTCATTGACTACTTTTAAAAAAAATAATTAAATATTACCTGATATCTGGGTCCTTCTTCAAAGGAACCCTTCCGCTCTATGTTAGAGAGAATTTCTAAACTACACAAGGAATTACATCATAAAGACACTATTCCTGAATCTCTTTTCATTAAGCTTTTAGAGGAAAGATCAAGCAAACTCCTGTTGGAGCTGGTCACAATAAGCTGGACTAGGATAGTATCTTACGGCCCGTTTCAGTCCCTTTATTTTTATAAACAGGTGCATTTCACTTGCTGTGAGTAAGCCCACAAATCTTACCATTAGCTTTCACTGGCCATGGACTTGAGTTCTCAGGGCTTTTGGATTTTGGGAACACTGCATGACCATCTCTGTGAAAAGAGGTATTTACAGGAATATTTATTTAAAAAGAATAAATTATGGTAATAATCAGATATTAAAGTAAACAGTACTACCAGTAAAACTGCTAATCATTCCAAACCAACTTGGTGTCATTTGCAAACTGGGTGACAACACATCCAATCCCCTCTTCCAAACCATCAGTAAAGTAATGCAGCTGGACTGAGCCTAGGGGAAACCCCATTAGCACCATCCACCATCACACTCTCACTCCAGCCAGTTTTTAACCCAGTGAAGAACATCTCTCCAAGCCATGGGCTGCCAGCTTCTCCAGGAGAATGCTGTGGGAGACAGTATCAAAGCCTTTACTAAATCCGGCAGACACACCCATAGCCTTTCCCTTATCCACCAGATGGGGAGCCCAGTCATGAAAGTAGATCAGGTGGGACAGACAGGACCTGCCTTTCCTGATCCCCTTCTGGCTGGGCCTGATCCCCTTGTCCTGTACATGCTGCATGGTCACTCGAGGTGATCTGTTCCATAACCTTCCCTAGCACTCAGGTCAGGCTGACAGGCCTATAGTTCCCTGGATCCTCCTTCCAGCCCTTCCTGCAGATGGGTATCACACTGGTCAAACTGCAGTCACCTGGGACCTCCCCAGTGAGCCAGGACTGAGGAGAGGTGATGGAGAGCAGCTTGGTGACCTCTCCTGCTAGCTCCTTCCATATCCTTGGATGAATCCCATCCATCCTCACAGACCTGTGAATGTCCAAGTGCCACAGCAGGTCTCTGACTTAATTGCCACTGAATTGCATGGGGTCTATTTGAACACTTGGAGTTCATAGCTGGACACAGCCTTGTATTCCCAAGAAGCACAAAGCACAGCAAGTACCACACACCCTTGTGCTGCACTGCAGAACAAAAGGCTGTGAATTTACAGACCCTTTCTGTGGAGTCAGTCGTCAGTAACATGTGGTCCATTTCCTGTCATACCAGGAACTTGTTTACTCATATACTCATACATACACTCACACAATCATGCAAAGAAAAACAAAAAGTACAGGGAAGCACTTGCTTCCAGAACACACCTGGTTGCTTTGAGCACCACTGTTGGAAGGCAGGTTTCCAGCATTCTTTTGGCTTCTTTCAGAGTCATTCCTTGTGTGCTTACTCCATTAATGTAATGGATAATATCTAGTACATGGAGACTCTCCTCTCTGGCAGCAACTGATTTTGGGAGAATGTCACTAATATACACGACTTGATAAAGGCTGTCATGGCCTCCAGATAACAACAAACCTTTGCAGGGAAAGAAGGGGAAAACAATAAAAAACGATTCTTTGTAATTGAAGGGGAAGATTTTTCTTTAGGGCAAAACGCAGATTAATTCCATGTTACCTAGCTCCTCCTTATGGCACATGAGTGTAATGTCAGGCAGCAAATGCGGCAACAGTGGCATCTTTGGTAACTCCAGAACACGCCCTAGCACTAATCTGACAGTCCTTGGGGCAGCTCGGAGAAAGCTGACTGCATCAGTATGGCTCATGTTAGTGACATCGATGTCATTAACCTGCAACAATGAAAACAACACAGGTGTCCTCGTCAGGTCTCAAGTAAGACAGCATTACTGAGGAAGCATTTGTTGCTGTTCTCAACTGCTATTGAATCATCCCTCTCATAAGGTGTGTCCTTTTGTCCTTTAACCACATTTGACTTGGCCTACAACATGGTTCACTTCTTTTTGTTGGACTCCAAGTTGTCCTTTCCCTGCAGCCCCTGTATATGAAAACATTAATTCTCTCACTTTTATGAGCCGGTCTCCAGGCCGTAGTCTCCCGTCGCTTTTGGCAGGATCCTGAACAATGTCATGGATGTAGCAGCCAACACTATCGTTCCCTTTGGTCACTGTAAAACCCAGACTGCCCTTTTCTGACTTTGTCAGAGTAACTTGGAGCTCCACTTCCTAGGAAGACAAAAATACACTTTACAACACAAGCAGTCAGAAGAAATATGAACATTTTACTGAATTTAAGACAGCTGGAAGCAGACAACTGATTTACCTACTGATTTAACTGGGACACAAGCCTGGAACAAGATATATTTGTCATCAGGCTCAGCTTAGCTACTTCTAATAAGCATCTCTAATGAGCTCATACCAAACCAAATAAAATTTTGCATAGAAATAACATGGGGCCAGAGGTTTATGAATTAAACAATATTTTGAAGGCACACATCAAAACTCTCACCCTATTTTACCCTTATCTAGCTGTCACATATAAGAAAAGCTCTGTATTTTAAAATATCTCAACACATCCATAATTATTCAGAGCAAAGTAAGTGAACGTATTTCCTAGAGTGAGACACAATACCATAGAGCTTATCTTGAAACTCAACACATGCACGTGTTTTGCCCATTTTAATTTGCATTAATTTTGATTTGAAAGACATGGATCTGACTCATTTGCATAAAAAAATCACAGTGCACCAAGAAGGACATAGAAAAACTTCTGAAGAAGGGATAAGAAAAATACAGTTTCTTGTCAAAATGGACTATTGGCTAGAACAGCTTTATAACCTGGAACACCCTCACAACTAGGACATATCAAGATTCAATTTCAATTTTTTTCAATTTTGAATAGATTTATGTGAGGATATGGAAGTCCCTTCTGATGCACAAGACATTTCTGTGGTGTCAAGAAGCTTTCTCAGAACAGCCTCAAAAATAGACTCCATCTTGCAGGAGAACAGGAAATTTTTGGGATTCATAATTAAAATTACACCAAAGAACAGGGTCTCCTGATGCCCTTGATGCCTCAATTTATTCTCTGACCTCTCAACCACCCCCTAAAAGAGCAGAAGCAAGACATCTCTCATTTAAGCTCCCTCTGAATATGTGGTTGAGAGGTAGGTAAGTATTTAATACCAAGGTTTCCAGGATGAAATAAACCATGAAATGGACATATACACATCCACCTGTGTACACATGGATGCCTCCAGATACAGAGGGAAATGTATCAGCTCTTCAAGAGCCCACACAGAAAACACCTGCAGACATTGGTATGAGCAGCTGCATTAATCAATTACAAATGGCAATCTACGTGCCATTTACAAGGCACACACCCAGATTAGTGCAAGTATAACCTACAACTATCCCACTTGTAAATTCATGTGCCTAATTTCTATCCACTCTCAAAATCATGGCTAAAACAACCACAGCATGACATTTATGCTCCTGAAAGACAGAAATAGCATATTACTGGCTCATATTCTTCAGCATTTTTTTCCAGCTGGGTGAGTAATGAATCTATTTCTCCCAGGTGTGAAGTCAGCTCAGAGACAGGAGTAGCATAACAGTCATTTATTAACATGGACGTGGTAACATCAGGTACAGTTCTACAGGTTGGGATCACTGGCAAATCCAAAGGCACATCACTACTGAGATAAAGCAGAAAAAAAAGAAAAAACGGGAGTAAGTACAAGTGGCTGTCATCCATAATTCAATATATGAACCAATGCTGACTTTATGCATGCCTAAAAAGCAAACCAAAAGAAGTGTTTCTATGAATAGGTCCCATAAACTTCTCTTATAAACATTTCTGCAGGATGATGAGCATCATTATCAGCAGCATACCTGTCATCAAGCTCTGTCTTGCCAGGAGCCTCTTGCTCAGGATACAGGACGGTGCGAATAGCGTCCACCTGACCAGGGTGTGCCTCATACTGACTCTGTGCCCGTGCCTCAGCTTCACCTGAGCTGTGGTACAGCCCAGAACTCCAGCCAAGGCCCTCCTGTGCTGCTGACTCCATCACCTCCTCATCACCACTTCTGCTGCTGTCACTGTAGCTGTCTCTTCTTGAGGGAGATTTTAGCCTTTTCTTGCTCAGATCAGTAGTTTCATTTTCATCTGAGCTGTCACCTTGCTCTCCATTTGATGGACCAGAAACTTCTCTGCTGACCTCTGGAAAAACTTGTTGGGGCGAATGGATGGGGGTCTAAAAGAGCAAAAGCATTTAATTCATCATAACCCAGTTCTGATGACAAAAGAAAGTTTCAAAGACTGCATAAAATTACCAAAAACAAGCAGTCAGTGGCTACTGACTGAACTGTGGAAACATAGCAGTTTCAAAAAGTTAAATGTAACTTGGCCAAGACAAAGCGCAAAACTCTGAAACTTATGCTGCTAAAAACCTTTAAATTCATCTAAGGAAAACAAAAATACTTTAGCTTCAGAAAGCCTACTGACAGATGCTTTTAAACTATGCCCAGCAGCCTTCTATGCAGCTACCAAGAAACCCCTTCCAACCAGAAGTGGAGGCTCACAGAGCTACTGAAGTCAAACCAGTCTCACAGAGGAGGGAAAATGAGAAGCTGTCAACCAAAAAAGCAACAATAGGAGACTATAAAAACTAAGACAATTTATGCCAAATGGTGACTGTTAACCAAGTCATTAACTACCAAGAGAGTGAATAACAATTTTGCCAATTGTCACATAATCCCAAGAATTATGTCAGCCAGCAGACAGAAAAAATTTAAAAGCTTCATTTATGCTTTCATGGCCAGATTCTTATGTACATGAACACATCAATCTGTGATATTGTGAAGAAAAATTTTGATTTTCCTCTTCTTTTAATAAATGCGCTGTTTTATTAAAGTTCCTGTTAAAGTTCCATAAAGTTCTATTAAAGTTCCTGTTATTCCACATTACAAACAGGTCTGTTGCAGGAGTAGTAATTTGTATTATTAGTTTGCTCAGTTGCTTATCTCTCACTCCAATCCTAACTTCACTTAAATTTGTATTAGTACGTTTAAACTTCTCTCACCAGACTTGAACAATTTTATTGCTTGAAAATAATGTTAAAGTAACTCAGAATCACAGAACCAGAGTATCCTGAGATGGAAGAGAACCACAAGGATCATCCAAATCCAATTCCTGGCCCGGCACAGGACAGCCTCAGGAACCACACCTTGTGCATAAAAGCTTTGTCCAAACACTTCTTGAACTCTGGCAGGCTTAGTGCTGTGATGAATTCCCAGGGGAACTTAAATTGAAGACCTGTCTCCATTAGTTTCACACTTTCCTGCACTATGGAAAGCTTAATTTTCAGGCAATTCATCCTCGACACTCTCTTTTGCTGAAAGGCTTTTAGTTTCCGCTTCTTCAAGTATTCTAAAGTTAACCTTCAAATATCCACAGAGGTGGCCTTCTGTTCTTTCAATTTATTTACTAGAGCATTTTGAAAATATTCTTTGGAACCCCTCTAATTTCCAGGAGGTAAACATGACCACCTTTTCCTTGTTTTTACATACATCAACACCAAATCGGTGTTTTGCAGAATATCCTTCACAGAAATATCCAATTTCTATCTGATATCAAATTCAAAGCATTGGGCTGCAAAAACATCTGCCCCAGAAACACTGTATTAAGTATTATGAATTATTTCTCATGTCTTAGGTCACAAAATGGAGGAAAAAAGGCTTCCGAAGCCATATACTCCTTTAACATTCACACACAACAGCGCACTCCTAAGGGAATCATTGCAAGAACCACATTTCTGTGAGCACTCTCCCCATTATTCCATCTACATCTTACATTTAACTAACTCACCCACCCAACAGACTGAATAAATGAACCTTAAATAGTAAATAATGTCTAAAAAAACCACATGCCAGACACCTTACCAGCAACGAAGGATCGATGTCCGGTAGTATTCCAGATGGTGGCCGGCAAAGGAGAAGAGAGACCTCTGGAGATGTTCCCCTCAAAGCAGAGATGACTTCCTATGGCCACAGAGGGATTAATTGTCAGATGCAGCCTTGCAGGACTACCACAGGATGAGTTTCACTATTATAGGTACAAACCTGCTGGGACAAACCCTTCAGTGATGCCCCGTTCACTTTCAAAATGACGTCCCCAATCTCTATTTGCCCACTCTCTGCAGCTGGCTGCCCAGGGAAAAGCTTCTTCACCCTCACAATAGTTGATCCCAGCTGCTCTGGGGTCAGGTTATCTTCACGGCAGAAACTGAACCCGAGGCCTGAGCTGTTCTTCAAGAGTCTTACCTCAAATGTGTTCTCTGTAAAAGGAACATTAACTTATTACTCTCTATAACACATGGCCATGGAAGGAGTGTGTGGTGCTCTTATTCCAGACATGACAATGTGCAATCTCTCCCTCACAGGGTTCTTTCACTGAGTTGAACAGAAGTGTTACCCAAAAGATCCCTTCAGGCTAAAGAGAACAAAAAGCTGATCACCACTTCTCAGTCTGCTTGCTTGGCCTGACAACATCAATATGCAGAAAGGCAGAGTGTCTCCAAAGGATTATTCCTTAGGAAGTCTATTAAGGAACCTTTTAAAGCACAGAGTGACACAACCTTTCCAGCCACTGATCAGGCACTAGTGAGAGCAGCAACTGGAGCTCCTGGCAGGCAGACAGGACAGACTCCATGCAAGAACACCCAATGGTATCTGCAGGGGTTCTGCCATCTGGGTAGGCTTCCCTTCACTTGAACAAGTCACCAGCAAGAGAGGCTGAATTATGTCAACCTCTAGTCAGGGGAAGTAATCCTTCTCATCTAGCTCTTGATGTCTTCTCTCTTCTGAGACAGGAACTGCAGGACCCACAGAAGCACTCATTTATATATAAATATCTAAATTCCCATTGGCATCCCATAGCAGCACCAGATACAGCAACACCCCCTTTACTCCAACCTTGCTACAGCCTTGGCATCTAAGGTTGGTGAAATTGGGAAACAACATGAAACAGTGAGATAGTAAAGTTAATAGTAGTTAAATAAAGTAACCATGATGTGAATTCTTAAAAAGAAACACGATAGTACAAGAAGAAGGAGACTGCATTATGTGCAAGGGCTTTGTATAGATTCTTACCCACTCCATTCCCAACCTAAGAAGGGAAGAAAATACCATCAAACTATGGGATGCTTTGACAGTTAAGACAATTGTTCTGTGTGACCTGACCTGCAGTGACAAAGCTGTAATCTTTGGCATTTGAAGAGCTTGTTGCTGGCTTCTCTTGTGGCTCACACTGCCCCGCCTGATTTGGGAGTGTGCACTGTGGTGTCACTGGAGCATGAGCCTTGGCCCCTGAAAGCTGACCTTTTTCCAACAGCAGGTGCACCACCTAAAGAGAGGAAACATTCTCCAGTTAACTGGCAACAGTCACAGAGATAGCACAGTCTAGAGTATGTCTTTCCTTCTAATTTCTCAGGGCCCAAACTTTTACAGTAGCAGGTGTTATAGCCACTCCCCTCCCCATATATATCCTCCAATTATTCCTTATTTTTTAAGGGCTGTTAAATGGCCACCTCCAAAACACACAAATGGACTTCCAAGATACTTGCCAATAGAGTAAGAAAGTGTTTTCTTCTTAAAAGGTTGTGAGGCTGTTAAGAGGTGTCAAAGACAGCGTCACTTGCACATTTGTACAGGGAATTAAATTTAAAACATTTTATAAAATGAACACAAATAGTAGCCCTCAGCAGTTCTGAATGTGCACATTCACTGTCTATTTTCAGGCATGCCAGGAAGCCAAGGAGTCTAAGAAAGCAAACCTAAAGCAACCACATCAACACTGGGGAGAATTCCTTTACCTTTTCACCTTGAGGTTCCTTTACCTCTTTTCACTCATAAGAGAACTGGTTTACCACAGACAGCAGCCACTCACCTGACCCGTGTTTCTCAGAGTTTCAACAGCTTGTTTATGGGTAGCTCCTTCCAAACTAATCCCATTGACAGAGAGCACGCGGTCACCTAAATTAATAATTTAAGAAAAAGTAGGCAGAGCATCACTTATAAAACATCTATGATGCACAGAAACCTTCAAGTCTGATCTAACAAGGACGGTTATTTAAGGAAATTCTCTCTCCCCTCCATGTTCTGAGTCAAGAAGAGAACTTTGCAAATAAACCGTATGGTTCAAATCAAAGGTCTTTTCCAATCTAATGATTCTGTGGGATAATCCCATGTCAAAACTAGTGTTAACCATCAGACTGACAGCCTACCAGAAAGCTCAGACTCTTTATTTAAAACAAATCTTAGTCCACAGTGGGAATGCTCACTTTAGTGAAGAATGTGGCTTGGCTTACTAACAAGAAGAGCCATAACAATTACAGCCTTTTGTGTACTGAGTTGCCAGGCGTGCCAAGGAAGAAGGCCACAAATAACACACAGCCTTCTCTCCCTGTGCCTGGAACAGAGAAGCATTCTCCATTAACATAGGCTGCTTTAGAGAACAAAAATCCCACAGGCTACCTCCTATTTTTGCTCTCCACAGCCTCAGCATTGCTGTTTCTGCAGCTGTTCGACATTAGTTTTTTTAATCTTCATCTGCAGAATTAGCTATCAAAGCAATATTTAAAATTACAACTGCAACAGCTTGGAAAAACAGCTCTTCTTCCCAGTGAAAAAGGTACAAGGACAGGAGGCAGACTGAGTGCTGGTTTCCAGGCCACAGGATATTGTCAAGTCCCCCACAGACAGCCCTCCCCCCTTTTTTCACATAGGAGTCCCACTGAAAGAATGGAAATCCTACCTTTTTCTATTCTGCCATCTGCTTCAGCTGCTCCCTTGGGAATAATTGCTTTCACATAAATGCCACCATGCCTTATGCTAGTATTTATACCACCCTAAACAGAAAGCAAAAATAGGACTGTTAGTCTTTTTTGCAGTTAGAATACTTAGTAATTAAACACAGTATCACACAAGGAAAACTGTTCTTAGGAAGCATTTGGGCTACTGGCACGTAGAAAAACCAGAGAAACTATCAAAACCAAAATGTCACATCAAGCATGTTCAGTGCAGTCATGCAATTTGCTACAAATGAAGTTGGGGTGGGAAGGCTGTAAAAATGCAACGCATCACAATGCAAATGCACAAAACACAGATAAATGTCCTTCAGCAGAAACATGTCTGCATTTTGTTGGACTTTACATGCTTGCATGCACACCAAAGCTCAGACATGTGCAAGAGCACAGCATGCCAAAGCAGGAGATGCACAACCATGCAGTGTCCTACTCCAATACAACTTCTCTGATGTAACAGGAAATTAAGGAGTGCTGCCTTCTCTCGGCTCAGACAAGTTTGAAGGTCTAAGCTGCTCAAGATGAACTGACATTGTTTTTGAAGGGCCTTGGCCTTTCTGCTGATTGCAGTGGAGGTAGGACTAGATGATCTTTAAATGTCCCTTCCATCCTAAACCATTATGTGGTTCTGGCTCACTGTGTTCCACAGACTTGGAGGGAAGAGGAAGACCAACAGTGTGTTAATGTTCACTCCCAAAGCACCCAGTATTACAGGTGAAAACTTAACCCACAGGTAACTGTGCACCTCTCCTCATCACCACTGTACAGCAAAACAATGCAAGGGCAGAATGGAAGCTGGAAAAGCAAAGGGTAGTGAAGACACCACCTGGTCACCCCTTAAGGGGAACCTCTGCATTGGCTGGCATCTTCTAACATCTCTACAAAGCCAGCAGGTCTGGTGCTGCTCAGAACCAACTCCTGCTCTACCTCTGTTCCTCCAACTGTCTCAAGCAATGGAACATGACTTTGAATAGACTGGGATGCCAAAATAACAGAATTTTCTTCTGCTCATCTTACAGTCGTAGCCCTATACATGGTAACAGTGCTAGGCCTGTAAATAATTCCACCACCAAAAATAGTCGAATATTAAAATACATTAAAATGTATTTTTTAGTACCAGAACAGACGCAGTGGAAAATGTGTGCATATCAGTTGTAAATTATTATCTTCTTCCCTGAAGTGCCACTCTGCAGTATGACAGGCCCTAAACATAAAACTACCTTCAAAATCTTACAGCCTGAAGATAATCAGTCCTAAAAATTATATTCTTCCCTCATATTGCAAGAAAGCACTGACAGCCAGTCTCATTTGGGTTTAAGTAGTTTCTTGCTTTCTGCCTTTTCTCCAGCAGAGGGAGAACACTGAACATGGTGAATGTGATTGAAACGTGCACAGACAATTAAATAACACTACCACTTCCACTGCCTGCTGGAAGGGTGGAAGTCTGGGAGTGTTTCTCTTCCTTGCAAATTTGCCACAAGATTAGGTAGCAAGGGACAAAGACCATCTTGCCTTTTGTACTCACAAAGCAGCATCTGTGATAAGAGTCTATTAGGGCTTTGGGGCTCCATCATAAAATAAAAAACAAGAATTACTTAAAGGGCAGATGACAGGAAAATTAATATAAATTACCAGTATTACTTTTCAGCTTTGGCAAGATTAATCATACATCAATAAATTTGTATCATTAAAGTGATTCCAGAAAATATTTTGCTTCCTTGTAATTTAGCAATTTAATGGGTTGCTGGGAGTAGAGAAAAAGAGAAAACATCTAAAAACCTTGTCAAACAGTACCGTGACACTTATTCCCAAGCCGTTATCTTTTTTTGCTAGTTCAACCTCAAAGATATCTCCAGGTTTAAGAAGCGTTGCAGAAACCTTTTTAGAATTCACTTTGTTTGCTGTATTCGATGAGGAAGAATCCTTTATTTACAAAAAAAAAAAAAAAAAAGAGAGAGAAAGAAAAAGAAACAAACAAAACAAAAAGAGAAAATTATTTGCCTTTAGAACACATGTTTACAACTAAGACCCTAAGGGCTGGGCTTTTGAGTCGGACACAGCCAGAAGGAGTCCACCTGGCAAAGTCCAAATTAGTAAGACTCAAGGCTCACTGCTTCAACTCTTCCATTCCTGCCGCTGAACAGGTTTAGCACAGAAATATGCTTGGCCTTTAGCAGCCAAGTCTTTACTGCCCAAGTGAGCGGGCCACAGAACACTGAAACAGCAGTACTTCAGCATTTCAGTAGCCTAGAGTCTGTTGGATTAATTAGCAGGAGCTGCCACAATTTAATTGAATAACCTCTGTCAGCTGAACACTGCAAGCTGGAAATAAATTTGTAGTACTTGTGATGACTGTGTCCTTTTGGAAAGGTGAAGCAGCAAGCTGTGTCTGCTCAAGAGCATGACTCACTGCTGAATTTTAATGCACAACAGCAGCTTTTCAAGGATTAGATCAGTCCCAGAAGACAAGGAGTTCTGCTGCTACCCACTCGATGTAACACCCCTATTTTCCTCTAGGAAAAAAGTTCATTTTTCTGTCAAGTGAATAAACTTACCTCTGGGGATGGACACTAGACTATGACCATATTGGACAAACACACAGAATTGAAAGGCTGTTTCCTACAGCCTCAGCAAGTGCACTATAGGTTCATCCCAAAGCACAATCTGCCTCTAGTAAGGCACATCTTGTGACATTGGAAAGCTGGAAAGTTGTTCAAAGTTACAGAAGCGATTTTCTCCATTTATTTTGAACAAAATCACCACGTTATCAAAAATCAGCTACTAGCACTAGCTGCAGGCTAGCCAGGCTGCTCTTCCCTCACATCCTGACTCCCAGAGACAGCTATTTCAATACCACTATCACACTGATGGGAAATATTCATATGAAATCTACTATGCCTTTTTAGCTGGCTGCTGCTCCTGACTGCCAGAGTAAGTTGCTTCATCCATGTCAGAATCCCCTCGGTCAGAATATTCCACAGGCTCCGCTACCCCGGGCCTTTTATGTTTTGCTCGGGTACTGTCCAGTGAGGATCTTCTCTTCTCCATCACTCTGGAGCCCCCAGGCTGGCACTCGCTGTAATGCTGAGCATCCTGCTGGGCTCTCCCGCTCGAACGCTTGCCAAAGAAGCCGGCTGGCTGGCTCTGGGACAGGCTGGCGCTCTCGGTCCTGGAATCCTGGGAGCTCACGCTGCCATCCCGCTTGCCTGCCGACAATCCAGACAGGCTCCCTGAAACTGGCCTCTGGTGACCGCGGCACCGGCTGTGCTCCTCCGAAGAGGACTCTGCCTCGTTGTCCTGCACTGAAGAGGGCCTCCTCAAGTAACCCCTGGCTCCATTGCTGATATGAGCAGTGCTAGACGATGCTGAAAACCAGGAGACAAGACAGTCACCAGCAGCCGGCAACACCTTATCTGCAGCACGACACCCTTTTCTCAGCTTACAACCCAGGAAGGTTTTGCCTGCCTGGATATTCTGCAGGAAGCTCTCTTCTCACGCTGCACCCTCACCAAAGGTTACCCTAACAACTCTTCATTCTGTCTCTGAACACAATTCCAGGGCCAAGCCAGCTGGGGCTGCTCAGAGCAGAGACTGCAGATCCCTACCTTTGGACAGCTTGTCCTTGGGCTGGGAGATGACAAGTGTCACATCCTCAGGAGCATTCTCCAGGATCTCCAACGCTGCCTGGTGGCTGACGCCTTCCAAACTCGTGCTGTTTATGGATATGAGGCGGTGTCCTGCACAAAAGGGGCTGTTCAGATACAGTCTAACACCCACATTTCTACCCACCAGTGACAACGTGTCACTGTACACAATTCACGGATTAAAAATTACTAAACTTCAAGTAATGCTGGAATAGGGAACTCTCATCATTAAAAAAGACAGATCCCAAAACCGGCCACAAAAACTGGTTATATTTCCTCTTTTAAACCCTCCCAAATCTCTACATGTTATGATTTCTACCTTCTCTTTTGCTGTTAAAAAAAATAAATAAAAAAGTAAAAAAAAAAAGCACAGAAATCAGAAGTTAAATGAACAATATGCAGTTCAGTTCAAGACATGAAGTAAAATGAGAAGGAAACAAAAGTATATTTTTTCCTCCTCCTGCACTACAGTTACAGTTATAGCATATGGTTCCATTTCACTTTTAAAAAAATTAAAGTAGGGACACTGAGTTTTGAAAGCTTTAAATTAAAATGCATCTGCAAGAGAGACAATGGAAAATAAAGTCCTTATCTTTATATGTAACTTCAATTTTCTGCTACTTCAAGCTTTATCATTTTTACATTGATTTGTATGATTGCTGTTTTTGTACAGTTTAACAAAGAATTACCACTAGTTTTCAGAAGTTATTTAGAAGGTAACTGAAGGTTGCCATTGTAAAGAACTGTGATAGCCAGAGCCCCAGATGGAATTTTATGCTATTCACCTGGTTTTAGAGTTCCTTCCAAATCAGCTGGCCCTCCAGGAATAACTGAATGAATAAAAATTCCCAGATCAAGTTTCCCTGTCTTTTCTCCACCAACTATTTGAAAGCCTACAAAAAAAAGTTCCAAAGCAGACAAAAATGTCAGTGATCACTGTGTAACTTAACACAAGTCCATATTTTAGAACAAACAAAAACTTAGTCATTCTAATATATGTAAAGTAAAAAACCCAGACACTTCAAATTTAAATCTACATGGAACCAAAGAGGAAAGCTTTTTGATTAAGCTTTGTTGTATACTCTTGTTTTAAGCAACTGATTTAGACTTTGTCAGTCTGTCAGTCCAGGACACTCGAGCAAGGAGCACAGAAGAAACTCTGGCAAGAGAAACACACAAACAGGTGACATGAAATGTACATTTGCTGAGCAGATAAAATTTGTTTTCTATCACATAAAAATTTCTGGTTTTCTCCCTTGTTCGATGTTTCACATAGAGGTTTGACCCTGGTCTTAAGATCTGAGTTTTCAATCTCCCTGTTTTATTTTGAGGCTTCTAATCAATTTCTGTTCATTCTACCACATAAATCTGGGACGAATGTTTCAGAGGAAAAAATAGAAGTAGAAGATATCAGGTCTTCTCTATTCTAGCTAAAACAGCAAAGTACCATAAATTGCATGGGGAAGAAAGAGGAGAAATAGTACATTTCTTTGAATTTTTTTTTCCGTTTTGCTCAACTTGTACATTACTGTGCACTGTAAACACTAAGTATTATTGTCTTGTAGGTTTTTTTGCCTTCTCAAATTTACACAACAGTCTCATTTTGAATGACAGAACAATGTCCTTAAGGACACTTTAGAAGCTTCCTACAGCCCAACACTGAAACCCAATTTTTCATTACTCATACAGGGAAAAATTATGTGGGTTTATGAAAAAAACTCTGTGGTAGAGGAAGGAATTTAATGCAAATATCTCATTTCCCAGGCTCCTTAAACATCAAATCAGTGTTCCATCTGATATTACAGGAGTGAGGAGAACATTCCACAATTAGCACATAATGCTTTTACATTGGTTTATTTATTTATTTAAGTTTGTTTTTTTTTTTTTTTTTTTGGTTGGTTGGTTTTTGTTGTTTTTTTTTTTTTTTTTAAAGAGCATTCATTTAAAGCATTTCTAACAGTTCAAAGCTGTGAGGTTCCACAGAGAAAAATTCTATACTGAGCACAAAGAGAAACTTTCAAGGCCAACTTCTACGATGACTAGTTCACAATATAAATATTATCGTACATGAACAATATGAAAAAACTGAAAAAGACTTGTTTAACATCACAGAAAGTGCATTGAAAATGCCTCCAAAATCCAGCTACTGCCTACACAGCTTTACTCAGTTCTACAATAAATGCTTAAATACAGACCAGAAAACTTCATTTTGTTTTTGGCTTCTAGTAATACACGTCAACAGTGATTTTAAAGCCACTTACCTAAGCCAAACTTTTCATCCTTTTTCAAGTTCACCAAAGTGATCTCTCTCTCTGGTGTGGCAACTCTGTTCTGTGTTGTTTGAAGAGAGTCGGCTGTAAAGCCAACATTTTGTGATCAGACACTTCCCTTCAGGTTTACTTTAAAGTTCTTTTCCATTAAAAAATATTACTTTTCTGATAACTTGAAAAGCTGTTTTGATCTACTGGGTCCAACTTTCATCTTCTAAGCCATGGCCAAAGACAGAAAAAAAACCCCAAACCTTCTAACGCACTTCCATCTTCAGCACTTAAAAATCTTTTACTCCTCCTAAGAAAAGCAGCTAGCACAGTCTTGTGGAGGGACAACATAACTGAATCCTAGAATCTTCAACTTCATTAGTCTCAGTTCGGGAAAATATTTAAATTTCTGTTTATGTGCTCTGCTCATAGCTAGGGAGAATGCAAACACATTGGTGAAATTGAAACTGAGGGTCATTATATGAAACTACTGAAAGGTTACTCAATGAGGTCTCTTAATGGTGTCTCTTCATTAAAAAAACAACAAAACCCAGAAACATCCAGTAAAACTTTTCTTGCTTAAATTTATTTCCTCATTTGCAGCTCCATGGGCTGCTGATTCCACCTCTTCTAAAATCTGAGCATCCTCACAATAGAACTCTGACTCCTGAGGCTTCCCATCAGGCTGGAGTAGACCCAGGCATTTAAGAGACCCAAGTAGGATAATTTGGTGAAGAAAAAAGAAACCGCAAACAAACACCAACAAAAAAACCCCACCCCAACAAGCATACAAAACAAAATACAAACAAATAAGCCCAGTCTCCTGAAAATTTAGGAAACACCAACATGCTTGCAAGTCTGAACTCATGGACTTGTTTCCTAGAGAAGACACTCATTTGGTCCAGGAGTGCCTGGGATACTTTTACTCTAAGTGGAAGAGGCAATCCATAGCTGCAGAAACCTAATGAGCTCCTCACACTGGTACAAGGAGGGAACAAGTGATGCAGGGGAGTGCAGCAGACTGCACAACACACAGAAATGAGTTTTTTCTCCCACAAAACCACACCAAGCCTAAAGAGTGAAGGAAAACACAGAACCAGTAACCTCCTAACTAAGGGAAGTAAGCTTTCAAGAGCATGATCTGGTAGGTAAGAGCACCCTTCAAATCCCAAACGAAACAGAAACTACTCATATTTGAAAAATAATACACACAGATGTCTAAACCTCCCCCAAGAGGTAATCCAAAATAAATACTAGGAGTTGCATTTATGAAAAGGCTCTATCTAGCTAACAGGCAGAGGCACTTAATACCAAAGAGACAGGACAGATGGAACAGTGAAGCATTTGCAAGTGACACACTGACTGAATTAACTACTTATCAACTTACCACTCTCTTTTAATGCTGCTGATGACAGAAGATTTTCTGAAGTATTCATGCTAACACCTGTGACATGCATGGAAGTATTAGACACTATTATTATTATGTTTTTAAATACAGAAGCTACCAAGAATTATTTCAGACTTGACACAGTTCACATGAGCTCGTTCACATTATCAAACTACTTATTTAAAAATGAATAAACATAAAACTAGCTATGTATTAGCAAATCCAAATTACTCATGTACTCTTGTCGTAGTTTAAGGTTCAGACAGATGGTCATTCATGCAAAGGCAATGAATTAAAGGAAGGACAGAGGTTTGGCCTTTGTGACCATGGTTAACTTCAGATAAAAGTAATGGATCTTAAGCAATAAAGTCAAAGACTAAATTCTCTAACAGTATTGGATATTGAATATACTGAATCTAATAAACCAACACAACAGGACTCTTGTAAGATTCTGTAAAGGAACAAATAAGCTGCTGCAGTAACAAGCAGTTTGAACTACTTCTAGTGAAAATCATTTGCATATAGAATCATATTTTCTTTGAAATTATCACAGCCAAGCAAATATGGCTCTACTTTAAAGAAGGTAAAATAATTAACGTACCAATATGTGAAAGTAAATGAGGGAAGATAATTCAAGCTTCATTGATAATTCAAGCTAAAAACCCCAAAGTTTCATCTGATGTGTTTCACCATGCAAAGAACCTATGTCCCTCAGCACAGGCAGTGTGATTCAGCAGCACTTTCTGACACGTAGCTAAGACCCTCACCAGAACTGCTGCCCAGAAGCAGGGTAAGCACATGATCATATTAATCATAAAACTAAAGGCACAGGGGTAAATGGCTGCAAGCAGTCACCACAGAACCTGCATGCCTCATCTCACTCTTCAGCATTGATGCTCTCAGTACTGAAAATCCATCATTCCCAAGTCAGTTCTGGTTTCAAGTGCACTGGGGGGCAGATGTGGGATATCACACTCTGCTTTGTTTGCTTTTTATTCCCCCAGAAACTTAACCATCTTCCACTTTTTCTGATGTCCTGTAACTACAATAAAGACAACCAGTAGCTAAGGCTGCAAATATTTCAGCCATTGTAGTTTCTGCTGTTATAACAGGGAACCTTCTAGAACCACAAACTGGTAACATGCAGATATTAAAAATTCATGTTTAATAATCCAGCGTTAGTTTAAGTCTATTTAGCTGCTCTGAATGTTTTTGTTTTTAATGTGAATTCTCCCTTTTAGTTAATAGTAAGACTACTTGTGTGCATTCCAATCCTTGCCAAGAAAATGGAGTAAGTGCATCTGGCTTACCTCACTACAGAAGTGTTTTTGTGAAACACCCAGTGTACTGCAAAAAAATTTAACTAAATTTTATTGTATCTGAACAAAAAAAACCAAAACAAAAAAAAAAAAACAACAAAAAAAACAAAAACAAAAGGAAAAAACCTCAAAGTGTGGAGTTACTACTCAGAGGCAGTGGCCAATACACAGCTGATGCTGAACAGTCACTTGCCAAAAAAACACTCCCTACATCCTTTCCACAGAAAACACTAAAAAAGTTCAGCCTTCACAAACAGATTGTGAAGACTAGCAAATTATTAAAAGATCCATACAACCAAATGGCACCCTGAAGTGACAACCTGGAAGCTGCTTTCTGCTACAGCTTCTACTTTACACCCCTGCGCACAGACTGGTGCTGACCAAAGGAAGATTGTTTTTGGATTTACTGCAATAATGGCCCGGATTGCTTGAACATGTGATATTCTGCTCCCCTTTCAAATCAGAATATTATCATCAGTTAATAAATATATCAAAGCATTACCCCCAAAGCATTTTAGAGGTTAGTTAGTAAACACAGTAATATTATTTTTTGCATGCTGACCTACAACATAGGCTTGACCGGTATCTTCAATGGATGATGAGTCTGATTCATTTTTCTTTCTTTCAGGGCTTCTACTTAAACCTGCATGAGATTTTGAACTTAAAGGGGAGAAGGAGAGAAGGGGAACCAGACAGAGGGAAGAGGAAGTTGGGAGAGGGAAGGATCAATGTAATAAAATAATGGCATGAATAATAAATCAAAACTGATGCAAAATGTACATTGACTGTACACAAAGATACTGCAGGGTGGTCAGAGAGACTCTTACTTGCTCAGTTTTAGTGCTCCCGTTGCTGATCCAGTATCAAATTTTGGCATTTGCTGAAAGACCCTTCCCATTATATCTTCTATTTTTTTGGGGGAAGAGTCCAAAGCAGTAATAACATTTTTCTTTGGGGGGTAAACAGACACGTGACTCTGACTCAGATCGTGAAATGACTTGCTCATTACTCTGGGTCTTTCCTCCCATGGGCTCTTCTCGTTCTTGTCCCTTGCAGAGCCAGGAAGTGGCTGGAAGAGCGAGAGCTCAGAGCAGGACAGTCTCTTCAGGATCTCTGCTTGGACAGACAGGGGTCGAACAGCGAGTCTGTTCAGAGTGCTGCTAGCCAGGCTGCCAGTGCTGATGGCTCGGCCCATGTTGAAGCCTTTGACAGAGTCTGCGTGAAGGTTCAGGCTCCTAAATGAAGCCCTTTCTGTGGAAATTAAAAAAAAAAGCAAACCAACAAAACCCAAACAACTGAAGTTATCCAGTAGAGCTAGAGTGACCACCTTGTGTAAAGCATGCTTTTTAAACAACCAACTAACACAAAATATATTTTCTCAAGATGCTTAGCAGTATATACCATCATCAGAGATATATAAACACCCACCACATAGTTTGCTCAGGAAGCAAAGTTTGGAGCTCATGACACTACAGTAACCCAAAGTCCAAAACCACAGAATATTTATCTTCTTATTAGCATGAAGACTCATATTCCCTGTCAGGTTGATGTGCCTTTATACATAGGCACATCATCTTCTACAAAACAAATAATATCCTTAAGCCAAGTGACCTGGAAGACTACACTTCCTTTAATCTGCTCATAAAAGCCTTTTCCAGGATTTGAACAAATAGGGGTCCCCTATCTCCACACTATCAAATGCTACCAAACATCCATCCATCCATCCATCCATCCATCCATCCATCCATCCATCCATCCATCCATCCATCCATCCATCCCTTTGTTTTCTTTGTATAAGCCTGTCCATATTTACAGTACAGCTGCAAGGCCATGAGGGCTTGGCAGCATCTCTGCCCATTTACAGAGCACCAGTCCACTCAGGCACCCTTAAGGACCTCCCCTGTCACAAACATCCTAGCACAAAACAGAAAGTGCTGACTGGAGTTTACCAGACTTTTTGACTCATTAGCAAGGATTTCCTTAAGCAGCATGGAGAAACAGGTCTTGGACTGTAATTACTGTCAGCTGAGTTGTGGGAACTGTCTGGGTGAATGTTCTTAGCTGAAAGCAAACTCATGATAATCTTAGCCTAAACCCCTCTTAATTCAGAGCAAAGCTGAGTAGGGCTCCTTTCTATTACCCTAACTGCCTCCTAAGGCCAGCAGGTAAGTTCCTGTGGTTTGGTTCTCACACAGGAACTTGTTAAGCTGAGGCAACTGGTTGGCTGGTTAGAGGCTTTAAAGGAAATCAGGCCACCTGAACCCCTCATAAACTTAACAGTTCACAGGGAAGTCTCAGGAAAAGCAATCCTCAACTGCATATATATTTCTGATTTAAGGTTAACCAGTGGGTTTTTTTAACCCTACACGCATGAAGGAAACAAGCTGCTTTAGGAAGCTGCACTATAACTCAAAGGGAAAATTCTACTTTTTGGTACACTGCACCCAACAGGCTTAAAGGTAAATACTGTGGCATTTAGAAAAGAGTGTATTTGACAAGTGCAGCCTCAGTCCTGCCACTCCAAAAGACTTTACTGCCTCCAATACCTCAGGCAGGCATTAACTGCCACAGTAACTCAAACTGCCTCTGTAACAGACACATAGATGAAGATTTAGTTGTTTTAGTTGGAGGTATGTTTTTCTGTCCTTCCATCAGGTGAATTAGTAGACAACTACCACTACCTTATCCACACCCAACACCTCTTCTGGCCACAGCCATCAGACTACATAAGCAACAGAAGAATGATTTTGTCCAATCAGACCAGAAATCCACAAATCCCAATTTCCTGACTGGCAGAAGGCATCAGTGACACCTGTACTTTCTGTGATCCCACCATGGGGAAGAGTACTCTAATAAAATATGCTGAGATCTCTTCTCTTGACATGTATTTACCCTCTGAGAACACCAAACAGAATTTCTATGGATTTCAGATGGATACTTTCCCATCATTAATTATATCATACAGGCATTAGGCTTTTCAAACCTTCTGTCAATCCCATAACTGAAAATTCTCATGTGCTCAAAACTCATGATCTGTAAGGTTGACTTAATCCTCATTTAATTTTTCTTTCTTTTTTTTTTTTTTTCTTTTCTCATATGCCCTTTCTGGAATCCAGAATGCCCTTGTCTTTACTGCTATATATGTCCTTTTCCGTACTATTTTGCTGAGTGCTTCCAACTACCAATTTTTACTGACACATTAAAAGTTTGATTTAGATTTACTGAAGTTATGACAACAGCAATTTTTTGTTTTTATTGTTTTTACTTTGAATAATCAGTGTGCTGGAGTTAACCATAATGCTGATTTGTTTGCTTCTGGTTACAAGTAAGTGGTGAAATCTGGGTCCCTGATTTCCAAGTGATCAGCATTGCACAGAAGCAAACTATTGTCTTCCAGACTCCCACAGCAGAACACATACTCCACCAGTTAAGAGCAACCAAGTTTGCCTAGCCAAGAAAGCCTTCCCTGTATTGCTTTTCTCTGCAATTCAGGATAAGCAAACTCTAAATCAGAGAATGGTACAAAGTCTTTAAGTCACTTGGTCTTATCTATTTGCCTGAAGTTGGCTCAGTCCAACAGAATAGAAAAAAGGCTGGAGAGTTGCCACATGCCTTCTCCCACTCTTACCCCTTCTCTTTTTTATAATTAGAGATCACAGTATTCACAGCAATGGGGTCAAACTTCATCCCAGCTACACTAGTGGAAGTCTGGATTAACAGCAGCTGGAATGCAGACAGATAACAGGGAACAAAGAAAGCGTGCGCAGGCAGACTGACCAAAACAGCACGTCCAGACCCCACTGAAGGCCAGCCAGCCAAGTGAGCTCTGCTCCACACAGAGAAGGAATTAGTACAGATGGGCTTTTTTTTCAACGACTACATTGTCCAATTAATATTTTCTATATTAAAATAATGTCCTTACATTTTCTATTATTCACACAAATTATGAAGGAAATAGGAATTATGAAGGAAACAGATTAGTATCTATGTTGTCCTTTACCAGGTCCCAACCTGTTAAGATTATTCTACCCAACCTTAAGTGGAATAAAGACAGCTCTACCCACAGTTTAGAGATGGAGCATCATGGAATGCTCCCTATTTTATTGCACTTCCATGATCACACCATCAATTCCACATTATCAAACCAATCCCTTCCACATTAGGCAAAAGGTAAAAGTCCCGTTATTGAAATACCTTCAAGATTTCTGAAAGAAAAGGCAAAAGCCTTTAATCAAAGAGGGAAGTACTATTAGTGACCTGTTCTTAGATTCCTTGTAGTTTAGAGGAGCTGCTGTGTGTCAGCTTTTCTTGTTCTCCCAACTCCTTTCCCAACCCTTAAGCAAAATCTAAAGCTTAGCTAGTAGAGTCTCTTCATAGTAGAAACCCTCCACATGTAGATCTACAGATACATAGCACTCAGCAGAACTACTGAAGTTACATTTCAGTTTTTCTATTTACAAAAATACATACAGATTGCTAATAAAAACTATCAGCATCACAGTCCTTACCAATGTCCTGAGTGTCTTGGTTGCTCTGCCTGGTTCTCATCTGTAGCTGGAACTTATGCTGAGAAGAGCAGAGATGCAAAAGGTACTGGCATGTCTTACTATTGTCAGTCTGAAAGGCATGCTTGATGCCATCTGATGTGTTCTGCAAAGTAATTTTCTTCTTCTACACAATGGAGAAAGAAAAAAAGTCGAAGACAAATTATTTCTTTTAGCCAGCAAAGGATTCTGTATTTGTGCACAGTTACAGCATTCAGACTTTCCTGAAGCAAAATGTACTGATGGGAGAGATTTCTATTAAAATAGGAGTCAAAGGTAATGTGAGATTCATAAAGCAGCTCTTTAAAGCTACTCCTGAGCTAGATGAGAAGGTGCTTTATTATTATTTAATCCGTCTCTGTTACTGTTAGTGCTGAGTAATGACAACCAGAACTATTACATTTTGCAGGATAGGGTTTTCAAAGGCCCCTGAGGAAGCCACAAGGGATGCTGCCATTTAAGAGAAAAATAACTAAATGCTGATCCAATTACCAAATCTCTCAATTAATGTTCTAGGTTTTGAATTTATCTTTTTAGTAATTTTTAAACTTCATTTTATCCTTTCTAGTTAAAACCACCTCACAGATGAAATAGTCTGTAGCTTTTCAATAAGTTATCAGACAGAATTATAAGTGCTCTTTCCAATACCTATATAAAGGTAAGCATTTGAAGCTCAATGCCTCATTAAAAACCAACACATGATCACCAGATTATGGTGTACTCACTCAACTTGACTGGTGCTGTCCAGATCAAGTGCCAGCCTGTTATCTTTTATCATTTAACTTAACTACTCTTGGAAATATAACTTAAAAGCAACATAGGTGTATCTCCTAATTAATTATACCGAGCCCAGTCCTCTAACGCAGGATTCTCAGTCTGGTGTTTCTTTCCTATGCTTGTCCACACAAGCTGAGGAAAAAATTAAAACTTTTAAAACATGAAAACTCCCATTTTTATCCCATAATACAGCAATCACACAAAGCACAGTCAGACTGTGCTGTAAAACAGCAGCTTAATTTGCAATAAGAACCAACAGAAAACTCACAGTACCTGGAGACATAAATACAGATGTGTAGACACAGAGGGAAAAGAGACCAACTTACACTAAAGGATATTTTCTTTGTCTCTCTCCATGGGAAACGCAGTACAGGTGTACGGGCACCATTGTGAACTTCAAAAATGACGACTCCTTTGCAGCACACTCCTAGAAGGATTCCTGTTTGGGATCTCTTCTCAGGCAGCACGTGATGAAGGTGAACCCCATATTCTGTGAGCCTCTGACACAACTGCACAGATCAATGCAATGAAACTTCTGTGAGTATGAAATTAAGGTCACTACAAGTTTTCATACCACTATATGAATATTATATATCTCTCTATAAATGTTTTCATGTGTGCATATACATATATGGATTTTAGCAAAAATAATCCTCACTGTCTGGTGATTCCACTTACTTATAGTTTACAGCTATTATGACAGACACATATCAGGGTTTTTTAACCCTCACATATGAGGGTTTTAAGACTTGGCAGTACCTCTTGATCTGCCAGACTACAATAAATGAACCCAATGTTTATTTAAATCAAACAGTGAAAGCACAAACAAAGAACACATGTGAGTAAATCAAACTTGCACAAAGCAGTTGTTAGCAAGGAACTGTAACTAGACACATGCACTTGTTCTTCACATATTTTCTAAAAGCAGAATTAAATTAACACTGCAATTCTGTGATCATATTAAGGTATCACATGCAGTTTCACTCTGCACTCCCAGTTATTCACCCCTCTTGACTCTCCAGTACTGGTGTAAGGGACTGATGGAACGAATCAAACAAGGGAATCTAACTGCTCTCCCCACCACACCCCTAGCCAGGCTAGCTCTTAGCTAGGATCATGTCCCCTACTTTGCTCTCTGTGGCTAAGTTACAAGAACGCTTCTGTAAAACAAGCAACAGACTTGGAATAGACAAAGTCAGCTGAGTGCCTCTTTGATCACGTACTCAGAGATGGTGGAACTGTAGTGTGGCTGTGGAACATTACAGTGTAATGGTTATTTGGTGTTTCAACAGCAATTCTTTGCTACCTAAGTTCATTTTGATCAAGGGAGAACCTGATTATTAACCCACAAGTAAACACTATAATTAGATTTCTCAAGGGGACCTTTCAGAATAATCCAAATATATCTGTGGATAATGGCTTTCCTATCATCTTACATAGAACCCGCACTAAAAATTCTCCTTGGCAATGCTTCTGGCCTGTTTCATATCAAGCATCACACACAGCATTAGCTGCAACAATTTATTTTGTAATTATGGTCTTTTTTCCCCTCTACAGAAAGCACAAAAGACATGGGAAATACAGGGTGTGCTGCCTCATAAACACAGCTTCCTTTAGAGCAAACACAGGATCAGCAGTTGCTTTTAGCTAGTTTGAGCTAAGACTACTGATTGGAAAAAAGTGAGAGAACTTCCCATCTGTTACGATTTCTTTTGCCTTGTTATGATGTGTCTTTTGGACAAAATCTTTTCAGGTTTCTTCCTTTCAGTGTTATTCAGAGCCTGAGTTGTTTTACTGTGCTTTCACTTGAAGTCCATGCAGTCATATTCCAACAAGGGAATTCTTAAGCCACAGATGAAGGAAGCCAAATGCTGCCCACTTACCTTCAGAAATTCTAACTCTGTCTCTTTTTCAGAGGCACCCACGTAAGTGCTGTGCAGTTTTGGCAGCTCTTCCTTGATGTAGGACAGATCCAGCTTCTCCATCACTCTTGCTGGGACATAGTGTTCTAGTCTGAAATAGGACAAGCCGTGCACCTGCAACACAAAACACTTTTGTGATGGCACCTCCATATACTGCCCTATGGGCACAACTGAAGTACAAACATTCATTTTTACAAACAACTGTATATTATAACTCAGAGGATCAGAAGATTCTGCGTAAGGGGAGGGAATCACAATCTCCATCTTGACCCACAGATTAATTTCATATCAGTTTCTCCATATTCAAGACTGACTCCCTCTAAAAGAAAAAGCTGTTTTTACACCCAGAATTTGCACTGAATTCCACAACTAACTGTGTTAGACATTAGGAACACCTGCTCACAGCAAAACCTGCCAAGAGCATATCAACTGAGCTTCCAGTGTGGACCAGAGCCGCAGAGCACGTGTGGCAGATCACAGTCCAGTCTTTAATGAAGCAGCAAGATCACAGCTCAACAAGATCAAAGGTGAAATTGATGATGTACCTCTGCCTGGTAATCTCCATACTCAGCTTGGAGAGCTAGGGATGCTAATAACAAGGCTGTCTCATCATCACAGTGCATCCTGTCTTCTAGGATGTCCTTCCGCAACTGCAGGTAATACTGGTGACAGGTCAGTGTGTGCCTAGAACAGGAATATAAAACAAACCATGAAAAAACCCACACCACCTTTGGTACTCCAGTACTGATTAATACTCAAATTCTGTCCATAAATTTAGGGTTTAAGGGGCTATAAAAAATTTCATACACTCACTGTATGAGACTGATATCATCCACAAAAAATTTTATGCGAAAAAACAGAATGAAGTTGACAGGAGGCTTGTTCTTCTTCTTTGGTTCTTCTTTCCATCCTTCTGGAGCTACTTTGCTTAGCTTTATGTCAGGATCCACAAAGAAAAATTCATTGTCTGCCATAAACATTAAACAGAAGGGTAAAAGCATGAAAACCAAATATTTGCACCAGACGGAGGATAAAGACCAGATTTATAACTCTGAAGTTGGGCATTGAACAGTGAAGTTCTCCACTGACTACCAATGACTTAATAAGCACAATATCTCTTAAAGGGAATACTGAATAAGGGCAAGAAATATTTTAGCAGTTATTCTTACCTCTTAAAGTAGCCAATCCAAAGAAGTGATGCTCCACCAAGCCAATATGGGCAACAACCATATCAAAGACATCTTTACATATTGTTTTGGTATCACAGGTCAACTCCAGCTTCTGCCCACTCAGAAGCATCACATTTATTTTTCTCCTGGTGTCATCACTCTTGCCTTTCTTAGTCTGCATTTTGTGAAATGAAATCTCTCAATATTCACACTTGTGATAAAAACACATTTGTTGGTTTAACATACTTCCCCTGCCCACAGATGGCTGAACAGCCCCTTTCTTACCAAGATAGACTTCGGTAAATCCAAGGAGATGAATGGCTCAATTGTCATTTTCACAAACTCTGGGCCAAAGAAATTCTGCAAATTACAGAAGAGTATGAATGAACACTGTTGCCAGAACAACAGGCCGGGGCACAGTTAACTCCTGCCCTGCAAATGCAAAAGAGGGCCCAAAGGCTAAAATTTGGCAGTCGCCTGCTACCTACTCTGTACTATATGCAGAACATCTTCACAAAAACTCTTAAGGGTTGGGGGACAGAGAGGGGAACCAACCTGGTTAGTTAAAGCCTACATGAACTAACTCATGTTAATGTGACAGACTGGAGACAGATACAGGAATTATTACCCTGTATTAGGTCAGCAAGTTCCTGAGTATTGTTTCAAGTTTTCCCATCCTTACTTAAAAAAAAAAAAAAATTAAAAATATCCAGTTCATGGAAAGTAGCAGCAGAGGGCATCAAACTATCATCTATTCTACACATCAGACACTGTTTACCTATATACCTCTGTCTCCCTCTTTGTATATAATTCTGTATTTCATTCACATACCAAGACAGTTGGGAAAGCAAGGGGGATTTGTACAGGGATTCGAGAGAACTTATGAGCCAAAGGAATCCTCTCTCTCTTTACCTTCTCAACTTGTTCATTTAATAACCTCTGATGCTGGTGGGGCACATCCATATTCCACAAAGAGAAATGCAAATGAAGTGGCTGAAAACACCACAGAATAGATGAGAAAACCTATGCCTCAGCTTTGTCAGGATACTATACTGTTTAATTGATGCAATTGTTGAGCCTTGCTGTCTGTTTTAGCATCGCTTGATGCCACTTCAGGCTCTGTAGCCACTAATGCCACAAAATCTCAGAAGTTTTACCCTGTGAAAGTAGGCCAGCAGCACACACCTGGTATTTGATCTGCTGATGACTGTTTATTACAGGACCTGGTTTATGAATCCCACATACAAGAGTTTCAGTCAAGACACAGCTCTGTTTCTATGAAAACAAGAGTTCACCTGAGTTCAGGGCATTACCCTCAGTTTTCTTTGTGTCATGGCTGTTTCCAGGGCTATTTCCCTCAGTGGGTCTCTGGTGATGTCAAGCATTGAGGATCTAATTGCATCCCCTGGGTAGAGGTTAGGCCGGGACTGCCTCAGAGCCATCCTAGCTTGCAGTTGCATCATTTCTTCTTCCTGGCGCTTCAGCATCACTTCTTGACTTATTAGTTTGCCTTCAAATGGTGCTTCGTGCTGCCTGTAGGACAGTCAGAGGGGATGACAGATTAGCAGGTATGCCTAAGACATTCTGCTGCTTTAAGCACATCCCCAAGTGGAAACACCAAGGACAAACACCCATCATCAAATCCGACACTGAACACAATTATTCAGCAGCCAGGAGGTTACCTCTGAACAGAAATGAACCACTGTAGAAAATAAGCAAACACACCAGGTTTCTGCAGCTGCCTGCAGAATTGCCTCACTTCTTCATATGAAAATAGAGGCTCAGCTGCACTCTGAAAAAATACTCAACACTACAAACCCAGTGAATCAGTGCATAATTAGTGGATGTGCAAGAAGAAGAAAAATATGAATGCTTTGCAAATATCTTAATTTCTGTGTTCATGTGGGGGCTGTGAAAAAGGCATGTTCAAAAACAAGTCATTAAAGAAGAAACTGAAATAATAGTGTACTTTCTCTAAGTAAATATTGCTTCAACACTTTCTGTTCACATGGACCTGATATTTATTCCCTGATTTCTCCTGAGAAGTAGAACAGCTTGAAATATTTACATAAAAGTGTTTATGCAATAACATCCTATGCACTAAAGTATTCAAAATATCATACATCAATGATTCCATAATGTTTTTTTGCTGAAAATAGTTCATTTTTTTTTAATTCCCAAGAATGGCCTGGCTGATATACAGTCATGCCAATGACTAAATTAGAGTCTAAATTTATAATCTGAAGGAAAAAAAAAGGGAAAAACAAACAAAAAATGTGTCAGTATTTAAAAAAAACCACAGCAACGTATTTGCAATTTCTTTTCTGTAAGTATTGATCACAAACATCCTAACATTCTTATTCTTTACAAAAGGAAAGAAATTAATGTCCTGTTTGGGAGGACATTTTTTATTTCAAAAATAACACAACTGGTTAGGAAATGTGAACAACTGAGAAATCCAAGAAAAATAAAACCAACTACCAATCCCCTTCCCATGCTGACAGAAAAACACCTTCAAACCCCGAACTAAACAAAAATCAATTTAGCCTTCTGTAGAAATCCTAAACCAAGAAAAAGTAATGTTCTCCCCTTGTTACTATAACTATACAGAGGAAATTCTTCAACAAAACTGACAGGGGAAAATAAGGTGGCTTTCATGAATAAAGCCCATTTTTTTGAATTCTAAACTGAGTGTTAAGCATACCACCCAAAATGAGTAATGAAAACCATGAGAAAGCAAAGAAAATGTTTAGAAGCCTGTGTATCATTGCAGACAGGTTTAGAAATATAAATAAATATGGAGCAATGCTGCACTGAGTGACATAATGCCCTTTGCAGTAAGGTAATATACAGACCTTAATAATATACATTAAATTTATATACCTACTTCAAAAATATGTCTGATGAGTTACACATCTGTTAATAAACTAAGAGAAAAATGCACCTGTCCAAGACAGTACACTTGTCTGTGCTAAACTGGTGGGTGTGAGTTCAAATTTTATTTTGATCTTTTTACAACATTACTAACAAATACTGACACTTTTAATACTCAAGTATCATTGGTTAGCATACAAAACCAGCCTTAAAATAAGAGGAGTTAAATAGAAGAAGAGAACAGTGCTACAGTTCCTCAAAGGGAATTTCAGGGAAGATACAGAGTAGTTATGGAACAAATACATTCATGTAAGCCCATTATCCTTTCCCTTGCACAGGGCTTTCACAGCAGTTTTTTCCCTTCTCCCTCCCCCGTTTTTTTTTTTTTCTATGAAAGACTGAATAACATGCACCTAAAAGGACAAAGAAATGAGAAAAAGCCAACATGTGCACATGCTTAGCTTTTCACCAGGAGGAAACTTGTCAGGATTGACATATATGGGAATATTGACAAAACCCTAAGTTAAATACACCCACAAGCACCCTTCAGATCAAGGTCTAAGGATGGGCTCTAAAATAAAACAAAAACAAACACTTTCTGAACATAAATATCTGTGAATTATCAAAGACATATGAAAAAGACATGTTGCAGCTGGCTCTATCTAAAAGCTTGCTACTGTGAAAACACCCACTGCAGAAAAATGTCTTGAGCCTTTTTAAAAACATACAGCTCTGTGCAACAGGAGCAATGACAAGTTTTTATTATTAGGTTGGTTTTATCACCTCTATTGACATGTATTAATTTCTCTGAAAATTGGGATGAGTGTGGGGTGTCCATGGAGGAAGCTCAAAAACCTAAGGGTTTAAAAATTTTCCTGTCTTAGTACATAAGCACTATCACCAAACATAAATCTGCATGTTTCAGCACCCTGGGTCAGTAAAATTAACTCTGGCTTGGTCAGACTGCCAGTTTTTATGGGGAGCAACATGATTCAGTCTTTAGGTTCCCAGACATGGAATGCATCTCCCCTACAGAAAAGGAAATACTGTTGAAATGCACAGGAGAGCTCGTTTGTGAAGTTCTCAATATACAAGTGCTATTACTGGGAAAGAAAAAAAAAATCTAAGTTACATTCCTAACAGATAGCATCACAGAAGTGTGTTTTGTGTGGTGCTTCATCAGACAAGTACTTGGCTGAAAATACTCTGTATTTTCATCAGTGTCTGACTGCAAACCAGAATCCCACAGCTGCGTATTAACCTGCAGATGGTAGAAGAGCACAAACCTGGAAGGTTGACGCTTGAAAAAAAAAAAAAAGGGGGGAAGTGAATTCTCTCTTCACCTGGTGTACTTACCAATAAATTAGCAGGTATTGGATCAGAGAAGGAAGTTGGAAGAAGGGAAGCAGGTAGGCATTCCCTAATGATTAGTGCAGTGGGAAGGTCAGGAATAGACTGAGAAAGACGGATGTCTTTTGGTAAGGTAGGAAGGATATGAAAATGAAATCTACTGGAAGGAAAAGGCAACAGAAGGAAGAGATCCATGTCAGCTGCTGCTCCTAGAGAGAAAAAGGAAGAAATAGTAAAGGAAGAAAAAGAAAACAAAAGAAAAAAAATGGAAAAAAACAAGGAATACAAGAAGCAGAGAGGAAACAAGACACAAGGCATTGCCACAAGGAATGCATTCCAAGAAGCATAAAGGATAACAACAGTCACAGACCATGAGAAGGGTAATACTGAATTATCTATGGCTTCTGCTAATTTAACATCAGGCCAGCCACCCAAACAGCACAAGCTGCCCCTTCTGATAACTCCGAGCAGCTTTGCTGCTTCTTTTAAAAGAAAACTCCCTCAAATTCAAATCCTCCTATTTAATTTACAACTCAATTTTATCTGTGGATAAATTAAACAGACTGTGTCTAAGCATATGTCACAAGAGCAGCAAAATTAAGATGTACTGAAGTACAGATGGTATCTCTTGAATACAAGAGAGACACTGAAATATGCCCCCAAGTGCTGATGGAATTTAAGTAATGGATTAAGTTCCATATACTTTCCCAAAACCTGGAACAAAACGGCCAGCCAAAAGCATGCAAACTCTGAGATCCTGCTCCTTGGAACTACTTGTTATCACCAATTTTACTTTGAGACCTGAGGTTTCTGAAGTTGTAAAAGCCATGGTGTGTTGCAACACAGGATGTTTTAAAGCAGCAACATACAATGTCCTGGATAAAAATATTAAGTTATTTCCTTAGAAATCCCCCTTTTAACTAACTACCATCTTGGAGACAATTTCTTTTGCACTTGTTAACATTGGAATATTTTAGGAGCTGCTGCAGTAAGACAGAGAGAGCACACTGTTTTCTATTCAGCTCATATTATTAATGGAGTACAATCCAAGTATTACTACAGGACTGAATTCTGCTTGCGGCTGCTGTTTTTCAGCAAGTCTGCAAAAAAAAGTTTGTAAAACTAACTGGCAGCCTTATTTTTTCATCTTGGATATATGTGCTGTCTGGTAGCTAGATTAATAAAAAAACCCAAACTTGTTCATCTATAAAAATGGGTGAACAATTATAAAAATCAGGAAATAACTACCTGTGGTACCCTACCATGACATTTTTGTGCAAGTGCAGTGGTATCAGAGTGTAGGTCAAGGAAACAGGAGATTAAAAAAAATACTAAAAAATACTGTATAGTTACATACACGTAAAATTCATTCTGTTGCTAAGTACAACAGCTAAATCTATGCTGTGCTTATAAAACATTTTCCTTCTAGATTTCACACATATACAAATTACATCCATGAAAGGTACCAGTCTTAACAGAGCAATATAAAATGTGAAACAAACCATGAGAAACTATGTACTGCTTTACCTCAGCACTTTCACTTGCATAATAGGCTTGATTCATTTACAAGAAAGACTCATTTACAATGTGACTCATTTACATACCACATACTACTTTCTGTTTCTGAAATACTTTGTAAATAGAAACAAAAGTCTCTATCAGCATCTGAAAATTACTGCTGGTTTATTTGGAAGCATAACTACGGTGCTGAATGGGCAATTTCCTGGGTTCAAGGCAAAGCAGAATGAAGGTTGACTTAGCAGTTTTCACAAAAAAAAAAAAAAAGGCAAATAAGAAAGCTACATATTGTTTCTGTACATACAGTGACAATAATCCAATTTGCCATTTTAGTGTGGTGCTAAGTCAGCATGAAGCACAAAGTAAAAATGTACAGCTCTTACAACGAGGGGTTATATAGAATATAAACCAGTAACCCTTAGAAGTCTGCCATATACTATAAAAGCACATATATATAAAGCACATATATTATGTGAAGACAGGCTGGATTCCCACGACTGCATGGACACCTCTAACACATACAGCATTACACAGATATCACACTCCTGACAACAAAACTGTGTGGACTCAGTTAAGCTGCACATAAATACTTCTTCCTTGCCAGAAATACCAACATATAGGTTTTTAGATTACTCTGCATTTCTCAGGCAAAGTGCAGGTAGCAAGGAAACCAATCCATCAAACCAGGGAATCAAAAGCTGTATGACCTCCAAGGAACTCTTCTTGTGCTCACCTGCACTGAGATGCAATTCATTTGAGACTCTGCCTTAGCCAGATCCATTTTTGGCACTCAATATAGTGCAAGAAGCAGACACTCATTTTCATCTCCATGTTCAAAGCATGGCTCTAAGGCCTCTTTACCAACATTACCCTTTGCCTTAAGCAAACGTGGAGGACACATTCACCAGCAGTCCCACATCACCCAACACAGGCACAATCACCACACACTTCCATGTTTCTTTAGTATGATAGAGCAGGATTCCCCTCCAACACATGCCAAAACCATATAAATATCCTAGGATATTGAACACAGCAGCAATATTTCTCCTGATCTGCAGCACACAAAGCAAAAAGCTGCCAAGAGAAGGCTTTGTTGCTGTGATATGATGAGGGAAGAAGGGAAGAAAGAGATGTGCCTTTATTTTTTTATCCCTTGCTACAAAAATTATCTGCATCATTTTGATAAAATATTCCAAGGTGATTAGGTATCTGGCAGAGACCAGAAGAAATCTTCAAATCCAAAAGGTCAATGTCAATAAAAATGTTCAAACCTTCAGGATGGAACTATTCTCAAAATGTATTAGGTAGGGCAAGATATGCTTCTGCTGTAGTAAAAAGATGCTGTATTAAGGTGATGTTTGAAGCAGAGCCTACCTTTTAAAGCTGTATTGATGAATGGCATTTGAAAAAATGAAACTCACACCAGTGCAATATTTGAATAATGCACAGCAAAGTAATTTCCACAAAGCATAAACTGTTACTGAATTGGCCTGCTTAATAAATGCTGGGGCATTGAAAAAAATCCAAACACAAAACCATGAACTAAGATTGACAAAATAACCAAACTAAATATATGGCTTTTGACTTATTTCAAGGAAATCAGCATGCCGCCATTTCCTTATTAAATGATAAAACCCCAAATAAATCTGCATTAATATCAGTAATTTCAAAAACTTTATTTTGAAAAAGTACAATTTAAAAATATTTAAATATTTCCAAGCAGAATGTAGTTAGTCCCCTACCTTCTGACAGGTACAGTAACCTGAGTTCAACCCAGTCTCCATGAAACATGGGAACTGAATGTGGATGCCCAACTAACCTCTACACTGCAGTGCATCATGAGGCTTTTACTTCAGGATGCAATATAGAATTCTGAAATGTTATTTTCATTCAAGTATTACACACCTTTTTTAAAATCTTAACCAGAAGCAGGGATAGGAGTGAAAACCTTCACCTGCAGATTTAGAATACATTCTTTGATAAAGAAAAAGCACTCCAAGACATATTGTTTTCAAACGGTTTACCTTGTTCTCTGAGAATTAGCTTGACTTGATGTGGAGATATCATCAGCACCTGATAACACACCACTGGCATCATCTCTCTTGAATCCTTCATTTCTTCTCACTAGGAAACCAAAAGACAAATTAATACGTGACTGGGCAACAAAGCACACAGAGTAATCCCATCTAAAACTCAAGGATTTATCAGTCATATGAGATCACTCAGAAGGAATCAAATTTACATGTTCTGCACAATGGCTCTGCAGTATCAAACAAATTAACATTAGGAAGTTGATTTCAGTTTTCAGAGCTACCTTACAGTTTTACCCCAACAAAAATAGCTGATAGTCCTTTGAAGAAGAATACTAAGGAAGGCCTAAAAGGAATCACGATACAACTCCACACAATTCCATATACCCATTCCCAAGGTAACACATCATCTTTGTCAGCCATGAGTTGAGACAAACACATGGCAGAGACATGATACAAAACTACTCCAGACCAGAAAGAGAGCAGCTAGTTAACTATGCATCCAGTACACAAAAAAAAAGGAGTTAAGAAAGCAGTATCTGAGCTTCTAATCATTATCCCTGGAATCTGACTCCTCATTATAATTTATAGGATTTTTTTCCTTTTGGCAATATATTAACCTGTGATTCTCTTTGTAAAATTACAGTTTTTGGTGGGAGATCTTCCTGTAGCAGCACCTGAGATGCTATACTTCGAGCTTGATTTTGCACAGTACTTCACTTCCCTCTCTTACTGTACCCTCAGCAAACAGAGCTGGCAGGAGAGCTCCTGCAGAACACACTAAAGCCACATTGCTTTAGAAACAGTTCTTTTTACAGTCATTTCACTGAGCCCAGATATACTACTACTAGAAGGCAGAAGACAGCTCTACCTTGCCTGTACAGACTTTGGACTTGTTGACTTTGGACTGGAACACAAACAGTCTGTTCCAAATTGCAAGCAAGCAAAGGGAAATTATAGGAACCTCAATGTTACTGCTCCTCAGGCTTCTGGCTCAGTAAGCACAAGGACAGACAATGACAAAGAAGGTTGAGAGAGCAGTGGAGTAATGTGGAGGCTGGGCTGGAATTCTGTGCATACAGAATACATATAGTGCAGTTACACTCCAGCTTCCTAAGTATTGTTTTCTTTCCTAATTTTCACCACAATGATTTGTCTCCATTTTTTATAATGATTTTGCAAAGACAATTCTTCCTGCCGCACATCAGCAATCAATCCTTTGTATCATCTCCTGCTTTTTCAAGTGATTGATCAAATAGAAACTACTTAAAATTATCTTAAACAGCCTGTACTATGTAGTACTTTTCCATTACACTGAATTCCTTGGCATGTAAATTATAAGCCACTTAACCCTCGTAGTAAAACCCACCAATATAATTAAATCATGGATGTCCCATATAAAGCTTTTGTAATTCACTGTTACTGTGCACTAACAACTCCATCATTTTTTTGCAGCATGTTATTTAAAAAAGAACACTTCTAGTGAAAAGTTAACTATTTCCAGCTTTTCCTACCAAGTTCCCTCCCAGAGTGCTAAATGTCAAATACTTTTCTGAACAGAGTGCACATTATGCTGATATGTACATGATGTTGCAATTTCATCATCTTAGAACTTTCTATCAGGACAATTATCAAGTCTCCTATTAAAGGCTTTTGGAGTCTGGTTTTCATCTTGAATTTTTTTCTTTAGGCTTTTGTTTCTTTGGGTTTTAGTATGGTTGGTTGTTTTTTAAACATAGATCTTACCTTGTCTGAAATCTGGTTCTGAAGAAATAACAGATGGACTTTCACTTGAAGTGCTATAAACATCGCTGTGATAAGATTTGTACCTTCTCAAAGGCTCTGAAAGTTTAAATCAAGGTATCAGAAGTAGAAAGCAACAGTCGTAATGTAAAAATCAAACACAAACATTTGAAATTTTAAAAAAAGTTTTTCAAAACATTTAAAAATGCCTGTCTGTGGCTATGGAGTCTAAAAGCAAACACCCAGGGGATGCTGTGCTGTCCCATTCTGTTCCCATAGCCTGAGGGTTCTGTGGTCAGCCTAACGCTTCTTGGCAATCCCAGTACAGCCACACCTCCTCTGAACTTCCCTCAACATCACTTCCAAGTTAAAACTAGTATTAAAAAAAACCCCTCTGAGACCCAAGACAAAAACAGAACCCTCCTGAAAACAAAACAGGTGCAAACATTTGGTGTGCACCTCTTGAATGTAAAAAGCAATTATCAGAACTCTGTCCCCGGTTCCTTTACGACGTAAAGAGAAAAATATCCACAGAGATAAAGCAAGCACTGGAAAATTATAATTCAGCTCGTTTTTGACATCCACAAAATATGATTAACAATCAATTAGCAAGCCCCTAGAGGATATTTAATTAACCAGAACAGCTAAACTGATGTGATGAGAAATCAATATGTGAGTCTCAGTTCCTACTCTCAGGGGATTGCATAAATAACATATTGGAGCAAAGGACTCCACAGAAGGGGGTCCTTCTGTGACCCCCTGTGATGATTTGCAATAATCTCCCAGAACTTCCATAAACACAATCCAACAACCACCCAGAGAATGTGCATAAAAGCAGAACACACACACAATAAAAGAGCCTCTACATCTTGGGAATACCAATGCTTCACTGTCAAAGTGAGACAAAAAACCTCAGGTGTCCTTATTTGCAGAAGGCTGTTTCTGGTGGGACTACAGTTAATGTTTTTTGGAAACAAAAGCAGTGGTATAGAAAAAAACCACATGTAACTGCTGTGAAAGCAAGTGCCAGTCACTACAACAAGGAATATGCAATACAGGAATACAAAATGGGCAACACATGAGCAGATATTTCTGGAGGCTGCAAGCAAGAAATTGGAAGTTCCAACTTTCCACATCCAGAAAACAGAACATCTGGTGAAAAATTCTGAGGAAACAACAAACTTGCTGCATAACTTCTATTAGGTCAGATGACAGGTTAGTCTACAACACTACTCATATAGACTTCCTACAGAAGTAGGAAAAATTCCAAATAAGAAAAAAGCATGAAAAGAAGAAAGCTAATGCAGTGCTTCAAGAACTAAAGACTAGTTCATGTTCACTTTGGACTATGTTTCTGAAACCTTCCTCTTTAAAAGCCAGTATTGCCCCCATTTCTACCCAGATCACTTGGGCTGTGTAGGGAATCTTCAAGAAAACTGGGAAAGGTAAGCAAAGCTGCAAGTCAGCTCATGAAACCAACAGGTCTCACCAGCCCACTCCAGTTGCAGTTTAGCAGGATAAAACCCAATTAATCCAAAGAACATTTTACACTACTCTCAGAAAGGAGCAACATGGACCTACAGCAAGATGAAAAGAATCCACTGGGACAGTGTGGGAGCAGTGAGGTTACTTCAATCTTTCACAATGGCTACTTTAACACTGTGGATTTTACAACAAAGAAATCTGCCTCCAGTCTAGCAATTACTTGTCTACCATGGGAAATAAAAACCAAATTCAGTGGGTAGCTTTTGGAGATGTGTTTTTAAAATACTCCCAGCCCTTAAGTGAGGCATCAATCCAAACACGACACTGGAGCTAGAGTACTGAAATGTTTAACTAAAACCAGACCTCTTGTTTTCCAGTAGTTTTATTAGCTGTAGGTTTTTCAAGTCTGCTGAACTGACTTTGAAGCAAGATGATGGAGAGGGAACAATGAAATATGACGTGAGATTTTAAACAGACGTGTTTTTTTCCACTTAGTCAGCAGCCGGGGCTTCTCAAATTGCACACAAATTATGGCTTGATACTGGTTCTTTGAGACATTAAGTTTTGAAAAAACCAAACCCATGGTAAAACAGAAATACTCAGTTAAACCATGAGACAAGTGTTTGTAGGTGGTGGTGTGATACGGGACTGTGCAGGGTGTTGGACTTCTCCTGACTCATCCTGTTAGCAGGAGCTGGTGCCATGCTGTAGGCCAAGAAGCCCATGAGCCAAGAACCAAAAAACAAGATTTCCACACACTGTTTATCTCAATGTTGTCACAGACCCCCACATAAGGCCCAACAAGGCTCAAACCTATTCACAAGTAGAGCTGGAGACAGGACCACACTCCTTTCTTGCCACATCCTTCTCCCTAATCAAGACCACTCAACCCAAGAACACAAGTAAAGGTATTCTCATCTGCTAGAAGCATTCAACAACCTTTCCATGGTGAGCTGCACTGAAGACTCTCAGGCAAAGTTTGAAGGCAATTAAGAAGCTACATCCTGAAATTCCATGTAAATCCTCTAGATTTTTATCCATTTTGGTCAGTTTAAAGAAAATACATACAGATGTGGAACTGTTTGCTGCTGGGGCATCTTCCTTCCAGCTCTCTGCTGGCCTACACAAATGCCTGTGTATACCACCTACACATCCCCCCAGCACTGCACCCCTCTTGAACAAGTGCCTTCCTCCCTGGGGCACAGACAGAATATGCACTGCAGACCTGCAACTACTCAATTAAAATGTAAATATTGAGAATATTCCATCTATAATGCTCGCATAGTCATCCAAATAATTTATGTTCTCTCCTCTCCTCCAGCAAGTTCTCCTCAATTCTAACATATCATATTAGGATTTCACTTCAAAGAAGGCACTTGGATCATGTCCAAGCTAAGCTTCTAATTAAGAATTGACTTAAAAAGGTCACAAAGTCCCAGTTCTGGGATCAAATTAAAGTTTAGCTTTTCATACAGAAGTTCCAAAAGTAATCACTAGCTTCTAGACTGTCTGGCTGGGAAGGAGCTGAAAAATGACAACAAATGCTAAAGACCACAATAAAACAACTTATCTTGCATATTTACAATTTTCTCTGGGAATTCCGAATGGCCTTGGTTTGTTGTCTTAGATTCTTGGGGTTTTCTGTTTTTTTTGTTTTTTTTTTTTTAAATTTGGTGACTGAAGAGAGACTTCAGAACTGATTTAACTTCTATAAACACCAGGCATATTGTAGCAAAAATAACTATCAGTTACCCTCCTTAGCATTTTACTGTTTAGACTACAGTCTTTTACCAGAACACTCTGAACCATTTCATACCTTAATAGAAAAAAACCCATGAGTTTAAGCATGTTTTAAGAGTTTGCAACTAAAATGAATATATAAAACTTGTACTAATAAGTGAAATAAGCGTGGTAGCTCCATGATGCAAAGGTAATGATGCATTACAAGTTGAAGGTCTGTCATTGTACTGCTTAGGGCTGCAGTGGTGCTTTTTCAAGTTCCCTATCAAAACCAGCAGAGCACAACCTCCCAGGCACCACACAGAGCGCAAAATAACAAAACACACTATTTACGCAAGGAGAGATGTGCAAGCCCAGACAAGTTACTTACAGAGAGCCTCACCTCTGCCAACTTCAACAGAAATCACAGAACCACATTCAGCTTGGAATTTCATTATTCTGAACACGAGTCACATCAGATACACAGGCTTTCAAATACACATCATTACAGAATTATTTCGGGTGGCTCAGAGAAGGCAGCAGAATTAAACCAACGGTTTCATGACAGGGAGAGAGCTCCTGTTTGCCCTTTGAAGTTTACTGGTGGGTGTCTATTACAGGAGAGTGGTACTATAATAGCACTTAAAACACATTAACTGTCCTTCAGGAGAAACTGGGACTCCTTTCCCATGAGTGAAATATTAGAGTCATATTTGCTTTTCCTTTTCTTTTCCTCTTTCCATCTAAGAAAACTTGAACTATCTTACACAAGTCAGTACAGGTTTAACAGGAAGGACATCAAGATCCAGTTCAAATTCCTGGTAAATATTCACATCCAACAACTGACAAAGGCAACAAATTCATTCTGACTTCTAGGGGAGCAGGCTCATTCTAATTTACAAGATTTCCACCGCTCACACTCCACATGAAAAAGTTGCATTGCACATGCAGTCCGAGTCACAAGCCATCCAGGGAAGTCCCCTAGGGAGCCCAATCTGATGCAAAGGGCCTGGCAGGATCTAATCTACAGAGAAAAATATAGCCTCGGAAAACTGCAGAGAACACACATTTCTAGTGCTAGGCTGGAAAGGAAAACAGAGAGATTAACAGTAACAGTGCCAAGGTCTGGTAAGAACTCAAGAGTCCTGTATTTAGAAAGACACCCTTGTTTTCTGGATCTGGATCAAGCCATCTGGGATAAGCTATATAAGCTAACACAGGCCCAGACAAAGAGTTTGTCTAAAAAAGTTGTTTTCCTGTTTTAATTTAAATGTTCTATCCAACTGAGAACATAAAGTATTGACTAAAAATTGACAATATCAGATTGCATGAGCTGCTGAAAGCTTGATAGATGAGAGAAAGCAGATGCCACTCTGCTGTGCAATTATGCAGTTGTAAGAGCTGGTTCACTAGCTGTGTAACTCAGCACAAACTAATAGTTGTTGACGACACAGTATTTGTATTTTACAGATATCCCACAAATATCCTCTTCCTTGAAAAGCCAGTATCTCTTGTCTCAGTAAAATCAACAGCTGGAGTTCTCTAACCAAAAGAGTATCAGTCCATTACCCTACCTCTCAGATTCATTAAAATTATTTCTGAATATTGTTCTACTGGACAGACCAACCACATAAGACTCTATTTTGCCACCAATTAATTAAAATCACACTGCAGCACCACAAAAACTACCCCTTCCTTTGCTTTCACACGCAAACAGATGTGCCATTGTCCATGACTCAAATGGCCCACAGTGAACTCAGAACACACAATTCAAGAGAAAAAGGATGTGCACTTCAATGAATTCATAGTGCTAAGTATGTAAGGCAACTGTTTCTTTTTTCTTCTACAGAAGTCCCCAAATTCAAACCTCTGGGGTATAATCTGCTGGGATAAATTTGCTAACAATCACCACCAGATTACCTGCAGAAATTTTCTCTTATACAAAAATACAACTTCAAACTAAGACCGGGTTTTAAATCCAGGTATTTACAGTTTTCCTGGATAAAACTGTAACCTTCCCAGCTAAACACAGGCTGTCATAACAAGGAAATTCTATAAATGGGGTCCAAATGAGTCTTCAAGGTACCAATGAGAATAGTTTCATGAGATGAAACCCATGGAAGACAACTTAGAAGGAAAAGATTCTTCTCTAGAACTACAGAATATTATTGTCTCTTCCTGCTGACTTTATCAAGCAAGAGCAATAATCAGACAAAACGGAGGATTTAATAATCTGGGTTTTCTGTTGCAAAAAAAAAAAAAAAAAAGTAAAAAGAGAGAGGAATAAACGCAACTTGTGGGTCTGGAATTCACTGCAAAAACATTTAACGAAGGCTTGAGGATACTCTCAAACCACCCCCATTTCCCCACCACTGGATTCAGAACTCCAGAGCTTCAGCAAAATCAACTTTTGCAGTATTCTCCCATCTTTTTTTTGCCCTGTCTGCTATTTCAACCCACAGCCAGCTGTATTACTACTCTCCTAACTGATTTTGTCCTCCTGTATTCCACAAGGACATGGACAAGCTTTATGCTCCTTCATGCATCTCACTTACAACATCCTCATAAACAACACTGCATTTAAAAAAAAAAATAAAAAGGACACTCATTCACTCAAGTAACACATAAACCCTTTCACTTTGAATTATGTATACTCTCAAAACAAAGAGTGAGGGGAGGAGCTGCCTAAGCAAAAGGAGAGGTTCAGACAAGGCTACCATTACCATCCCACAGCTTTGTGCCTTGCTACTGAGCCATTTCAAGGCAGACTTAGGACAGGAAAATTTGAGTGTGTATGTACACTTCACAAGTGTCAGGAGATACAATCAATTTGATGGGAGAGAAGGCAAAAAAGCCTGGAGCACGGGGGAACACACAACACCTCCATGCTCTTGAGCTGCAATGCAAGCCTGCAAAATGTAAAATAATATTATTTTCTCTCTAGAGAAAGAGAAATGGGATACTATCAGCAGGTGCCAGGCAACAATTTCCAAGTTTCAAAAGAACAACAAAACCAAAACCTGTTCTCTGGGTACAAGGTAAGATGTTTGGGTTTAACACTTATCAACTTCATAACTCTAATAAATTCTAAGGTCACAAAACCTCCATAACAAAACAAGAATGAACAAAAGAACAAAGATGAAGACCTTACTCTCTTGGTAAAATTAACACATACTTTGGGGGTCTCTTATTAGTGATCAGAATTGGCTACACCTTATAGCAGACTCTTGCCCTTGCCCCCATCTGGCTAAATGGCACCTAATCATGAGCAATCATCTTCATTATAGAAGAGATAAACAACCTCAACCCTGAAACTGTATAGCAGGTTAACATAAGCCAGCAAGTTCAAGAACAAGGCAGTTGCAAGGACATGGTCCTTGGAAGCCTTGTGAGGCAAAATCTGAGATGTTCTACCAGCATATTATAGTGCACTTTAGATGCTCAGCAGCTCACTACTAAGTATTACAGCACAGCTGTAATTAAAGCCCTCTCATTCTTTCCACTATAAACTCTGCTTTTCATGAGTTTATAATTTAGATTGTAAAAATCTGTTCTGAGTGAAAGCTTGGCAAACCAGAGCCTCTGCACAAGAATATTTTCTTTTTCCAAGACAGTCAGCTCTTTAAGGTTTTATGAATAACAGAAAAGTTTTCCAGCTTAACCCAAAGTAAGTTAAAGAAAAATAAGCTATATGTCACTTCAATTCCTTTGTAGTTTGAGGAGGGAAGTTTTATCTCGCCAAGTTCAACTCACAGAGAGTCCAATATCACTTCACAATTCAAAAATGGAAAAACAATGTATACAGCCAAAAGCAGAGGCTTAATGCAAATTTACATAGGCTTAGATGTAACCTAGACCCTGGCTCAAGTGAACTGAAAATAGCCCCAGACCTACCAAAGAGAAGGCAGATTGTGTCTCCTCTGCTACCCAACAAGAAAGTCTGTCTCCTGTGACTGCTTGCCCATTTCTCCCCCTCCAAACTGAACTGAACCCTCATTCCAAACTGCATGAACTTCTGAAGTAAGTTCTTCTCCTCCTCTATTTTTCACTCATACCTCTCAGCTACACTGGTCAGAAGAGTAATTTCACACACAATTCCTTGACACTTGATCGTGTCGGATGAGGAAATACCTGTCTACCCACTAAGTACTTAAAAATAACATACAACAGTAATGCACAAAATACTCAAGACTGTATTTTTCATTTCTTTGACAGATGAAACTGGCAATAGACTTTTTATGAAAGGTCTCAAGGGACATGTCTGGTGTAAAAAAAAAAGTAAGATGAAGAACAGTAAAACATATGGAACAAAAAAAAGGAAAAGGAAAAAAAGTCTTAACAAACTAGCCAACTTTATTAATTAAGATTTTTGTGAATCTGCTCACTCAGGCAGAATAGATACTTCCAGTCAGGCTTCTCAAGCCCTGTAAGACAAACAGCAACTAACTCCTATGTGAAAAAGCATTCATCATCCATCTTACTAGAATACTCCTTTAAACTGGCTCATTAAAAAGTCATATTCACAACTAGTTTCTGATCCAAAAGTTTTTCTTTAAGTAGTTAACTGAGCAAAGAAATAGAACAATTGAGAGGCTAAAATATAACAGTAAAGCACACACTCCCACACTGAAGAGCAAAACACACCTTCCTTGAAAAGAGAAAACTCTGAAACCCAGCTAACTGTTGAGAAAGTCTTTACTTTTTCCCTAGCAAGTAATTCAGAAGTTTGAGCAGTGAGTCATTGGCAATTGCCTCAATCCTCCCTCTTCCCTGTACATGTTTGTCACTCAGCCTCTGTGACTATTAAGGCCCAGCTCCCTGTTTAATTTGACTGCACTTTCACCCCCTTCCCCTTTTGAATTGAGTAGTTTCACACATCTGACCTATCTCAGGCAGGGGTAAGTTTTGTTTTCTGCCCTCTCCCAATATGCTTGAATGAGAATGATAAAGCCATTGCTCATCAATGGGTTTGGCCATGCTTTTGGTTTTGCTCTTGTGCAACACAAACCTGCACAAAGCTGCACTCCTGACCAACAAGGCTACTGAGCTTTCACAATGCTGGGAGTGGCCTCCTCCTCAACTGTCAGCTGCCTATCTCCAAGGATCCAAGTTGACTCATATACTTGAGATGGACCCTGCTGATTTCACTCTCTTAAACCAAAAGCCGACCAAGCTTCCCTGTACCTCATCAGACATCCTGGTAGATAACAGATAGTAAACTGCTATAAACGATGGTATCTCCACAGTGCTGCTTTCATCTATGTTCATTTCTTCACATGATATCGTAACCCTCATCGGAAGATGCTGATTTGATAGCACAAGAGAACTTCAGCTGTAAAGACATCACAGCATCTTTTTAACCTGCCTATGCCGTTTCAGTAACACTCCTCCTTTCTGGAACAAAAAGCTCAATGCACAGGAAAGGATTGGCTTCCTGTGCCAACTGCAGTACAAGCACTTCCCAAGATGGCCACAAAGGGCATGAGTGGGCATTTTCAGAAATTCAACCTTGACAAAAGGCTTTATCATCTCTCCCTAATATGAAGGTGTTTACACCTCAGGCAGAAGAAGGCCAAGGTAGGCTGTGTTTTCACAGTTATTTCTGTCACACAGCAGGCAGGTTAATTCATGAGTCTTTCAGCGCACCTGAATAAATGCCTGAGCTAGCTCTGTACGTACAGCTCTTGTACCATACACCCTGGATGACCAAGTTATGCTTTCTGGCCCAGCACAAGCAGGATCCAGCTCTGCTCTCAGTTTCTATTCAACTGTCTCAAACTTACGGCCCCAGAAAATCACCCCACAAAACCAAAGCAAATAAAACGTGCAGCTCCACTTAGAGGGTTCTGCATCAAGGTCATTTTATAACTTTCCCCACAACAATTATGAAGATTTGTTTTACCCCTATGCATTTTTTTTTTTTAATCAACTGATGGAATTTGTGTGAAGTATTCCCACTGAAGTGAAGAGCTGAACATGAGGCCAAAAAATTTCATATTTAAGGGCTCAAGTCCAGAGTTATACAGCACAAAACCAGAGATCTGGAGATGAAATTCTGCCTATCCTTGGGGGCATAAATCCATCTCTTAATAGCTGGAGATGAGAATCTTCCTTCGAGGAAAATTAATTGACAATTGGCTGTTACCAGCTTTTTTTTTTTTTTCCAATTGCAATTGCTGAGCTTGATACTGGTTAAAGATCAACTATTTTGAGTAAGCAATCTGGACAACCACATTTATCTTCATTGGCAACAGATGCTCTAATTACTTCACTTTATGAAAAAAAGATAAAGCAAATACCTCAGCTGTTTCAAGAGCTGCTACAAAATAACTCAAATTTATCATAAGGAGAAATCTTTGATGACTGGAATACTCAGAAAACCAAAAATCTTCACTAACCTTCTACATTCATAGCTTCCCTCAGAAGCTGCAATTTCTTCTGTCTCTCTCTTATCCTGTCAAATGCACTTGATATTGCTGCAGAAGTTGATGTCTCAGGGATGTGGCGCGTTTGGTCCAGTTTTTGTGGTCCGAAGACATCTAGCGCTATGCTCCCATCAGAATATCTTGCTTCTTTGTTTCTGGCAGTAGTAGAAGTCCGTACTGTAAATGTTTCACACTGATGGCTGTGCCTCTGAGAGCCTCCAGTAGGGTCCCTCTCAGCTGCCTTGTCAGTAGTGCAAAGCAAATCTGTGGAAGAAGCCCATATTTTCCGTTTGGGAGGAACATCTGTGTTAAGGTGACCTTTTTTCTCAAGCTCACTGGTTTTATATCTATGAGGACAGAAAACATCTTCCTGACCAGAATTGTATTCTGCAGAAATACCCTGGAAAAACTCTTCCTCATCTCGTGTTCCTCTAATGGACAGGAATCCCATAGATTTGCTAAGTCCTTTGTTAAGGGTGGTTTGTTGAGAGAAGTGAGCTCTGTGTCCATCGGGTGCATCAACCGCCAATGCTTTTCCTGGAATAAGGAGACATTTCATACATGTAATTTTCTACCTAATACACAGGAGGGCAACACAGATTATTTCAAGTGTATGATGAACACACGCTTGGGCATTGGTTTTGCCAGGCAAAGCATTGAGAAGGCTACTCCAAGGGCTCCATCAGTCAACAAAGACAGAAATCCAACTACTTCATACATTATTACTATTTCATTCCTTTTATTTCTAAAATGCTCAAGAAAAACAATTAGACCTATTATAATTCAGTATTAAAATTAACACCCCCCCCCCCCAAACTATCACATAATTGCTGAAAGTTGTTTTCTCATTAGTCTCACTTTCAAAATAGCCTGGACTATCACCAAAAATACTACTTAATAATCAATCTGAAATCAGCCATTCCACTCACACCCAAATACACCGCCTACAGGTTTTAATAACAAGTCCAGGTTTGTTCTACAGATTAACAGATGCCCTGCAATAGAGTCAGCAGTAAGAAAAGCATGACTGTGTACTTAGGAATTACAAAAATCCTGGATCTTCCTCTAATGACTAATTTTGGTGACTACAGCCTCCCCTGATAAAGAATAATCTGAAACAAAACCAACAAAGCTTCCAAGGTAAAAATGATTGTATGAGTCTGCACCCTTTGAGTTTCACTAATACATGGATTTGCCAATACTTAGGAAGTCTCTCTTCTCCCTCTCCCTTCTCATGAAATTACTTCCAGAGTGAAAGCAATTGCCAGAGGTGAAACTATATCAATGAAGTATGTAGTCTCTGAAGAATATCATATCATGGTGACGAAGAAGTGTTGACCCAGGTGGAGTTAGTATGGCATGTGACTGATGCCTTCCTTAGAGCTAGCTCCCTCTTTATAGTAATATTCCTATGTACATTCATTAAGGAGCAGTCTTGAAGATTTCACTGCAAAAGCAAGCAGTCATGAGTTCAAAGTAATCACTATGCTGTAGCTACTACTCTTAAAGAATGCTGCATAGTCCTGCCTGCATTGATTGAAATTAACTGCTCCACTAGCACAGCAGGCTCCTGATGATCTTAATCTAGAGTGCTATCCTTCCAAACAGATTTTCACAGAATGCTTTAGGGATGTTTGGAAAGGTAGTCACTAATGCTTGAAAAGCTTATGGCTTTTAAAGGTGTAAACACCTTTCAACTCTGATATTCTTCTTCAAGAGGAGCTGTGATTTTAGATTTATTTCTGTGATATTTACCTAACAATCAAAACCAGCAAGACTCAAACCCAATGCAACCAAGAAGAGTCTTGATTCCTACCACCATGCAAATACATGATGGTAAAATATTAGGGTTTGAATTGTCTAAAAGGTATCTTGTAAGAAATCACACCCAGTCCCCACATACTCTAGCCGAGAAAATAAAAAACACTTTTGCCAATGAGAATGAACTAATCTAACAGAAGGATCTGATGCCTCATTTCATATTTTACAAAGACAGCTTCAATACTACACTAAACATCGTTATCTTTGTGGTCAAGGAAATATTACATTATTACCTTATTCTCAGACTATACATCATCCTAAGGGTGGTGAACTACATATAATATTCACACACAAAAAAGCCTTTTAAAAATAGGTGTTCATTATGAAGTTCCCAGTATCCATCTAAAGCAGCAGGATGATAGCCACTCTGCAAACACATACTTGACATTCATGTACACGCACCAAGGACAAACATTCTGAACAGGATTTTAACTCAGGCATTTGTGAGATAAAAAACTAAACACTGCAGTTTGCTTGTTAAGATGGCCAGCAGAAATGCAAATCAAAAGGAGCTCTGAGAATCCTCCTCAGTAATGAGAGTTCCAAGATAATTTCAGGCTGTAAAAAAACCAACACAACAACCTCCTCTATACACTGTAAAAAAACCCCAAACACCCACTTCTTTAATGCTGAAAGTACTTCCATGCAGGGATCTTACTGAACAAAACAAAGGCAAACAAAGCAGTAAAACACCCAAGAGAAACAGATAGCTGCAATTCCAATACACTACCACAGCTATGCACACAGGATCATTTGGTACAGCATTGGCTATGACTTAGAAGAACATTCTTGGTTCAAAAGATCATTTAGGCCTCTGCAGCCTGAAGCATGATCTTGTTGCACGATCACATGCAATGAAAAGAGTCACAAGGTACTTTTAGCACTGTGGGTATCCGCACCACAGCATCCCAGAGACACAGCCCTGTCTTGCTGCGTGCTGGTGAGAACTGCAGACAAGAGCCAACCTGTCAGTGAAAAAGAATGCTGGGGTGAAGCAGCAGCCTCCTCTCCAAAGCTATGGCTCCTGTGGGCATGGATATACCAGAATATACTTGGATATACCAGAAGATATTTCCAGTTTGCACAGAGGTGCTGAAGACGCAAGCTCCTTTGCCTCAGCACACAAGAGATGCTCTCTATTCTCCACGCCAGCCATCCACTGGCCTCCCCTCACAAGTAAAAGTGAAGGCCATGAGCATTATCTCATGGGCACTGACTAGGAAAGTACTCATGGCTACAGCTTTGCCACTCAACCAGCCAACTGCACTGTGAGACAGGAGATGAGCTGTCCTGTCAGGAAGCAGTGCAGGAGGTGTTCCGCTTCCACGCTGCTCTTCCACTCTACAGATGTAACTCACATACATATTAACTTAAGCAGTCAGCATGAGATTTTCACATAGTACCAAAATGAACCTACAGCTGGCCTCAGTATTCAGGCTTGAGACTGCAAAATTCTCTTGGAAGTTTTTAGTCTGTCCTTTATTACTCTCCCCATTCCCACTTCTGCTTTTCATCAGCCTTGTCAATTCTCCCCACCTCTGCAAAACCCATCTCTCTCTACATTACATTATTTCAACAAGCTCTGCCCAAACTGAATGACAGTGCCAACATGAGCTGTTTAAAAATCATTGTCAGAGAAGGGTAAAGAAGAGACTTTGGGACAAGGAGTGTACAGCCTGGGTATCTTAAGAGGGCAAACTAAAAAAAAAAGCAGCAATAGAGAACTTTCAGACCTGTACTTTTTCCCAGCCAAAACTGCATGCTGCTTTTAGCACCAGAGCGCAGAGGCCAAGGATCAAGGGCAAGACTTCTCAATACAGAAGTAACTCAAGTGCAGATACCAGTAGGGAAACTGGATCAGGCAACCAGCAATCAGTCCAAGCCAATATTTCTCATTTTAATAACGTAAATCTGTCCTCATTCCTTCTTCCTTTTTTTGAAGTACTATTATAGACTGTAAGTAACATCATCAACTGTTAAGGTATTTTCACTTCTTTAATCCTGGACTTCCTCCACTACCTCAGTACTAGCTGGATCAAGAGTCTTAAATGACTGCAGGAAGTTCGTTTCAGCACAAGGCTCATGTATCCAGCTTCCAGAAAACAGTACACCTCCAAAACAGAACAGACTGGGATAATATTACTCCTTTAACACATGGATTTTCAGCTGAATAGCATGCTCAAGTGCAAATTCATTAAGTCAATATGTGGTTTATTCTTCAGCTTCCCACTCCTCTCATCAGCTTTTATAATGAAACGTGTGGAAAAGTGAAGGAAAGAACCACTAGCAAAAACTTACATATAAGGAATAAATATCTAACCAATAAGGGAACTTGTACATCTTTATAATGCAAGAACTCGTGTTATGACCTTCTTTTAAAAGAAGAAAAAACAAAACCCAAAAAAACAAACAAACAAACAAAAAGTTCGTGTTTGTAATGGAAACTCTGGAGGCCTATCCCAAGTATCTTGGCTTGACTAAAGACATTAATTATATCACACCTGAGACCACACAGAGCTGCTCCAGGCTTCAGTTACCCAGGTGTGTAACAGGACAGAGAAGTGCCTCCCTGTTTGTCAGTGAAGGTGATAGAACAAGCCATTAGCAATTAAGATGCTGCAGCATGTAAGCAACTTCAAAAGGAATACTTTCCCCTTCCCCAGTTACTTCTCTGTTGCACTAAACTCTCCTCCTTGCTCATCTGAAGACTCTATGGGTTCTTGATTCCTCATATGGCCCTTGGGTGTTTATCCTCTACTTGATGTTACATTAGTGCAATTATTTATAATTACTGTAAATAATTCAAATGCAATTACAGTAACTGTATGATTCCAATGTATACTATGTAGTGAGGGAATATATACAATAAAAATAGCAATTAATCACCCAGAGTTCATTATTAAATTCCCTTGTGGTGCTAAAATGAAATTCTAGTTTTCCACACACACCTTCAACTGACAGTTGTTACGTTTGCTAAATAACCATAGATCTGCTTCCTTCTTGCTTTGCTGTTTTCAGCTATGAATGTAACTACACCCTCTTTTACATCAGTGTCATTCACAGACCATCTTTTACTCACACTGACAGTAATCTGGTTGATTTTCCTCCGAGGAAGAGGTGTAGTCTAACTAAATCCAGTCTGTCTGTGATTACTTGTATACCAGCTTGATCATACAGGCAATTAATCCAATACTTTTTAAGTAAGTGCAAACACAACTGGTACTGTCACATACCGTATCTGTTTTTGCTGCCTAAACTCAACTTGCGCTTCTTTAAAGTCTTTCTGCCTGCCCCTTCCTTTTGTTTGCACAAAACAGAACACCTTTTTCTACTCTTTTATGGATTTTGACTTGCAGATGTATGCAGATGTACACATATGGAAGTGGGGGGTGGTTAGGAAGAGAGAGGGGCTGAGGGGAGCAGGGAAAGACTGCTCATATGTGCATGAGAACACATCATTGTTGCCAGATTGGATGGTCTCAAGAGAGGAAATTATTATACAGGAGTTTAAAAAACATCTCCCACGCCATCTTTGTGCAGAAACAAAGCAACAGAAAAAAAACTTTCTCCCCAGACAATGTGGTTAGTTTCTAAAATATGAGTGGGTAGCTGATGGAGGAGTTGGGTTTGCAATCCCTTTGGGCCAGGCTAAAAGCCAAACAGAGGACAACAGAGCCAGATGTGGCCTTTGGGTTGACTACTAGGAATGGCACCCCCTCTTTTCCTTTCTAAATTGTTGAGAAAAAAATCCGAGTTTCAGACGGAAATACTCCTAAACAATGCATTCTCTGTGAAGGAAGAATTGAACTGGACACAAGAACTGCTGACAGCACTATATGTAACGGCCAAGTTATAAACCCTCTGTGACAATTTGCATTCTGCTTTGGACTGACAGCTCCTCTATCAAAAAACACCAAACAGCTCCAAAGACCAGGCATCTTGTTCAGAACAGTGGTAGTGAGCCTTGCCAAGCAGCACTTCATCTTTCATAAATGCAACATTTTACCTCTTCCCTTCCTCAGCATCTCTGCAAGAAAAGGCAACTATTGCTCTTTTCCATTCAGCTTTATTGGGTCAGGGGTTTTTTTGGTACATTTCTCAACCATGTAGGCAAAAAGTTGTGTATCCCAGGAGAAGCACGGTGATACTGCTGCTTTTCTGCACAGCGACAGCTTTTGACATCTCTGGATTGGTTTCCTCACTGATCTTTGTGTCTGCACTTGTTTTATCTTCAGAGTTCCAAGTTTGTCCTCAGCACTGCTCTGGCAGTGTTTCCAAAAGCGCCAGGCTAGAAGCTTCTTAAACCTGGAGAAACTATACCTAAATTTAAAAGATCTCTACCAATGCCAATCACCAGTACTGCTAGATGCAAACAGAAACACTTAGTGGACGAAAACAGGCATGGCTTTTGGAGTGAAAAAGGATAAAGTCCTTTTTTTTTTTTTATTTCAACAAGAAGTCTTCATCTGGTTTTCATTTGGTTTTGCTGAATTCTCAAAGTTATTCTCCACCTACTCAATTCCTTTTTTGTGGAACTGAGGAGCCACAGGAAACTTTAAAATAAGTATATTTAGTATATTTACAGATGACAAATTTTCAAGTAAATGGAAATAAGTTTATGCTGCAGTTTTTGATAATTTAAGTCTGTCTGTTTGGATTTATCAAGATAATGTTTAAGCGACTTCAGTTCACATATGGAGGTCATCACTATAAACCATTTCTTTATAGACTAAAAGTTGTGTTTTCACCCAGATCACAAAATAAAATAATCCACAGTCAACTTCCCTAGATCAAAAGCAAACAGGATATGTTTTCACTTATTTGAAAGGTTTTTTTGTTGACACATAGAATATTGTTAAAATTAAGAGCAGCTTCACTTAGCATTTTTCATTCAGTTTGCAACACCTACCATTTTTGTTATATCATAGTGCATACAATCTAATTAAACAGGGTATTGATCACCACCCCCAATTTTGACCACTATTTCCAAATTTTTCCTATTGTGTGCAGTTAAGGTGAATCTAAATGATCTTTTAAATTCATTTCAAGCCTTCATTAATGCGGCACATTTCTGGCAGAGAAAAAGGTCAGAATACAACTGTAATATGATAATATACAAGTTGGACTTGTGACAGTCTACCATATTGTAAAAGTCAAGTTAAAACCAGGGATCCTCACGGCAGGAAAGCCAAGGCATCTGTTAGCTGCATCTCTTTAGAAGATGAAACATCTCTGGCAAAGGTCCGTCCTTGGTGTTCGTGGATCATCAACTTAAATTGCAACTTTGCAAATAAACACAAGGTGCAGGATTTCAGGTATTAGATGGCTGGGAAGCAGGTTTCCAGGCAAGTACAAGTTGGGGAGATTTAAACTGAGCATTAAACAGCCTACACATCCTTTCAAGGATAAATTGTGGCAAAGAGTAACGCAGTGAATTAATTCTTGCTTTATATTTGGAAGAGTTTACTAGTAACAATCTTTTGTCATACCAAAAGAACTCTATGAAACCAATTAAGTAACTTTCATATATAATTCTTGATGTAAGAACTCTTTTTAAGGTCTAAAGTGTTTTTTAAGTACAAAAATTAAGTAACTCGTTGGTTCAGATGACTCATGACAAGTCTTACTGCTTTTATTTCTGCTGGCTAAGTCAGTTCCTAAACCCTGTGTTCCGAATATGACTTGACTAAAAGCAAACATTCTGTAATATTAATTTACAATAAATTACTTCTGTAGCCAGGCCTGCTGTAAAACTCATTTACCAAGATAGCCACAGAAAGTGAGTCACGAAAGAGACGAAAAATAAATTTAACTGGGGAGAAAATTAATCAATTAATAAACAGCTTTGTGTTAATAATCTTCAAGACATAAAGACGGAAATGAATAGCTGAAAACATCAAAGCTGGTTCCATAAGGTGAGCAAAATATTAGATTTAAATGTGTGAGGTAGAAAAATTTCAAAACATTTATCCTAAGTAAACGATAAAGCCCTGGCAATTTTAATTGTGGATAAACATGGTGTGGAAAACTGATCCTAATAATAATGAAATTCAAATAAGGGAAAAATCATCGCATTTTTCGAAGACTGCAAATATCTAAGGTATTAGTTGGCTACTCTCCAATTAGAAGCACATCTCTCTAACAGAACCATCTCTTAAATTCCTGGACTTAGCAGGATTTATCAGCATGATTTATTTTAAGTTACATGCTCCAAGTAACTTTCCAACACACTAAAGATCACAATAAATGCCCTGCCCCTTATGCTGCATCTTTTTCTCCATATGACAGCTATTCTATTCATTATGAATTCTAAGATTTTCGCAACAACTCAACAGAACTTCACCTCAGTGCACATCAGACGAGTCTTCTGTCCTTCCCAGCAAGGATTCCTATTCACTGTGCTTACTTTACTTGTAATACACTAGGGAAGTGACTAGTCAGGTTATACACATCCTTATGTGCAGCCATCTTGTCCTCTCCAATCATCCCAGTGCTAAACTGGAACCAAAACGTGTTCTCAGAGGCAGTTAAACCAAATAAAAGGGTAAAAGATGACTCACAGAACTTCTAACTCATTAGAAAGATGCACTCAAAATCATAATCCTCTCTTAGTAGCTTACTGACCTTCTAAATATTTGCCAATTTGCAACTAGTCTAAGAGGCATTTATTTCAGTTATACAGAGCGGCAGAATAGCACAGTGACAAATCAGGGGAAAAGGACTTTGTGCCTTCCTGAGTTGTTTTGATTTTGCTGGATTTTTTTTTTAACCATAACATCTTTCTTAAACCTTCAACTGGCCTTCTATTTGTGGCTCCTCAAACTATGAGATTATCAACCAATATAATCAGCCCTACATTCTATAGCTCACTTTCCCTGAAATCTACAGCTGTGCCCCCAGGGTGGCTGATCTGTGCTGTTATTGACTGAATTTGCACTGGCAAACCAGCACACCACTGCAGAAAAAGAAATAACAAGCATTGAATTGCCCCGAGTCAAATGCAAGCTGTCTCCCATTGATATCAGACACCCATTTCACTGGGTCCTCACTAACTTCCAAATACATGACTCAGTGTACTTAGCATCAGTGTAAAAACAGAACTGAAAACAGCTAGAACTGGTTTGGTTATTTGAGGGGTTCTGTTTTGTATTTTACGATCCTCTGAGTTCTCAGCAAAACAGAGATCAAGAAATGTATCTAAGATCAAGATAAAGAGCAGACAGCGCTATTAAGGCATATTAAGAAAAGTGACTGATAACAAAAGCAGAATTGGGAAAGGTTTTGGAGAAGCTAAGAAGGTTGTAAAGCTTCTAAGGAAAAGAAGAATGAATTCTACAGGTAAAAACTGTGATACAGAGAAATTGGAAACTGTTTAGTGGAAGCAGGTCAAGCAACACATAAAACAAAGGAATGAGCGATTTCAATTTATCCTTTCTGTTTAATTAGGAAAATAAAGACTCAAATACCAGAAAACATGAAAAATATTTTCTGCTTCTAGGGATGGGGGGAAGACAGAACCATAGTATCAAAATATCATAAGCCCTACAAGGTAACTCTAAAGCAGTTTTGCTTATTGACAGCTCATTGTGAAAAGAATAGAAAACATCAAGTATTCAAGAGCATCTCATTAATAACTTGTACCTTTCAGACCAGGCTTGAAATTATGCAGACAAGACAATGTTTACACTGGAAGAGTGAAGCACAATCATCTATTCCCTGGGCTGCCACACATTATCTGCAACACTCTACATGTGTGTGTACACACTTCAAATGAAATTCACAGGAACAGGGATGAGGACTATTCGGCCAACTTTGTGGTCTGGGGGTTATCAGATTCTCTCACTTCACAAATATTATTTGAGTAAAAGTTCTATTAAATTAGAGCTCTTCAGATTGTATGAAGTCCCCTAAAAAGAGAACATTCGTTTCAGAAAGTAATTTTGACCAAGGTTGCTTGAAAGTCTGTTAAATGTACTGGTTGATAGCAGCTGAGTCAAGTAGACTCAGTGTCCAGGAATAAGAGGAAAAAACATTCTACCCATGACATTTTTTTCAAGTTAGAGAATACAGTAAAAAAAGCAATTGGATCATCTAGGCTACTTCCTCTGAGTTCAAAACAGAGTCCTCAGAGAAAGTTTCAGACATTACATGTTATTCACCCTAGTGTTGACCCAGAAAGCCATGAAGATATTGGCTGGAGCTACTACAGCAATCTCCAAAATCTAGTAGAATCTAAAACAAAAGGTTTTTTGTTAAGATATAATGAAGACACTGGGGACAAGAATTACTTCAGGAGAAAGAAAAATCTGGTAAAAAGTTTAAATGAAGTCGTGAATAGGAAAACAAATGGACAGAGAAACAAAACCCCTCAAACCACAAACATTTTAAGAAAAGTTAAAGATTTTCTAAGAAAATTAATAACAAAACAGCAAAAGACTGTTTAGTTGTATTAGAGAATAGAAAACTGGAAACAAAAAAAGAAAAGAATAATCAGAATTTGCTTATGCAGTGAGAACAGATTTTAAAGACAATTCTGCTATGTCTCCAAAACTTTACAGATACTTTGGCCATTACCAAAACACAGATAATTATGATTATGGAATAAAAAGCAGAACAGGTGATGGAAAGAGGGTACAGAAATTAAAAATTTGAGGTAGTAAGGCATTGTGCTTAAATAAAGTTCTTGGAAAAAAAGATATGGAATAGGGTAGTACTGGCAAAAGAACAAAGGCGTGTAAAGAAAATGTTTATTGGACAACACTGGAGACTGGGAAGCATAAGGTTAAAGAATAAACAAATTAATAACCAGAAAAATAAGGTTCTGGTTCAAACTTTAAAATTAGTAGGAACCAAAGAAAGAATTTATTTTAAGAAAGCTCTTTAAAAAAAATCAGAAAACAAAGACATTACACAGTTTATGAATCCAGTCAACTAGATTGATCCAGTCTGAAACCCTGTATTTCTGAAAGATCTCCCTATTGCTACAGAAATATTCTGGAAAAAAAAAAAAAAAAGAACCAGTAAGAAAACAAAGCCCCTGAGAAAGCAGTCAGAACGGAGAATTTGTGCCAAAAATGAAGAAACAGCTTGTACCAGAAACTGCTCCTGAACACATAGTGCTGTAGTGGAAGGGCTGACAACCACTGCCCTAAGTGTTTTATATCAAACAGTAGCCTAATCTAACCTCATCTAAAATTACTACAAATCCCTTGCCAGACTTGTATCTAATTTCTGCAGTTCATATTGTCACTGACAACTCCATGGGCTATTTCCTATTTCAGTTCCTGCTTTTCACTGCATTGTTGCTTGACACAAACCAAAGAACAGAGGAGCAACTCAAGAACATCAGCAACATATCTTTGTTGCAATGACTTAGACTGGTCCAAGCTGATGCCTTATAAAAATGTTCCTGCTCAGCTCCACAATTCTTCCAGAAAAAATAGAGACCAGCCTTTAGGAGGAATATATCCTCTTGTCTAAAAAGCCTAGCACAAAGCTGATGCTGCCAATAATCAACAGCATCCATGATCCTAAACAACAAAAAATCATGGCAAACATCATCATTCAACCTACATCACTTTATCCTTTTTTCTCCAGAGTGGAAATGGCAACCATCTGTCTCCCAGCTGGTATTCCAGTTTCCTCACTTCACTGAAGTAAAGTATAACCCTACCGGCCTCCATATCTACACCACACTGTCAAAGCATAGCAAAACTGTGATGGAACATACACTTCTCTTCAAGAAAAAAACAAACAAAAACAAAACAACAAACAAAAAGAGCTTTGTGTGCAGGGAAAAGAGTCCAGGGCTCCCTGGGATTCAGGATGTTTTGTGCAATTAGAGCTATGATGAGAGAGCAGAGTCCACAGGAAGGAGGGAACATGGAAAAACTGCTTCCTGTTCCTCTAGCTGACCAACCTTCAGCTGAAAATCTCCTTTCTCCAGAAACAAAACTTTTGGCCAAGAACCTTTAAAAACTGTTTCTACCATAAGGACTGAACTGAAAAAAGACAAATATTTTCTTGAAACTATCACCACCTGTTACTATCACAAACATTTAGCTAGACACTGAACCATCAGAGTTCTGTGAATGTAAGCAAGTCCTCCTCTATTTGATTTCTTTGCTTGCAAAACCTACCCAAACTTGGTCTTCCCCAGGGCTGCAATGAAGCACTTACCTGTGGGAAGCCCTTTTCCCCTCAGCCTCTCCCGAATTGCCTGGCTCCTGTCTGGCTGCAATTTTCTATCTCTATTACAAGACAGCTGATCCATCTGCAAAAAAAGGCAGTAACATCAAGTCAAAATGTTGGAAGAGCTTGTATTAGTATGAAAGAAGCATTGCATTTATGTAAATGTACAATATTAGTGTCAAACTGTTAAGTGCAGAATGGGAGTTCAAACTTTTTAACAAAAAACTGATTAACCAGTGAGAATATCCCCTAGAATTATCCATATTTGAATAGTGTGTGCATTATTTAACTACACATTTGGTCTACCTTTTTTTCACTAAGAATAAATTAAGTTCACAAGGATGTAACTCAAACACATTCTACCCCTACAGCAAACTGAAAGGATAGTAACACTCAAAAACCACCTTCCATGATTACAGCGTGGTTCTACTGAAGAGTTTTCTGCATTACAGGAAGAACTGTCTTGAACCCTCACAGGACTTACTGCACATGTCAAATCACATGCACCCATTTGTGAGGAGTCTCTTCAGACCCTCAGGCACATTCTTTTCATGTGTCAGGCTTAACTACTCCCACTAACTTTTCACTTAATCTCGGTTTTTTTTGTTTTTTTTTTTTTTTTTTAAATCACTACTTCCCTAGGAAAAACATTTGCATATACAATCACTCAGAGAAGAGTTTATTTGCTACAGCAAAACATTCTTAGTGAGATCTTTTCATAGAATGGGAGTGTAATCTGGACAGCAGAGGGAAGGAGAAATCAAGCAGACTTCACAGTTAAAATATAACACAGTTGACATTAAATAGACTAAATCAACCTGGGGCTATATTGCCCTTGACAAAGGATATTAACATGGCAAATGAAAACATTCAAATGGGACCTCTAGGCTGTGCTTCAGACACCATCAAATGACCAGTTACAGAGATAAGACCTTTGATAAGGTTCATCAAGATCAGAGGCATGCCAGCATGCCAACCTTGGAATAATAATGTGTACTCTGCCTCCGAAAAAACAAAATTTATACGCTTTTCTTGTTAACTTAAAATTCCAGCACACATATAGAGCACTGAACATTAAAACCAGCAGGGCTGGCTGGCTAAGGAGCACAGAAGCCCAGCAGCACAGCTATGCTGTCATTGCTGTGTTAATTCTTGGTTCTATATTCACCTGGGTTTTTTTCTTGTCTTCTTGCAAAGTGACACATTCAGAATCAGAAAGGTTACTGGCAGAGGAAATGAGCAAAGTTTCAGCACTGGATAACTGCTTGTCCCACTCCTACATTAATGACATGGACAGGAGATTGGGAGATCCCACTCTGGAACCCACACTTGGTGGATTCAGCTCTCCACTGGATTTCAGAACAAGCATTTGGGAGCACTGTTACTGTCTTTGGCAGGCTGGCCTAGATCAGTACAAGAGGAGGGAGAGCAGAAAACTTGCTAAGCTGAAATGGCCATCAACAACTTGGAGAATAATGACTCACAGTCCAGAGTGGCTGCTTCTATAGCTTGTGGCCTGATTTAAAATTTGGATCTTTATTTTATTAGCACCACTGATGAAGGCCCTGTAGCCTTTTATTTCACTAAACCACAGACTAGTTCCACTTGGCAACTACACAAGACTTCAGACACTACAGTGAGGAGCACTGGACTGACAGACATACCTCACAGACTAGACAGTGCTTTGTGGAGCTCAGGCTCAGCACTGTTAATGAAGGCCTGGCATAATCAGCTGCTGTCAAGTATTAGACAAATGCAGGGACCTCTTGTTTTCTGCAAGCATTTCCAAACCAGATATATGAATAAACTATCTAACAATTAGATAATACCTTTTTATTAAAAAAAAAAAGCATCACCAAATTAAAGATTTTAAAACATTCTTCATGCAATTTCTCTCATGCTGTCTCTCTAGACACCAATTTTCACAGGGACCTGCTGGAACAAGTCCAGAGGAAGGACCCCAAGTTGATTAGAGGGGTGGAGCACCTCTCCTACGAGGAAAGGCGGAGAGAATTGGGGTTGTTCAGGCTGGAGAAGAAAAGGCTTGGGGTGACCTAATTGTGGCCTTCTGGTACCTGAAGGGAGCCTACAAGAAAGACAGAGAGGAACTATTTACAAGAGCATGTAGCAACAGGACAAAGGAAAATGGCTTCAAACTGAGAGGAGATTTAGAGTAGCAATTAAGAAGTTATTTGCTGTGAGGGTGTTGAGGCACTGGCACAAGTATCCCAGAAAAGTTGTGGATGCCTTTTCCCTGGAAGTGTTCAAGGCCAAGCTGGGTGGAGCTCTGAACAATCTGGTCTTGGACAAGGTATCCCTGACCATGTCAGGGAGGTTGGATCTGTCTTGAAGATCCCTTTTAACCCAAACCATTCTATGATTCTATGACAATTTATGGTCTTCCTTTATTTCCTTAAAATTATTTAATTATTGTGAAGTTATGCTGTAATGGTGAAGAGAGAAGTTGCCCATTAGGAATAGTAACTTTGCAAGATGAGTTTATGTAATTTCTTTCACTTCTAAAAACAATTTGGTCATGATTAGGCAGCAAAACCCTTCATAATTCTCATATTCAAGAGCTGAGCAGAAGTGCAAGAAAATTGGCACAGTGCCTAAACAGTCCTTCTTTCTGTTAATAATCAACTCTCCAAAAGTAAAGCATAACTTCAGATTAAAGTAAACTCACACCAATCATTTCCGAAGCATTTCAAGTAGCAACAAGTCTAAGTCTTGCCCTACAGTTCACCACCTTGTTCTCCTGTTTCTCCCTACCTTTTCTTTCAATGAAGTCAGCTCATGAAATGACCTCCTCAAAAACTCATGAATGCATGTTTCATAGGGAACTGCCAAGTGCACAAACTGCTACATGGGGAGAGAAGCTGTTCCTTCCTTTCAACACTCACCCTTGTCAAAATTGCAACATACCAAAACAAGAGGAAGAATGACTGCAGAGTGACTCTGAATTAGCACTTCTGCTCTCTTCCTGCTCACCTCTATTATTTCCTCAAATGCTGACACAGACTTACCCCAGACAGACTTCCCAGAACCAGTCTGACCAACTGCTTCACATAGGAGAAAGAAGGGGCACAGTTGCTGTTCCTTATGTGGGCACTGCAGGCATCCAGAACAGTCCGTACAGACACACGGGCATAAATGACATCTTCACACATGCCTAGGAGTATGCTGTTGAGATGGTCTCCAAGCTTGATAGGCTAGTGACAAACAAGAACAGGAGAGAAGAGAATCAGTTTTAACAGCAACTTGGGGGACACACAGAAACAAAAGACACTCAACCATATGCTCATGAGAGCTATTGCTACATTGTCTGAGAGCCAGTTTGAAAGTCACCATCTAGGAGGCAAAAAAATAGTGGCTTTAGAACAGGAGAGAGGCATTCAGCCTCTGGTTTCAAGTCCTACTCTACAATGACCAGGTGTAAACAAGCTGCCTGATCTGCAAGGTCAGGACACCGATGACTTTCTCAAATGTTTAATGAATAAGTGAAAATAAAGTAAAAGGGAAAAGGATCAGAGGAAGTTTTAATCCTTAATTTTGAACATTCTTCCACTCATAAGTATAAAATTCAAACCTCATCACAATAATTTTGTACAACCCTCTGTGCTCATTTTCTGCAGTTGCTCACCTCACCAATATTTTGCAGCAGTGTTAGCATTCCCAAATTCCAATGATATCACAAAACAGTATCAACAGAAAAAGTAAAGAATAAAACAACCAAGCCACTAGTTAACAAAGCAGAGCTTCATAACTGCAGGACAACAACCATACAGTCTAAAAAAAAAAATAAAAATCTAGATGTCTTTCTGCTCTCCCCATTCAGTGAATGCAGCGCACTGTAATGGAATATTCCTCCCCAGGGTATGCAGCAGTCAGTGGTAACACTTGTTCTCAGGGACCGCAGGCACTTGGGACCTGAGCTTTCAGATCTGCAACTCTCCCAAAGTGGGTGGTTACCCACAAAGTACAAACACTGTCAAGCTTTTTGCATCACAGAGTGCTTCAAACAATTGCAATCTTTCAATCTTCCCTGTGTGAGCACTCTTAAGGTGAACCATAAAAAGGCACTCTGGACCACCCTGATTTAATTAATATAGGATTTCTCCATCTATCTGTTTATCACTTCTAACTAATCATAAAAATCATGCATGTGAATAAGATATGAATCTCATCTTCAGCCACACTCCCAGCAGAGAAGCAGCTCATTAATGAACAGAGGCAGACAAATACAGAAAATGCATTAAAAAAAAGGAAAACCTGCATATACAAATTAATGCACAAAAGTAATGCCATGCACAAGACTGTCCTTCTGTCAACACTAATTCCACAGGACAGAGGATCCACATGACAGCCTCCAAAAGGCAAATTCCTTCCAGGCATACCTCACCACAGTTGTCTTTGGGGAAATACTGTTTTAATAGCAGGTAAAACATGCCTTCCCACTACATTACTGACAAACTGTTGCTATACTCTTAACACCAAAGGAAGAAACAAAGAATACAGGAACTAAAATTCATGCCTACATTCTTCCCAACACCCACCTACTTTAAGTCACTCTCGTACTACTGTTGAATATTGCTCCTTTCATCTCCTACAAGAGAAGAGAGCAACGAAAGAGAAAAGCCCTAGAATCTAAGAGAACTTTAGGGATTTTGGAATAGGCACAGTAGGAATTATGAAAAGGTACCCCTAAACAGGCAAAACTTTGAATTTTTTACCTCACTTAGCTGGATTCAGGCAGCTGAGATTGCAACTGCCACTCTGTTAAAGAAAATACTAGGAACTGAATGGCTAAAATGCTGAAGTCTTCCAAAATTTTCTTCCTTAGTCTTATATATAACATTGACTAGTAGGAACAAACCTACATCTGCACCACAAATTGCTTCTCCCACAGCTGCAAGACCATTATTAAAAGCTTTTTCAGAAGCATTTCATCTTATTTTCACTCTTCTAGATATTTGCTTCTAAAAGTTTAACTGGGGGCAGGGAAAGAACACTGAGGAAGATAATGAATCACATTTTTCTTCAGTCAGTTTTAGCAGGACAGCCTAAGAGCTCTGCTGGGTGTGTAAAATAACTACATTGAGCAATAACATTCAGCTCTAAGCAGCCTGCAACTGTGTCTGCATTGACTGACAAGTCAATAGCAAGAGTCTACTCCCTGCTCCAAATTCATACCCTTTCTTGGCCATTGTGAAAGGTAAGTATCTATATGTGCCAAATCCAGACTCACAGAAGCTATGTCAGCATGGAGAACAAGTTGCTTTATTATGTGTAAAAACAACCATGTTACTTCAATATTTATTTTTATGTAAGCCTAAACCAAAACAAATTACTTTCTCCTTTGTCAGCAGCTTAAAATGCTGTCTTTCAGCTTGTGGCATTACAGGATAGACTAGCCCAGATATATCTGCATGGAAACAAACAGAAATGTGTTATCAGCACCTTCTGCCTGCAAGACAACACCACACTTCACAAGAAAAAGCTCCAAGTATGGGAAAGAAAACTTCTGTACTGTGCAGTAATTGGAATAAATTGCCCAGAGAAGCTGTGGAGTCTCCCTCACTGAACCATTTGGATACAATCCTGTGCCCTATGCTCTGGGATGACCGTGCTTGGGAAGGGAGGTTGGATTCACCGTGGTCCTTTCCAACCTGAACCATTCTGCAAAATTCTCAATTCTCACTCCTCAGTGTCTCAGTATGACACCCTGCCATGCAAATTCAAATGTAGAGTCAGTCAAATGACATCACTTCTGAGGTTGCAATATTAAACAAAACCAAATCTAAACTTACCTGACTTTGAGGAACTTCGTAGTCAGCTCCCCAAAAGAGTGCCATACCAAGAGAATAAATATGGACCTGCCATAAGACACAAGACATCTGTCAACTCTTTGAACAAGACTGGAAATGCAAAGCAAACTTTTAAAGGAGAGCAACTAACTTAACATCATTTTGCTTAGAAACACATTTCTAGTATTTAAGCTCAGCTGTCTTTCAAATCCTACCTCTCCATTACATGAGGTTCAGAGAAGCAAATCCTAGTACTACAAAACATACAACATCTAACCAGTGCCCTCCTCTTCTCTGTTCAATTTTAAGCTTTCATCTCACACTGAAGCCAGAAACTCATGTAATTCATACAGTCAGCCTAGTGTGGGTTAAAGACTGCATGGTTGTATCTAAGGATCCTTAAAACCTGTGTCTGAAGGCAAGGCAGACCTTAGCACAACTCAAGCAGGGGGCTATCCTAATGAGATCACAAAGATTGGGATCAAAAGAAATAGAAGGAATGAAAAAAAGAATATAAACATTTGAACCAGTACCTTAACCTATAACGTATATTTTAAGGTACATTAACCATTACACATATAATGAACGATTAATACATCTTCAATGTTACACACCCATCAGTACAGGGAATAAAACCTTTAAACACTGCAGAATTAAGAACAAAAGCACATGCTGGCTCTCTAGGTGACTCTCAAAACAGATAAGTATAGAACGAAAGCACAGTTTTTCAGGACTGTAAAAGTAATATACACTAGTGATGGCTCACTATACCATGTTATTAATAATATTTGTTACTTAAAGCAACAAATTTATTGAATAATTCTGAAGGCCATGAACAACAGTTACAAGGACAGTGATAAGTTAAAAGTAATCACACAAGTCAGCCTCTTCAACTAAAAGTAAAACATCTTAATAAATTCTAGATATATAAATTGACAAAAATCTGAACAGATCAGGACAGTAGTCAGAAAAATGCATCAAGGGTTCTAAGTTAAAACCACTGCCCCATCCAATCAGAAACATTATTTTTCAAATACTTGAGAAAATCACTCTCTCTCTCTGGTTTATTATCCATTACCCTTTCAACTGAAAAGCTACAAAGTCTTCTTTACCTATTAAGATATACCAGAAAAAGGTGGCTACACAGAAAAAGGTGAAGATGCTTTGACAGCAATAATGAATGCAAAAAAAAAAAAAAACTTTTCAGAAAAAGCCAACAAAACACAAAAGACACAAACAATCAAGCAAAAGCCCCAACCAAACAAAAACAGAACTTTTCCAACTCTTTCAGTCCCCCAGTAATGCAAGAACAGCAATTAAAAAGACTATATAAAACTAGTTAACGCTAATTAGAGACATTGTCATAGTCATAAGTCTGTCAGTGTTCAAGAAAGATTTGGACAATGGTCAGATACATTTCTGGGTTGTCCTCTTTGGAATCTTGAGCTGGACTTGATGATCCTTGAGGATCCCTTTCAATTCAGGGTATTCTATCATTCCACGATTCTGAGCATCAACTTGCCAAAACGAGATGCACAATCAGATCTCTTAACTAAAACTTGCTATTCGACTAATCTACCTAAAAACAGCTTCCAAAATAAAAGCATTTATTCAAAACTTCCAATTAATTTTTGTACTGTGATACTTAAAATATGTTCCACAATATATAAATCAACATGAAGTTAATTTCCCAAATCAATCTCCATTCCAATTTTGAATGGTTTGGTTACTCTATTTCCAACACGCTTGCAGTTACCTCAGACATATTTTGGATTCAAACTGACTGTGTCTTGGAATCACAGGGGTATTCATTTATTGACAGTCTTGTTTTTATTATTATTTCTCCTTGAATACAGTGTTAAATTTGTATGAGCAAGTACAATCATAAATGAAAAGACAAAGGCAACTCTGTGACTGTCTGATACAAAGCCTTAAAAACAAGGTGTTTTTCTGGCTTCAGCAGCTTTTAGTAGAACAATCAAAAAAGGAAAACACCAAAAATTTCCAGTAAATTAATTCAGTGAACTACAGCCAGTTGTGATGGAAGAAAAAAAAAGTTTAAATGTGTCCAAACTTACCACAGTCAGCAAAGCAAGATCTGATTCTGTGATCTAAGAAACACAAACTCAACATATTCCCAACAAAGAACCAGTGTACCACCTAATACAGAGTTTAATAGGAATGCAAAGAGAAGCAGTCATAAAAAGAGGGATGCACATATAAGCTGTTTATCAGCCCTACTAAATTCAACTAATAAAGTCATAAAAGGACACCAGTTTTGGTACAAAGCCATGTTTCAGGAAGCTTCTTCTTCCACATAAGCCACTAAGTAGATCACCTTCCAGCCAGCAAGCAAGGTTGTGCTGACACCAGGAAAGAAATTCACAGAGCCCTAATCAGCACTGGAGGATTAATCAGAGCTGCACATGTGCAGAGGGCCAGCATTTGGTCATCACCTATTGATATGCTCTGTGTTGGCATTCACACACAAAGGTCCCTCTGAGTGTTTCCTTCCTAATGATTAAGAAATATCACAGCATGGCTTTTCATAGTAACAGACGCCCATTTATTTCAAAAAGAACAAAAGTAGCATATTGAATACTGGCACAGAACAAAGAATGCAATCAGCTCTGACAAAGGTCACAAATTTGTCACTTCAGAACTATTTTTTTCTGCCAGTTTTAAAGGCTGGTCTTGTGCACTTCAGAGTTGGCACCAGAGGTAATGTTACTGTCTTCAAAAGTGTTGTCCCTCTTGAAAGAAAATAAACAATTCCAACAATATGACTACAGGACTTGGCAGCTGCATCCTACATAACTGAACCTGAGTCTTCATTGATGTCAGTGTTATTTTTACTTCTCTATTAAAACTTTCAGCCTAGCATTCTAATTGTTTATAGTTTTGCCATAGACAAAACTCTAAACATATTTTATTATACCATTAATTTTGACAATATGCAGGGCAAGAAGGATGTCTAAAGGGCTTGGGAGTAACTGTGGATTTTCAGTAGGTATTTGATGATATAGCCCTGAAGAAAACTGACTATATACAAAAAACAGCTAAAACAAAATATCCAACACAGAAACAAACGTTTTAAGAGCCCTTGTGCACACAACAGCAATTGATGCCAATACCACTTTCCTCTGGAGTAAGACCTGTTCTTCCTGGAGCAACACTGCCAAATATCATAATTATTCCCAGAATACAACACTGGCTGTGGCTAGCTTCCCTCTAAAGATTATTGATCCAGGGAAGCCAAGGAGATAGAAATAGCTCAGCTCCCTTTTCACTCCCATATCTACATATCTTTGACTAAGCCAAGGGAATGGTTTTCTGGGGAGTGTTACCATTTGCAACAAATTCTTGTCAAGAATACAGCTGAGAAGAGAGTAAGTTTGTCTGTACCTGGAGGAGATCACACATACAAACCTTACCTGTCTGAACATTTATCCCTGTGAAAGAGTTAAAAAGGAAAAGTGGAAAAAAAAAAAGTGTGTGCAGCCATTGACAAGTATGACAAGTTGACAAGTTGACAAGTGCCAAGTATGTATATATGTAGCCAGGGCTTGTAGAAACTCTTCCTTACAACTGCATACAACTACAATCACTATTTCATTTTAAGCAGCAAAAACAAAGTAGGAGGAATCCTCCCCCCCCCCCACAAAAGAAATTACATTAATCACAAACCATGGGGAGACAAAAAAGACAGTTTAAAGCTATTTTGTGAAGTGATCAACAGCAAAACACCAGAGCTTTCTGCCAAGGAAGAGGCACTGTACCTTTTCAACATCTGACAGGGATGACAGAGACTGGTTCTGCAGAACCTCTGGTGCTGTGAATGCTCGCAGGTCTTGTTGGGACACATTTTCATCAGTAAATGACACACTGCCAGATGGAAGCAACAGGAGAGACCATGGAGAAACAATGAATCCCAGAGCAGTAGAATCAGCTGTAATCAAAAGGGGAGAAAAAAAACCCATAAGCCACCCTGAAAATGAAGCAATGTTGTTTGATGCCCTTGCTGGATGCTAAGTTTATTATCAGTCTACATACTATTAGTGGAATAGATTCATGCTTCCTTTTCCACCTGTGGTGTTTCATAACCACAACAACAACCTCAATTTTAATCACACTGGGGAGTAACACCTATCTTTTATGACTATTCTTTGCTATTGTTCATACCAGGAAGCTCAGGAAGAGCCTGCTAAAATACTCAATCTCATTTATGTTACAGCTGGCATATAAAATGTTCCCTTTCTGCAGTGCACATGTCATTATGGCTAATTTCTACAATAGGAATGGAGTTTCTATCCTAACACAGCACTAATTCAGCAGCAATATTTGGAAGATAGACAAAGTTAGTGGGGAAGGACTCATTACAGTGGCTAAGAGAAGGGGACAAAACAGAACAGTTTTGGGGCACGGAAGTCCTTTTTAGTCTAAAGTAAACAAAATATTACAAGTACCTGAAGATTTCAAAACAAGCACTGAAATTGCAGAATCAAAAGTAACCAAGATACACAATTTGCCAGCTAGGTTTTTGATGTCTGATAATACTGCTGTCTAATTAACTTTTAAAAGACCATTTTCTTAAGTCAAAATATTGATTCTACCCCTCAAACATGAATCAACTCAGTTTCACTGAAGGAGGCATGAGGTTTTACTAAGTAAAAATAAAAGTTAACTTTTATTTTTTCATAGGCAAAAAGGTAATGTCTCTGTCTTCTGCTACACAATATATCAATACATCAAAATTCTGAGGAAACACACATTCAAATATGTCCTTTTCCCTTGATGTAGCAAGCAAAAACAGCAGAATAATAATAATTTTCTCCATTAGCACCAGCACTAACATTTTCTACTCTCCAGCTCAGGATATTGCTACAGTGCTGGATCCTAGACTGCTGAACTATCTTGTAATCTAGAATATTTCTAATCTCCTAGGAAATGTATTAAATTACTGCTTGCAGGTATCAGGTGTAAAAGGATCTCCCAAGTAAGTCCTTCAATTCTGTAACCCCACTTCCTCTGAAACAAATGGAACAAGTGCTGTTCGCTGTTGTGGCAGCAAGTTCAGATGTTAGGAAAAAACACCATAAAGATGGACAGGGCATTCCTATTATATGTAGCAAGAAAATACTACATTATATAGCAAAGCTTCCAAAAACATCTCTAGGAAGACTACCTTAATTGGCCTTTGACTTTCAAGAATTATCCTGTGGGTAACTGCTAGATTCTGCACCACTTCTGTGTGTATTCACCACTGATATAAAAACCCTAAACAAGCAACATCTTATAATATTTTAAGATTTCACCTTATGAGTCCCAACTCAGGAACCTTAAGAAATGTAGAGGCTTTAATCTTAAATTAACATTTTGTAGAACAAATATTTAAAATACATAAAAATTCCTCATATTCTGAAACATACTAAGACAAAAAATTAACTTGGTTTTTAAAACAATTAAGCCCCCCCCAACTAGTCTGAAGTCTTCCCAATATTAGTTTCAACAAACTTTAGAGTATTTGTCTCCTACTGGTGTAGAGTCTGCATTCATTGATCCACCCCCACACGAGAATCTTCATGACCCGAAGCAATGTAAAATTAATGTGATAAACAGTAAATTTAGCAAAAGGACTGATGTTGCCAGGCTCCTTTTACTGACATTTTCTCAGCTTCCTCTTTCAGTAGCTCATAACTAATAGAGCAGATCACAGTGCCTACATCACAACTCCAGGCAATCTAATCTATTGTTATGAAGGATAAGGATAAAACAATTAATTCTCCAGTTCCTTCCTTAAGGCATGCATCATAAACCCAAATAACTAATCTCAAAACTCCAACCAGGTAGATATACCTAAGGAAATACTTTTTAGTAACACTAACATGTTTGCACCATGAATGAAAAAGTAGCAAAGATGCAATGCATCAAATAGCCAGAAACTACAGTAAAACCAAAGAAACTATTTTCCAGTATTTTCATCTTCTGTTTAGGCTTTCAGAATAATTTACAAGAGCACTAAGTGTAACACAGTCTTGAAAATACTGAAGAAAATTAAGAGAAAAAAAAAAGTTTCAACCCCCTTTTTCTAAATGCACTGGAATTCAGGATATGGCTGCTGGTCAATTTTCTATCCAATGGGCTTTCAACTGTGCTAGAGCTGCCAGCCTTCTGTGTTAACTCCAGAACTATGCAACTTGGTAACAAAACACTTGTGAGAGCACAGCATTTCAAGCAGTGCCAAGACAGAGATAAATAGCGTGGCCTTCCTTAAAGTGAGAGAGTGAACTGGCTTTAAACACAATAAAAACTGAAATAATATTCAGCTACAGAGCATCTGCCAAACAAATGAGAGAGGAAAAAAATCCTTTATGTGCTTTAACAGCATACAAATAGCCAAAGATAAAAAAGAACCAACACATTCTAAGAGACATGCAGACAAATATTTGAAATGGAGCTACTTTACAATATTGATGGCAGGTATTTTGAATTCCCAAGCTATAGTCACAATTCAAGTCAGTCCTTCAGGATCTTTTCCTCCCACTTCTCTCTTAGGCCACAGCCATTAGCACCGAGTACACAAATCTCTAAAAAGCACAGAACAACCCAAAAATATACACAAGACTTTCAACACACATCTTTGCTTCCCTCCATAGCCCTCACTGATACAAGTAAGATTTCTCCTAGAACAAAGGAACCTGAAAATTTGTATGCTCAGGCCAGGCTGGAGGCAGGCAGACCACTGTCTCACCTGGAGCCTGGCCAGGAAAATTCCAGCACATGGGACCACTTCTGCTGTAGGTCCTCTCCTCCTTGGGCTGGTGCAGCATGTCCCTGCACGCCTGGTGTGCAGGACAAGCAGCACTGCAGCATCTCTGCTCCCTCTCCCTTCGGCACAAACGGATAGGCGAGCAGTGATGGGATACTGAACCCCTTGGAAAACTGAAACTTACTCTTTCCTGAGGATACTAGAGCAAGAAACAGGGTGAACAATTAGTTTCTGAGATCAGTTTCTGTTCCTGAGCTGCCCCACAATCAAACACCACACTACACTGTCTGCTGACTACATCCAGCAGAGCTCTGCAAAGAGTGCATGTAGTCACTGAGCCTCTTTGGTGTGAGTAGGGTGGGTGGAGGTGGAGGAAAGGATGAAGAATAGAAACTAAAAGAATTTAAAACCCCAATAAAATTACAAAAGCCCAATCTCTCTCCTTCTCAGCAACCAAAAGATCAAATGCCACCAGACAGTGAAAAAAGAAAAATTATTCCCCAATAGTTACTGTCAAAGGGAAAAAGCAATCATTTATTGCCTGCCAATAAGCTCAGGAAATGAGGATTTGGGGGTTTATCCCTTCCTATTGCATCTTTCCTCTTTTCAACCAAACCAATCCATTTCCTGCTCCATCCCAACTAGGTCTATGACTACTTAGGACTCACACTAGTCCCCATCAACACGTTTCACACTTTGCCTTCCTTCTTTTCATTACACTTACTCAAGCAAAGCAGCTACAGTAGTTTAACTGTCAACAAGATTTACAGGTCCCTGAAAACCATAATCTTCCTCTTCACATCCACTTTCAGATGATATGACTTTTCTTTACATAAATCATTTCCCATATGCAAAATTTGCAAGACATAGAACTTGCAAAGACTCTCCTTTACTCAACCTGTCTTTTTAATATCAGACTCGCTGTCCCCCTTCTCTCCCACCCCTCTCCCTTTAGATACATGTCTCCAAGCTTAAGGACCAATTATTTTCAACACACACTTTAGAGCAGGAGTGGCCTAAGTGACAGATGAAGGCTTTCCCATTTTCACGTTTAGATAAATCTTTTCCAGTTAAACCTAGCAAATTAGAGGGACGCCTGTTTTATAATTCTCAACAGCAGTGAGCACAGCATTCTCCTTATGCTTATACACTCACATTTGAGATTACTTCAAAGACTTGTTCCTTTGACCTCATGGAGTTCTGAGTGCAAGATACAGCACGTCTGAAACAGCTGATACACCCTTTCAACAACAAAATAGTTATTGCAGATAATTAAACAGATGTAAGAGAAGGGCAGGTCTGGTATCGGCCTTTTCAAATCTCCAGATTAATCTCAACATCACCAGTCCAACTGAAGTCAGATCTGCAACTGAGTCCTAGATTGTCTTTCTGCTTCATTTAACAGTTTATAATCTGCTGACAAGACAGCTACCAGAGTCTGATCTTCTAAATTACTGATTAGTAACTGGGCATTTCAATCTAAGCTTTCATTTTTTATAATGATAGAAATAAATTTGGGAAGGATTTTTAAGGAGTTCAACATCTGTTAGAAATGTAAATACAAAGAGGGATAAAAACATGCACATTTCTGTATCTGTTGCTGAATCAGGTGTGATGTAATATGCAACTAACCATAAAGGCAATGGATTCTCATCCTGTGCTTCTTCTATTCAGTGCTTTGATGGATAAGAAGATAGACTCACTAAAAGATATGCACAACTTTTATATATCAAGAAGTCATCAAATCTGTAACAAAAGCTTGTTTTGGGCATTTTCTCTAAATTCCAGAAACTAGCTTAAGTAAGAAATTAATTGAAGAACAGGTTCTCAGTTGACAGAGTGATAGCAAGATTCCCAACTTGAAACAAACTACCAAAACTCTACCAGGATCACATACATAAACAATTACTTGGGATGGCAATTCCTTTAAGAGTCTGTGGTTCCTCGGCTGGTGTGGGAAGGCTGCCAACAGATGGCAATTTAAGAGCTGGCTATTTCCAAGGCCTTTTTAATCCCCCTCATTTCAAAACAGCTGGAGCACAGACAGTTGAACAATATGCCTAATTTAATGTTCTTGAAGAAACAATGCGCAAAACACTCAGCAAAGCTTATATTTTGTTACAGAAGAGCATGCATGTTCAGGGACTTCAGGATTTTGTACAGGGAGGAAGAGCACTTTTGAGAGCTGGTCAAAGCTGAACATGCTGTGATCTCACAGAAGCTAAAAGCTTATCCTATCTCCCTCTGCCCAGGAGCAATCAGTCAGTTCAGAAAAATTTTGGAAACTCACCCTCTGCCATAAAATAGTTCTTCCACACCATAAGCATGGAAGGAATGGGCCTGAAATTTGACCAAGAAAAACAAGATTTCTTTAGTATCCCCAGGTTGCTACAAGTCCTCCACACATAAAGAACAAAATTAAGTCAGACAAGCCTACAGGAACCTCCACATTTTCTGTTCCTGCACATCAACACCACCTTCATAAGCCAGCACAGAAGCTGATATTCAAGATGACAAAAAAGGTTCCTAGATTGGTTCCTTAGTAAAGACAAGCTTCATTAAAGACTGTCTGGTTATCCAACTTGCTGGGAGGAATTAGATTACCTTTATCGACCTTAGTTACACAGAAAAGCTCTTTCATTTGAGTGTCTCTTGAAGTGTGTTTTACCAAAGGCTATATCCCAGGTTAATTAATAGCATGCAACTGAAAATAGTTTGCTGAACTAGCAGAAAAACAACTCAATAAAACAGTTTCATCTCCAAAAAAGAGACAGATTCCTCTGGCACTGATTTTATCTGAATTTGTGTTTTGGTCTTCATAGATAGGAAGTAAGATCAGAAGCTTCTGCCACCTTAGCCAGTCTTGGCTGGCAAACATTCCCCTGCCTTAAAAACACATATCAGAAGTCCTGGGGCAGATTTCTGTTTTGTGCTCTCATCTTTCAGTACATGTTCTTCTGAAGGAGGGCTGACTGTGCTCTCATTGGTGATGCTTGCATGCAGTCTTCATAAAGAGATTGTAATAACTTTTCTGCACTACTCTCAGACAAGAAAGGGTGAGCTCTTACTTTCAGTGGAGACTCCCTTTAGAAAAAAAATTCAGACCCAGGATAAAGTTTTAAGTGGTTTCACTATTATGTGCTCAGACAATTGTGATCTTGCAGGTGGATTAGAAGATGGAGCTCCATGTGTCAATCCCTGTAAAGTTTACAAGAGTAAACCTCTAATCATTCAAGATTCCTCTTAAGTCAAGGTCTTAATCTCCTGACTGTCTACAAGAGACAACAAAGAGTGAAAGAGGAAAGCAGATGCCAGCTTTCCTTTTTTTTTGCAATATGAGAAGCAGCAGGACAGGTCAGTTGGTCAAACTGCAACAATAAACTCAGCATTCCTAATAGGGAAAGCACACATGGATTGTGAGAGCACTGGTAAAGAGAAGATAAATTTGAATGGGATGTTAAAACTATAATTCACTTGGCAAAAAAATATGTTATTGGAGTTGATAAAAGTCATATTAAAAGCTAAGTCAAATGTGATCAGAAATCAGGCACCATATAGCAGTTTCTGCCCACATCTGCCTTCTCTGAAGGCCGTGAAGCATCCAACAGAGACCACTCTCAGAGGGTGTGCAATGCATAAGACAGAGACAGTGTCTGTATCAATAGATTGTCTAAACCAAATCTTAAAAAAACCAGCCCAAAACAACCTAAATGTTGAATCTCGATAAAATTCTAAATCAAATACTTACAAAAAATACAAATTATTTTGCCACAAATAACAAAAATGTGCCCCTTGCATAATAATGTGGCAAAACAATGACTATTTTCAAAATGTGAGGCTTTGATTTTTCATCAATGAAACTGAGTAAGTTTGCATATGCATGCTTAGATATAAGGGGATGATCCCCCATAAACGTGCTGGGATACTAGGATGCATCATGGGAACATAAACTTTATCTGAGAACAAATTAAAGATGTTACTGAAGTTCAATATGTGGGTTAAGCATTTATTGCTATTTAAAAAAAGCAAGAAAGGGAGGGAAGGGTCTTAAGGATTTGCAGATTTTAAAGAAAGGAAAACATAAGGAAGGAGAAAAGTTCCATATTCAGACCTAGTGCAAAAATGTGTATTATCAGCAGTATCACAGATGCTGAGCTTGGAGCCTACTGAGGTGGAGGGGGGAGGGAGAAGGAATACTTCTTTGAAGAACAAGACAACACCACATTCCTCTCAGTGGCTATGCAGGTGCTGCCACTTACATTCTGGGGAATCATATCTAGCCCTCTGGTGAAGTTTTCTGTTTTTCACCTTTGAGACAAAATCTCTTTGGAGCACACTGGTCATGACTGCAGCCATTACTGTACCCACTTCTATGTCCCCTTCAGTACCAAAGTGTTCTAATGGTCTCAGACTTGGTTATCACTTTTTTCCTAAGTTTCCCTCTCACATCAATGGGTCTAAAATAATTAAGTTACCATCACAAGGGATGTGCCACAGCTTCTGGCAGAACATGAAGTGATGGTTGAAAGCAACCCTTGGGCTGGGGTGCAGAAAGGCATTTACCCAGAGACAACCTAGGAGCAAGGTATTGTTTGGGTTTAGAGCCTAGGAAGGACAGTTTATTTATATGGCATGTTAATATAACCAAGATGTTTCCACTTCTGTATTTATGAGTCTTAAAAAATGCTTACCTTTTCTGAATAGCTCTTGAAGGCTCTCTGCACTTTGATTTAAAATAGCCCATATTTCTTCTTCTTGCAATGGTCCCCCCCGAACCTCCAGAGCCTCTGCTAGTGACACATGCATGTTACCTGGGAAATAAACAGACTGATGTGAGGCTAAATAGCATATTTTCTTCTCCATGCATGCAGTATTCCAGTGGTAATAACCCATGTTCAACCCTCGGTCACAAAAATTTTCCAGCATTAACAGAGCCCATCAAATATAAATAATACAAAATGTTCCCTATGGCAATAAACATTTTTGAGCACCTCCTCCAAAAAAGACTCAGGTTAAGAAAATAATTATTCATATAAATATTGTAGGCTCTACATCCATAAATTCAACAAGCTGGCATTAATCCACATGCTATGGGCAAGAGCTTGCTCTGTTTACAAAGATGACAGATCAATCAGTAGTTACAGGTTTATTAAAATAAATCAGCTATTAAGACGATTTTGACAGGTTTAAGTCAGTGAAGCTGTTGTTAAGAAAGGAAGCTCTTCCTCCTTTCACATGGTTGTTGGTAGCATCTCATGACCATATTATGAGAGGCACTACCAGCAAATATGCACACAAGCAAAATAGCTATGGAGCTGATAGCTATGGAACAGCTTCTCCTTGCAGTTAAAAAACAAAACTGTTAGCAGCACTCTACTTATTACATCCCCAGAAAACAAAGATTTCTTTCTCCAGATAAACGAGGTTATGCTTCAGTATTTTTTGAAAGAGCTAAACCATTTTCACCAGACTACAATATAATATTCTGTTGTCCAAAACCATTAGAAAACTGAAGAATGCATCCCTAAATATTGTAGAAAAGCAAAGCTTCAACTGTTTGATAAGCTCAGGAGTAAATAAACCATGTGTCTGCTTAATTACTCCAGCTTTCTATGGGATGTTTTCAGATTAAGCACTCATGTCAATTCATATTTCTGACTAGGATGCAGCTGCAGTGGCTTCTCTCTCTGCTTCTCTCCAAAGCACAGAGAATAAAATCTTGAGGCAGTGAGCTGTACTAAGAGGCTAAGGTGTACTGTCAGTCATCACTGGTAAGTTTGTTATGTCTTAAAGGCTCCAAAGCTGCTGCTGGAAATGGAAAATACAGTTCCTCAAGCAATGCTTATGGTCCGGAGACCAGTAACTGATACCAACACTTTCAGATGGTCCAATGGCACTGCTGGAAGCTCCTCCCCCTTCCTTTAAATCACCTACCCAGAGCTTCTCCATCACACCATACAATCCTGGCTCAGGTGTGTGGATACTAACCTAACAAATTTAAAGAGGGACAAGCTTACAGACTATATTATTTACTTTCCCAACTGTCTAGGCAGCTTTATGCCTTCCGTGTGTTTTTAATTACAGATAACCAGGCTTATGAATGTATAATGGCAACATAAAAGGCTGAATATCCTGCAGTTTCTAACTGAAAACTTGGGTTTCGACAATACTTGCTAAAATACCAGCCTTTGCACCTCGAATTCCATACTCATACTGAAAAATCACATATTGCTGTCTGCTTTTCAGCACAGCTTATTTTTTCTTTATTTCACAACTTGCCAGTTTGTAGCATTCAATCATTGTGCATATTTACTAAGCCAAATATATTTTCAACAATTAATGCTCAAAAGTCATCATCAAAAGACAATGGAAGGGAAAGCAGACTCAGATCACATTTAAAAGATGAAATCTAAATTCCCAAAGAGAAAAATAAATAAACCATGGAAAAGTAGGGACCAATACAGATTTGCAATAAATGGATGGAAAACCAGAGAAAATTGTGCTTCTAGTCAGCATGAGATTCACATACAATAGGCAAAGAGTGAGTGTCTGGTCTCACTGTTCCAGGAAATTCTGTGATTTCATGTTGCTGTCTCAAATTTCAGTAGGTAAACCTAGAATCAAGCTATTTGGATTATTCAGATTAAAAGACCTCATCTTCTCTGAGTGACTAAAAAGACATGAACTGCAAATGAAAACTTTCAGTGATAAATATTTTAAAGGAGAATGCCAAGCATAAGAACAACAATCCCCTCTCCCCCACCCCAAATCCTTCTCTGCCACTCCTCTTTCCCCCTTTCTGCAAAATGCTGCATCCTTTCAGCTGTGATTAAATAGTGTGGACTGTTCTGTAGCAGAAATAAGCCAATTCCTTATTTAACAACACAACAGAGACCATGAGCGGGTCTGCTGAAACTCCCAAACACATTACATCCACAGTAAAAGAATCCTACAGCAAACAATTTCTTGATCACAGTAAGCAGCAGTATGAATATACACACCCAGCTCTCAGCTGTAGCAGTGCAAGCAACAAGACCTGCTTGCATTTTACAGATAGCAGGAGCTTGACAAATTAAAATCAAACACACAACACAACAAAAGCAAACTATTTCAAACTGACTTTGAAAGCCCAAGCAAAATTCATCACAAAACCAGTCATTACAAGCACAGCCACATGCAAAATGCCAAAAGCTGGGATTTGATTGGGATTCTCACTGAAGCAGATCTGTTTCAGTAACTTTTTGGTACCTTTCTCCATAACTTTTTTCCTCAAAATTATCTTTAAGCTGCAGGGCTTGTCTGTTTCAGCAATGGGCAGACCAACACACTGGTTATGAGGATTAAAGAACCTCCAAGAAAATGGTTCTCCAGCACCAAGAAACTGACTGAGGGAAGGTGGGCAGGAGCTGTTGGCAGGAAAAGGCAATGCCAGGTTTCTCCACCTGTACAGCCCACCTGTCATCAGCCAGGCACCGATTCAGAGTTGACAGTGGAAATGCCAGCCTTAATACCTATTTCTCCCCCACCAGTTAGTTTGTCTCAGGTGTTTTTCACAAGAAGGTATCTGTAGGAATGCTGACGTTTGCAATGCACAATTCCTCCAAATTCTCTGCTTCCTTAGAATCTGGAGCCCTCAGTGTGTGGTCCTTTGTCAATACAGAAGCCTAAATGCTCAATACATAAAAAAGCATTTGGTTCTGTGCAATATCAGAATATTATGATAAACTGCAATGTAAGGACTATATTGAGTAATTTTTCTAAGAGAAAAACATTTAAAGTTTTTGTAGAATACCATATCAAAACCATGCTCTTGGCAGTCTCTGTGTTTTTTTAGTGTTCCAGGCTGACCAGCAAAGAAATCTAGACGTACTGGTAAAGTTACCTATGGACTCTTAGTTCACGTCAAGCCATTTTTCTTGCAACAAGTCCTCTCCCTGTGTCCTCTTTATCTAAGGAAAGCAAGATCTGGAATCCTGTGCCCTGTTTCTTTTACTCCTTGTAATAAGGATGGACAGATTAAAGAGCATTGAAAGGTGCACCTTCCAAGGACGAGTTCGCTTCCCCTTTCCTTGGGACAGAGTTATGATGGCATCTTAATATGAGGCCACGTGGAGATGGGATAGGAGTAGGCAAGTCTCAGGGGGTATGAACTCCACAGGAACTGCTAGGGCATGGAACGCCTGTACACCCAAAACTCACATGAGATCACAGCCACAGCACATCCAAACAGGGAGATTTGCACAGCAGAGAGCACAACACAGTGTAGGAAGGCAGAACAAATTAAAATAGTTAGCACTGAAGGTGCACAGAGATGAACCTGACAGACTGCTTGTTCTGGGGCAGAATTTACTATCAGACCACACAGGAATACTATTTTCACAGGAAGGGAGTTGCATCCTATGGAGGCAGCTTTTATCCTCCAGGACAAGAGAGTAAATTCAGGTGTAAATCATTTGTGTTAACAAGCTGAGTGCAATTTCTCAGCACCATTCAGCCCTAAGCCATGCAGGCAGCACAGTCACAGAGGAAAATGTTGCCTAAGCCAGAGGCCTCTCCCATATTTCAGACACTTTTGAAAAGAGCCTGTTTACTTCATGAGGACAACCTGCCAGCTGCTCCCTCTAGACAGACAGCTCACAAACTCCCCAGTGAGTGGGATGGGGCTCTGCCTCTTGCCTGAAAACAAGCTCAGTGACCTCCTGGCTTTAAAAAGTCTCATTTTGAAGTCCCAGCAACACATGTTAAAAGCACACCACCTATGGAACACTCAGACAGTACCAACCCCTTGCAGCCTTCCACTTGCTCTGTCCCAAGTAAGATGGAAAGCACAACAGGAGCAGCCCTTCACACTGAGTAATTCTGTCAACACGACTGTTTGCAAGGTATATAGCTGTATATACACTTACAAAGTCTTCACACCACCTCACTTTTTAACTGCTCATGTATGCAGAAGTTAAATACTCAGAATTCTCATTTCCCTCAACCACCACCATTTTTCCTCACACATTTTAAATTTGAAATTGAAGGTTGCCAACAGCAACAAAGAATTTGGAAAATTTTAAAGGCCTATGCTTTCCAAATTTTACTGAACTGTCGCCAGCCAAAATATCAAGAAGTTATTGCTATAACTGTGATTATTAAAGACTGTAATACAGTAATTTTTGTCAAAAAGTTCCTAGAAAGAGACTAAAAGTTAAAAGGCTAAATTGCTTCAACTTAACTGATGCTTGACAACTTGGTGTTTTGGTTTTTATAATATATCCCTTGCTTTTTTCCTTACCTTGTGCATCAACATTTTTCCCCAATGTTTTAACTTCAGAACAAAAATGTTTAGTCAAAAGCTGTGCTGTAACATCAGCTAACTGAAATGCCTGCACTACCTCACACTTGATATTTCATAGGAACATGATGCCAAGAAACATGAAAAGCAGCTGCTCTAGGCATACACTCTGCAAGTGTTTTTAGATGTGCAAGAAACACAATCTAGAACATCAAACACTATTAGAATTTCTCAATAATCACATAGAATACTCTGGTATTAATTTTTATCCTTTGACAAAATTTAAAACAAAGAAGAGAGCAGGAAGGCTCTATACACATACAAAATACTTTCCAGGGAGAAAAAACCCATTTTATTTGTCCTATACAAAACACTGTTAGCTGACCCTAACTGTCCTGAATATGAGCAGTATTGTCCCCTTGCTCCACAAGGACACTTAGGCAAAAGGTGGCAGGCTCTGAGGAGACTTTTCTCTTAGCAGAAGAGCCAAGAGCCCCTTCTTGGCCACTCCTCCGGAGATACAAATGCCTGGAGGCAGAAGTACATTTAACAAGGCAATTCTATCCAAGAGAACCTCTTAAAATTCACCATTCTTATGCCATGATTAGCTGCCTGAAAATAAAACACTGACACTTTCATTCAGCACTCACTCAGCATGAAGTGCTTTCTAAAAGCACTCGACAGGCCCAAGTCTCAGTGACACTGAACTGGGGCTAGACCTGGACAGTTTTCAAAGTCTGGTCTCTCCCCATTTCAGAACCCAAGCACCTTAAGCTATTACCATTTCCTGTAATTTCAGAATCCTGGCATCTATCCTATTTGTTTACATTGGCCCACATCTTAAACCCCCAAACAAGATCTGGACTACATATACCAATTAGTTTATCCCAAATAATACTGTTGCTGAAACCAGGCTGAAGTGCAGAACCCTGGAGCCAAGTTAGAAAGCTTGTACTTCAGTAGTTTATGAAACCTTATTTTCAAATCCACACATAAAATGTGGTTTTCCTATAGCTGCAGGTCCAATTTGCATAGACTATCAGAAAATAGTTATTTGCAAATAGTCAAGCCAAGCATGCAATCAAGTCAAGTACACAAGCTGATCAAGTCAACTGTGCTTAAAGAATTTTTTTCTTTTAGAGTCCGCTCTCAAGTTAATTACTGCACATTATTCTCAATTACTGTCTTGAAGGACAACAAAAACCCTTGGGTCACATCCACTTTTTTCATTTCTCTTATAGATACAAAGAGGGAGGACACATCCCAACAAGATCTAAATTCCATCTCCCCCTTCTTTTTAAAAGCATTTAAAGAGCTGCCAGAAATCAGATGAACCAAAATTTTTGTGAAAAAACCCCACACTCTCATGGTGCTTTTCATTCAACCTGCGCCTGATAATATTATTACCTTATTCCTTCTCTTTCATTTTAGAGGTCAGCAGAGATTAGTATTACCACCCAAGTACTTCTCCCCTCCTCCTGTTAAGGAATAATAGATTAGCTTCTTCCACTCACATGTTTTCTTTCCATGTTCTCTTTCTCCCCCACAGGCAAAACATGATGAAATGTCAGCAAAACAAAAATCTCATGCTCCTGGGCAAATCCTCAACCTGTACCACGATAATTTCTTTGAAACTGCATTTCCTCTTCAAACTGGTAACCTGCTGCTTGAGCCCAGACCTCCTAAGTAAGGAACAGAAACTAGCTCAAATTTGTGAGAAAACACAACATGAAAACACTCCTAGAAGTATAAATCTTGGCCTTTTATTTGAGCATACACAGGCGAACAGATGAGATGTTAGCATTTCTCCTCCCAAAGCCTTAAATCAGTATTTTATTCCGATATCTGGAAGAAAGAAGAATGTGACATACTGAGAAACTTGGCTCACGCCTCCAGGACAAGCAGTGTTTATTTTACTCAAAAAGTGCTTGCTTTTTTTTCCTGGAAGGTGGAAATAAAACAGCTTTTGGCATTGGCCTGAACACACAATGGAAGACAAGCAAGGGTTAGTGTTGACTCCCTCCTTTGCTTTTCTGTCTACATCACCAGAACCAGATAAACTTGTTTATCTGAAGCTTCGTATTAGGCAAACTAGTAAAGCCAGTCCAAATTGTATATAATGATCATGAAAGTCATGTTTTCTAGGCAACTCCAGAATGCTTTTTCATACATGAGGGTAGCTGATGTTTCACATTTGATATTAAAATTTTATTCAGAAGAGTATATAATTATCACTACAAAGTAAGCTTAATCCACATAAATCGTAGCATGACTCTTGAATCCCTCTTTCTTTAATTGTCAGTGTAAGATTCTTGGGCAACTCCCTTATTTTGCTGTTGATCTGCTCCACCTCGGAGAGGGCACGTCTCCTTGATGCGTTTCTCATACTTGCAACTTCCATTTTAATTGCTAAGTAGGAGCAGAAGACCTAAGCAGTGATTAAGGCAAGCTTCAGGAAAAAAAAAAAAAAAAAAGGAAATTTCAGGACTACAAAGCAGCTTTGCAATAGTGACACTTTTTAAACAGCACATGAGCCAGTAACACCCTCATTCACACATAATAAATTAAACCCTTCTAATGACCTGAAATAACCAGAAGCAAGAAGACATCTTAGTACAGGCTGGAGTGATGATGTGCTGTCTATCAGACAAAAGGCACTAAGAATGGCACCTCCAGCTTTAGTCCAGCAGTTATTCCATTGTTGCATGCCAGAGCCGTGCATTCCTCACATACTGTGAAAAGGTCATGACTGAAGTCTGTCCTTACTCACCCACAGCTCTCAGCACAGCTGAAGAGGGAATGAAAGCTTTTGTCAGGGGAGCAGAAATAGTAGCCGGCACCTGGTTTAAATATCATGGAGCCACTGGAAAGCATTATTCCAAGTCAGTAAGTACTGCTTCCCACTATCTGTGACATTCTAAAGCTATCTACAAATAAAACACCGGGGCTCTAGTGAGCAAGTGAAGGAAGCAGTGAGAATGACTTAGTACAGTAACTGCTTTTTCATTCAGTACTTTATTTCATAATAATATTATAATATTATTCATAATCAGTTCCCAATGTTTGAGAAGAGTAATGCTCAAATATTTAACACCAAGATATAAAGTGCCACAGACTAGAAATTCGGTGGCTCTACCAGTAAGTTCCACTAATGGATCAACTTACATTAGAGTAGATTTTTAAAAGCTTAGCTTACGGCCTCTCCATGCTAATGAAGTGATAACTTTTACTACATCAGACAATTCTCAGTACCAAGGGGTTCAGATTCTGTCAGAATCCTTTCAGTCTCAGTAACAGAGAATGGTACCTTCCTTCAAATTCAAAAATGCCTCTTCTTGGTAAGGCTGTCCCCTTGCAGTAATGCAATAATCAGTGTCACTAAGGCAGCACAACTGGATCAGCAAAAAATTAAGCCAAGTGACTAAGAGTTCTCTGTTTTCTTGGATGTGGCACTTGAAAGTCCTTCAGATAGGTATTGATAATAAAAAATAAAAAGTTAATGTGCTACAATACTGGGGGGAGAAGGAGTCTTTAGCACCCGCTAACCTTAGTCATAAAGAAAAGTGCTAGGTTTGCAGTATATTTGTAAATAATGTAGAAGTCAACACACTCTTAAGAAGTATAAAGACTGACCCTACCATATGTTATTTCAAAGCCTGACTTTAATCCTATATATTTACATCCAATCCTTCCACAAATGGCTTTTTAGGCTGTTAAGGTGAGTAAACTGCATGGTTCACTTAGGTTTCAAGACTTCTGCCTTTCATGGGAGAAAGGTGGGTCTGAGCAAAACAATCTTTGTCAACATCATATATTTGACTATCAGACATTTTGGAAAAAGGAATTAGCATAAAAGATGTATCACTATGGCATATCAAAGCAGTTTTTCCATAGTTCTAAATGACCTCATGTACGGTACTTGTGAGAAATGCACTGGATTCAGAAATAAGGTTTGTGTTTTTCATTTGAAAGCAGTAACCTTACTCATGAGAAGAGAGTTGCTGACTTGTGTACTCAACCAGAAAAAAATCCTGGTATTCAGAGGACAGTTCATACTAACAGCTACCTCATGTTCTGCCTGGAAAGGAAATAATATTTGGTAATGGAGATAAAACTGGCTAAATAACAGAATCAAGCTTAAATAACATCTACCTGCATCTGATTCCTCCAGCAGTGCTTTACCTCAGGTGTATACAGGTAAAGAAGCTGCACTGCTATAACACCAGGGTTTTTTTCTGTAAGCAAACATTTACTTTGAGAGCTAACAAACTCCCACATGGATCACTCCACTTACCATATTTCTGCTAAACTGCACTTGCATGTTTGTGTGGGTTTTGCTATGAAAATTTAAAAAAAAAATTAAAAAAATCCAACCAATTTAAAAGTTACTACCCAGCCAGCATCTTCTGCAGCTGCTCAGTTCTTAAAAATACTCCAATGGCTTTCTTACCTAATGCCCTAAGCAGAACTACATCTTCACATACTTTTTTTCTGGCTGTGACTTAGTGAAAATAGTTGATGAGTCCAAATCATTACTGATGCAGAAAGGTCATCTGGAGCGTCTATTATGCACCAAGTCTTCAGTCTTTGATTCTCAGAAAAGTAATATTCCCAGCTCCTGGAAAATTTTGATTTCCTTAAGCTCTACATGCTCTACAACACAGGCAACAACACAGACACCCAGGAGTTGTGGGGAAAAAAAAAAAAAAAAAAAAAAAAAAAAAAAAAAAAAAAAAAAAAGGAGATACAGCATAAAGAACAGAATATTACAAGGTCTGCAGATAGATGACACCATGGATATCTTATCTGTGAACTCACCTGTCTGGGAGTAAAGCTATTATTCACAAAAGTGATGACTAATTATTATTGTGAAAGTCTGAATTTCTAGTCTGAAAAACAGACAAGATGGAACAGAGGCCTACATTTCAGCTGTCAAGAACTGTACACACAAGAAAATCTATGTCTCTAGGAACAAAGCATAAGATGAGAGATTCTTTCTCTGCTTTCCTGTAAGTTGAAAAAATGCTAATTCAAGCACAAAAACAAATATCAAGTTTTATTCCAAGAGTACTGCATTTTCTTCACTCTTCTGTAACAGAAGAAAAAAAAAGTAAATTTGCTCTCAGACAGAGAGCCTCTATACTCAGACATGGCAGTACAAGGCACAAGATTTATACTCTTTATATGCACAAAAATACCACTTAAGGTGTCTGTGATGTATTATCCCCCTATTAGGTGTGAAAACCTTTACAAAGACTTAAGCAGGGAGAATCAGTGACTAATCTTATAAAGCAACTTCATACACCTCCAATTAAGAAGCATAACTGACAATACTCAGATGCCTCATCAGGAAACACGAACACTACAAGGGAATGGCAGAGATGTGAACAGGCAGCTGGCTGGATTTGACTTGCCCATGCTGCCTCAAATGAAGGCAAGCTGATCCTAGGGAAATGAGGAGCACTGGCAAGTGCCATTACATACCTGTCTCTCAGCACTTTATGTCTGTCAGCCTTCAGGAAAGATGTGCTTTTTACAGTGCCCACTCATGCTGAGAAAGAGTGTGCGTGTTGCCACATATGCATGTGTTGCCCACTAACTATATAAAATGTGTGGGTACATGCATATACTCTATATAGACCAAACATTCCACTTTTTTTAAAGTTTCTGCTGAAGGACAAGAGAAAAGCCCTGAAGGACAAAGAGAGTTACAATTGGGCAGGAACACTGATCTGTTTTGAGAAGTCAACATGAACTACCTGAAAACCTTGTTAGAGGGTTCACAAAGCCTATTAAAGGTTCTGGCCAAGGCAGATTTACATAAGATTCTGTAAGCATTTGGGAAAACAGATTTGATGCCAGCAGATGGGCTGCAACTCTAATAAGAGATCTCCATCTGTCCAGAAACCAGCTCTTCACTCTACACACACACACAGGGTATTGCAAGTGTAGAACCAGCAAGTCTTACAGGGAAGAAACATTTCCTATAAAGAACTTCAAAAGTATCCATCATCTTTAAAAACCCCTATGTTCATAAGAGACCTCACAGCACTTCCTTTGCTCCATAAGCAACTAATCTTCCAGAGAAAAAAATAACCTATTCGATTGCTATTTCTTGGAAGCACTTAATTGCTGTTCAAGTGATAGGAAAGATATTTCCCTTTCCTGAAGTGATTCTGAGCTGAAAAGCAGACTGTTGGAAATTGTCCTCGAACAGAATGCCTCTCAGTTTTTCCCCCATTAACTGAGAATCTGTATATGTAATGTAATGTAGGTGACCTACCAATAAGGTCCAACACGCCCTACATGTGTATAGTGTACAGTATTATAATATATATAGTATATATATTATAGTATATATAATAATATATTATAGTGTATATATAGTATAGTATTATTATATTATAACCAAACAGTATTTGGCTAAACCATAATATAGAAGATACAAGACCTCTGAGTTAAATGCACACAGTGCAAATGTGGAGATTCCTTCTGCCTAACACCTGCTTGTCCCACAAACTGTTTCCACATCACAAGGTGATCATTTCTCCTCTCAAGACTGAAGATCCCTTCTTTCTTCACTTCCTTCCATACTCAAGCATACAGAAATGAATTTGAGACTAAAGCTGTGCTTATTCCCTGCATAGACACTCCCAACCAATAACCAATTTGCAGGGCACTTAGAAATCTGAGAGTGAGCAGAAAATATGCTGTGTACTCTTCCATGCTGGGAAACAGACCAACTGCCCAGAAAATGGAAGACAAGCTTTACATGAAGGATATTATTCCCTTTGGGCTTATTGTTGGATTTCCCTAAATTCTAAATTATCTGCTGCAGGTGTTTTCATATTTCAGTATTTTCCAAGTTTTTCGACTTGTCTGATAAATCTATTACTCGCAGGATCTTTAAGCACATTACCCCCCACCATCCTGCAAATACTTGAAAAAAACCCTGAATTTTAAAGGCTGATTTTCTTTATCCAACCATCCATAGCTGATCCATTTCCTGCAACTGATTGTGTACATCAAAATTTACCTATTTTTTGCCCACTCAACTCTTAGATGGTATACACAAAGCATTGAGAAGGGTATGGTCTGTGTGACAGCTATTTAGCAGCATGTCTAGAGTCAGCCATCAATTCAAAAGATTCCACATAAAACATTAAGATTTTTGGTCATGGAAGCTTGCTTTTTAAATCAGCTCTTTATGGAGGCCAAAACCTTCCTGAGCAGCTTATACTGTCTAGTTTAAATCCTGCAATTACGAGGTTTTAGCTCCAGATTAATTAGTAGACATAGCCACTTGAAGACTTGGAATGCCTATGGTTAGGAAATCATGATCTTCCTTCAAAATATGAGTTGACACAGCACATACGGCTTTGTGCCAAAATCATACAAGTTAATCAGAACCTGACCAGTTAACTTGAGTCCCTCAGCCTGCCACTCTGCTCCCCACACTTCAGAAAAAATATATAATTATATATTGCATGATTCAGTATGTGTTTGCAACTGAACAATTGTTAAATTGACTATACTGCCCCTTGAACAAGTTTCTAACACACACCCAATTTATGACTCATCTTAAATTCAGCGGTTACGCATGATTTATTCAGTCCTACAGCCACGATATTCTCCATGGCTTAACTGCCCTCAAAGGTGCTGTGATTATTAGTTCTTTTTGTGTTAGGTGGGAAAATTTGGCATTTCTCTTTCTCAAGAGATTCCTCTACTTGTTATTTCTGCCCAGCTTCAAATGTTTACCAAGCTTATGGTTTCTGAGCCAAGAAAGTGAATGGGATTTGGAGTGTAAAGAAAGACCCTCACCACAAAGAACATAAGCTTCAGTATCACTTGACAGCAGCATGAAAAAGCTGCTAGAGTGATTTCTACAACTCGTCAGCAGACCTTCCACACAAAACAGGCTGCCTGATCTATAGCAAAGGCAAATAGATAGTCAGTGATGTAACAGATTTGATTTAGCTTCACACACCAGAATGGACAAAGAACTCCCTCTGATCACTATCTGCACTCCATAACGTTTTGGTACTTGGAGAGGTTACAGGACAGAACAAGCTACAGAAGATGGCATTGCCAAAAAACCAGGAAAAACAAGACAGCAGCACCTCCTCCCATGACATAATACCAAGCCTGCTATCACCAAAAAAAAACCAGAGTTCTGGGAAGTTTTGCTTTGTCTGGATGATAAAAATTCATATTAGAAGGACAAAAAGCCATATTACACCCTTGGGCTGCATAACAAAGGCAAACCAGCAGAAACTTTTCCTCTACAGGCCTGGAAACTGAGAGGGAAGTGATTCACACCATTGTCCTTCTTTCCTTTTCTTTGAAGAACATTCCTATGAATAGTAATGGAAAGCTAGTCAGACTGAGGACTTACACAGGTACTGCCTATATACAAATTATATTTGCTGTATTGGAACAGAACCAAGCAGAAGGTCACATTAATCTCTGAACCACTGCCCATTGAGGGATTAAGTGAAAGGAGAATAAAGCATAATATAACAGCCCTTGAATTTCTTTTTCATACAACTGGACCAAAGGGAGTTAGACCAGTTAAAGAATGCATCAAATTTTGTCGCCTTCACAATCAGTTTGATGATACTGTGTATGACAGCTTAACTCTGGAACTGTTACTGCATGGAGACCCAAGGAGACAGTAACTACAATCACCTAAAATAAATAGAAACACCTAACTGACACTAGAAAAAAAAAAATCCTCCTTTCAAAACATTAGAGCTCAAGTTTTATATAATCTAGTCTGCATACAATATACCAGCTTTAATCCTTTCTGAGTATGTCTAGAATGTTGACAACACTCCGTATTTTCTTCCAGTCCTGAATTTAGTATTGCATTTTTGTTCTTGCAAATGTTAAGAAAATGGATATGTTATTCAAAAAGTATTAGTTACATTTTCAGTATACAAATGGCATTAACTCCTAGGAGAAAATCCAGCTTTTACAAAAAAGTTTTCACAAATGTGTGAAAAAAACATGGGCTGAACCTCTTCAACTCCCATTTTATATTTCTTTGCTAACTAAACACTTTAAAGATTATTCATTGATACATCACATAGAAAATTCATAAATGCAACACTTAAAAAACACCACTTGGAGAGTAGTCTGAAATAGATTTCAAAACTTTCAAATGTTTTGCCAATAGTTTTAAAACATCGTCCCATAAATTTTGCTTGCAAAATGCTGAATTTGAATGAGTGTTTATCAAACTGGACCAGTTGTACTAGTTTACCTCAAGTTGCATACACACTTAAGCTGAGAAAAAGTAGCAGCAGCAATCATTGAGAAGCATTAAGTGTTCACCACTTACAGAAATATCCAATCTGGTATTAATGTAAAGAGGCAAGGAGGGGGAAAAAAAAAGGAGGGGAAGAACAAAATTTTACAGTCTTCAGATGGAAATCTCAGAGACAGGAAAACATTATCTTCTTAGTCCACAGTGGGAAGTTATGCATAGATTCCTCACTGTGCACAAAACCTGGAACCAAGACTTCATCAGAGAGTTGAGAGAGAAGTACAGAGAGTGGTGCCTGCACTAAAGCACGCACAGGCTGTTTTAGCCAAGGATGAAATACCCAGCTTACAGACAAAGGAGCAGTCAGGAACATTAGAAACTTTCACACTAGAAAAATAAATTAAAAAATCACTATAGATAACAAGCCTTGTTGGCAAAATTAAGGGATTCAGTGGACCATTATTAATCAATTCCAGAAGAAAAGTACTTTTTCCTCAAATTGCTTTACCACTTGGTTTTACACTACTGGCCCTTTTTCATCCACGTACCTAGATGCTGAATATTAACCCAGTTATTCAGGAGGAAATAAATGTATAGAACCATTCACAGCCTGCATTTTTAAAGGTATAGATTAAAATCTTGAGCTTTGGAAAAAATTTTAACTGAAAACAGCTGGCATTAACCTAGATTTTGCTTCCTACCATGCTGATGAGTGACTTCTCCCATTGTCTAGGGATCTTTTACAATAATTACTTGCACAGAAGTTGCTGTAAGACTTCACCCTTGATTTTACATCATCAGTCTACAAACAGGTAATAAAACCTCCCAATTTCTCCTATTGGCAGATGGGAGTGTGAAAAAAGGAAGGTGAAGAGAACCCAAACTTTCCTGACCCACAAGTCACACACAATTTACAGTTGCTCTATATACCCAGGCGCCAGCTGGTGACTCAGTAGAGCTTTTTTTCACACAACAAAATCTGAATTCCACAAGTTCTTTGAAAAAGAGTTGGAAGACTTTATACCTTGAGGTTCCAAAACTATTGTAAAAAACAATCACTCTTTCTAGATGCCTATTACTTCTTGGTACAAACTTTGTGTTGTTTGTTGCTAGTATTTTTTAACTGGCATTTATAGCCTATCACTGAAAATACATCATAAGCCTTGAAATGAATGTTATCTACATAAAAAGTAAATATATATATATATATATATATATATATATATAAAACCTATTAAAGTCTAGACAGGCAATAGTTTCTCTTCCTTTTCTCCAAAACCACTGAAAAGGGAAGCAGAACAACCAGATTTTGCATCAGTAGCAGACTTCCCAACTAGCAGTTCATATTACTGTGAAAAGTTAAATTCTGTGATCTTCAGCTCTTTAATATTCTCAAAGCAAAGGCAATGGGTGGGACAGAATCAGTGATAATTAATGTGTATATAAAAGAGTTCAGTTAATGTCAAGCACAAAAATATTTTCTGTAGCATGGTAAGTTACATTCTGCACACTGCAAGCACCAGGGAAATTTCCACATACCACATCAAATTCAATTTGCTGATTCTATTCTGCTCACTAATACTGAGTAGTTGAAGATCCAAATTCCTTCAGTGTCTGACAATATCACAAAACTAAGGGCTTTGTATTGAAAAATGTGTTTTTCAACTATTCTGTGCAAGGCCAAAGAGCACACACAGCACATATGATTGTATCAACAGAGCACAAGAATCTGATGTTGAGGGAAGCAAAAACAAAGAGAATGCCTATTATACAGAATGTCCTTCCCTTCTTAAGTAGTATGCTTCTCATCTGTAAAAGGAATCCAATTATTTATGTCTCCACATGTTGGTTTTTGATGTACTTTTCATGTGATGCTATTTAAAATGACAGTTTTAAATACAGACAGTTTACATGTTTTACCATTTTACCTAGTAGTATATTTTCACTTTCCTATTCAACAACTAGAACTACAACCAAAACTGTGATATCAGCACAGATATCAGTTTCTCCTCTTTTCCTGAATAGCTCTTTTTACTCTAGACTCATATGCATGAAAATTAATTCCCCTGATAACTTGACCATCCATCATTGAATCCCTCCTTAAGCAATCTTAACAAAAGGGAATACAGATTCCATGACACAAAGGATGAAAAAACCAGGAAGGAATTGCAGCTGGAACCAGACAGCTGTTCTTCTCTGAACATCAAGTCAAGCCAAGCCCATGTGGACACACACAAGCTTCAGAGGCAGATCACAAAAGTTTTCTTATTAAGCTTTTGGGCTTTTTTTTTTTTAAGGGTTTAAAGAAGTTCTCAGTTTGGAAGAGCTTCCCATTTCTGTGGGTTCAGAAATTTATAAGCAATCTTTCATACAAGAAGTAGTAAACTAGATCAGGCCAGCTCTCCCATCCCCTTTCCTGGCAACACCAGTTTACTGAGTTCCTGAGCTCAAGCTGCACAGTCAAATCTAATAGTCACTAACGGTCTCTGTTCTGTTAACTTCTCTAATCCCCTTCTGAGCACATTTACACTTTCACTCCACATGACATTTTGTTCCAGTAACACAGCTGCAATTAAGCAGTTCCCAAAGAGCATTTTCTTTTGTTTGCTGTAAGACAGCAACTTCTCAAATTTCATTAGAAAAGAACATGCTACGGGTCTTGAAAAACCCAGTCACACCTCAAAGTTGCCTGACTTTTACTAAACACCAGTAAATGTTTGCAGCTACCGAAAATAACAGAAAATGGTTTCTTCCAACAAAAGCAATCAATTTTCCAGCATACTAAATATTTTCTCTTCTTAATGCAATGCACGAATATAACATTCCAAAATTATTATAAAACAATTTTAGGATATTTTCCTTAGTATTTTGTGACAAAATGACAAAAACTCAGCTTACAGTTTTTTCCTTTACACACCGTATTTCTCAAATATACAAAGGATAGAACTGGATCAGAGATCAAGGAAAAACAGAAAACTTCTTCTCACCAAAACCGTTTGCCAACAGATTGAAACAAACTAACATGATACAATGGTATCAGAAAACCTCTAAAAACAAGAGTAATGTTACAAAAAGACAATTTGGATAATACGTGGCACTTCTGAAAGATCCAAGTCTTGTGCCAATCACGGTGAGCACACACATTTTAAATTGACATAAAGGAGCTTTACACAGCTATTTCAGTAATTTTGTTCTACGTGTTATCCCATGTGCTTCAAGCTCCAGGCTGATTTGGCTGCTCCACACATGTGATACCCTAACTGCAAAGCCACTCAATAAATGAGTCTATATTTCTAATGAAACAAACTTTCAGCATTGCCAGCTAGCAAATCTTTTATAAGCAGATAATCTTTAAACTCTTTATTCAGGTCATTCAAGGGATTCAATGACAGGGCACCCTGAAAAAAGAAGCCGTTCAAAATCTAAAGTTCTTGAATATTAGCTTGTTTTGCTAAGCGTTGTCAGATTATAGCATCAGAAGAAACCTCTTTCAGGAAGTCAAAGTCTAAAGTTTTGGGGTTCCTCAAAAACTTACAGTGTCTATTTATGGCAAATCTTATTAAATAGATCACTATAATGAGACTTACCAGACAAACTTCTGATTTTCAGAGTCTGAACAACCTTGCAAATAAGAAAGGGTAAGAGGTTAAATAGTTCTAAAAAATTACAAAAAAAAACCAAGAAAACAAACCAATAAAAAGCCACAAGACAGAAATCAGATAATTATTAACCCCTGAAGACCTTAAACATAACCACTAAGCTGGGAACACCAAAAGTACTTGCAGCTGTGATGTTCTGAAAACTCATCCACAGTCTTTATGAGGAAGAAACCTCAGCTCACAGAAGCCTCCACCACCAGCACATTAGATAAGGACTTTCTTGCAAAGCCCATAAACACGAACTACAGGGAACTGAAGGTGTCCCAGCACATCTTGAATGAGCCCAACCCTTTCTTTCTCCCCCCACTTCTTCACCCCACATTAGTTTTGTTCCAGACTGTGTGCTCCTCTCAAAAATAATGGTTTACTAAAAGTTTTCACAAGCTAGACCTTCTAGGTGCTGTACAGGTATTCTTGCTACCTTGTAAAATAATTTCTTCCTTTTTCAGATACAAGCCATTTAACAGCCCACAACTACTATTCTTGCACAGAACACTGTTAATTTACAGACATACAGACACATACTGCACTGTCTACTGCAATGTAATGTATCAATAAGGATGCCAATAGCATTTGCATTCCATTTTCATCCCACTCAAATGTCCAGTGAAGTTAGTAGGGGGATCCTCATTGTTCTTCAGGGTGTATCAATTCAGACACCAAACGTAAAGGTCAGTTATTTTTATGGAAAAATATAATCAAAATGTAAGTTTTCCCTCGACTGCAGCATTTTTAAAAATTTTTTCAGTGGATTCATTAGATGTGCTGTTATTTTTTGCTGCCACTTTCTGTACAGTTTTCTAACACTAATTAACAAGCTGAATGTTTGTGCAAGTGTTTCTGAAGGTCTGTCTCTGATGGTTAAGAGGAAAGCCCCTCAGGTGCAAGGCACTGCACTGGTCTAAGAACAGAAAAGATGACTGAAGATACATGAAAATGCTAAAATACAGAGTCTGTGAAGGCTAGCCCATCTCTTTTCTCCTAGAAACTAACCCAAGTAAAATCTTTTACCAAAAAGTGCACAGGGAGCTTATTAACAAATGAATCTCTGCATAGTGAATGCATACAGGCATCTCTTATTTCCTAAATGTCAAATTAATGTGAAGAAGTTAAATTTCAAGACTTACAGAAGTTGAAAGCAAACTAGCTTCAGAAGAACAAACAGAAAATGCACCTCAATCACTGAAAAACATTTAAAACATGCTAAGACACTTGAAAGACATACCATAACAAATCCTCTGAAGGAGAAACCAGTACTTATCACCTGTTGAAGCACCCCATTTAAGGAAGTTACACACAGTCTTTAATTAGGCTGCTGGAAGGATAGCTCCACATAAACCTAACCACACAATTGTCCAGTCAGTGACACATACTACAGAGATGTCTCTTGAAGCAGCACGTGTGCAGTTCCTCACTGACATTAGAAAGCAAAGCATAAAAGCAGCCATCGTATCAACTATTTGCTTGCCTGAGATTCAAATTTCCAAGTTAATCCATTGAAGGCAAACACAGTTTTTGCACTGGCTTGAGGAAAGAAAGCTATTATTCCACTGGTCATAATCCCAAGCACTAGGAGGGGTTTTTTCCACCTACTGATTTTACAGTAAATGTACTAAAAGGCAAAATTTCTGCTCCATTTCCCTCCTCTTAACTTTTCTCTGTTGAAACACTACATTCTATGAAGAGAGAAATGGGTAAAATGAGTAATAACATAATGCCAACCCTTGATGAACTGTGGTAAGAGTAGAAAAACCAGCAAGATATTTTACAGCACTGATACCCTGATGAGCAAACTAGGTAGAAAAGTTAGACTATCTATGTATGACACGGATTAATAGCCACATGCTTCATTTTTTCACCCCTCTATTGCTTAAGGCTATATCCAAATCCAAATTTATCATCATTTAAACCACGCGTGACTTTGCCAGGAAGCACAACTACTTCGAATAGCTGAAGTTCCAGACTTTAATTTAGCTCTCTCTCTAGTCCATTTCATCTTTTAAAATAACAATATATAGAAGTGGTTAGCAAGAAAAGTGAACAGTCCCATCAACAAAGATGGAACATATTCAACATCAAATAAGGTTGCTTGCAAGTTTGAAATTCTGTAGTTAATATTTCAACAGCAATGTTCTACAGGGTAAAACAGACACAGTTTTATGAGTCAAGTCCCATTACCTTTCCCTGGTGACCCTAAGAAAGCCCTGGATCCACGTGTGTCACAGGTTTATTGGTGTGGGTTTTTATGCCCTCCATGCAGCCATTCATGTCTATCAGAATACTGGAAAAAACACAGTACAATATGCACATGCTATTGAGATGCTGAAGGAATTAATATTAAAAAGGCAAAAATCCTCATCTGAAACATAAAATTAATAACTGGGAACCAATTCTCCTGTGCAAACAAGGAGCTGCAAACGAGAGTGTCCATACCCCTAGAGATTATGAGATAAAACATGTTCTGTCTGTACTCAGCAATAACTTAGAAAACCTTTGCACTCATTTCCTTGGGTTTTTTCTCTTACAGGTTTTGAGGGCCTGCCCACTACATGAGCAGAACACTGGCTGTTACATGAATGAAAGCAAAGACAGACTATAGAATGGACATGAGACTCAGAGAAGTTTCCATCTCCAAGCATGCAGTTTTAGCAAAAAATTATTTCCATTAACAAATCTCTGTGCCTTTCAATGCCAATTCTGAAACAGCATTTAAGTCAACAAAATATTCAACAATTCCAACAACACTGGCATAACTACTGCAATGAACTAGCATATATTCTCAGTTTCATACAGCACAGAGCAGTGCTAAGATTCCAACACACAAGGATATCCTGGAGTGTGCCTGGAACATTACTGACATCTGTCTGCTAGAGAACATCAGCTTCACCTATATACACATACAGATGTAGCCAAAAGAGCTTTAACAGCTGTTGTGAAACTGGATATGAAACACATGATAACCTGGTATTTCCACTGATTTATCCAGCTGTCATTATGATGAAAAGCACATCAAAAAATTAGGAATTTGTATGCTCTAATAGCCTTTTCCCCCTCAACAAACAAAACTGGCTTTCAAGGAAGTTTGATAGGAAAAAGCCTCTTCTTAAGTTTTTACTTGAGAAATAAATAAACAGGAGTGTTTCCTAACAAGCTCAGCATCAATTTCAAGCTTACAGAACGAATATAAGTCACCTGCAACAGCATTGCTCAAGAAAAGTCACCCATAAAGACTTCCAGATCTACTTTTCTAAATAAACCAGACTTGAGATACATCAATGTACCTCTCTGCACATGCCTGAAGCCAAGTACCCACATTACACACAAATACTCAGAGAAGGTGTCAGTACCACATGAAAGCCATTTTCAGATTCACTTTCAAAAATTTCAGCCAGCTCTATAGAATGTTCCCACCCATATTTCTCCCACAGATACAGACAAATGCTCTTTAGGAAGACAGCCTCCAAGAAACACACACCAAAAAAAATTTAGTCAGTGTTGGATAAAGAAACCACAGAACCCCAGAAAACCATGTCCTTCCTCTGACAAGCAGAAGCATACAGAAATTTAAAAGTCTCAAAGTCTACTGAAAAAGCATGATGTTTTTGATAGCATCAGATTAGTTCATGAAAAGGCTTGTGTTCCATTATAAACTTGTACACTTAAATTTTCACCATTTTTAGGTCAGTCAGTTCTTCTCTGTGAGCTTTAATTTTAGCTGCAAAACAGGAGATAAAGCTTTCCTCACTTTTCCAAGTGCCCCATCTCATCTAATTTAATGACCAGTTGTTTGGAGCAGGAACTGGGAGCTAACACAGCACTTTGTCCAAATCTGACATTAATTGCCCTACCACCTGCAAATCCTTAATAGTACTCAACAATATTCCCTACAAATACCAGCAATCAAAAATCAGCAGTTTCAATAGCAGGTCTCCTTTAATTCTGGACATATGACTTGCAGACATTTCTGTGGTATATTAAATTTACACATAAAAGATAAAGGACAGATGAAACCCTGAGAACAAAGCCTTCCCACGTCTGTTATTCTTTCTACACAGTGTCACAACTGGAGCAGATCTCTATCCTAACCAATTGGATTTCAAATTCACAGGCCCTATCGTTGTCCCAAGGCAACCTACTCAATTAATTGCCTTTTATGAAAGCATTTTAATAGATAATGATGCACAAAGAATATGCCTGGTTCCTCACCAGATATTTTAAGTGGCACAGGAGAAGGAGAAGCCCAGATGAAATAAAAATGGCACCGAAGAGTCGTCTTGCGCCCTTCCCATCTGTAAATC